>NW_005842174.1:1597233-1630605 GCF_000455745.1 Alligator sinensis
GGCCCCCATGAGACTTTGAGGACCCCCTTGGTTAGACTTGACCCCCCCCATCAGTCTTGAGGATCCCCCTGGTTAGACTGCAACACCCCGGTTAGGCTCAATCCCCTGTTAGTTGCGCGGCCCCGAGTTAGACTCAATAGCCCCTGGTTAGACCGAAACACCCGGGTTAGGCTCAACCCCCCTTGTTAGACTTGAGGATCCTTCTGGTTCAACTGAAAGACCCTGGCTACACTCGAGCCACCCCTGGTTAGACGAGCTCTCCATTAGACTCAAACTCCCCCTAGTTAGACTGAAACACCCTGGTTAGACTCAACCCCCCATTCAACTTTGGGAACCCCTTGGTTAGACTTGAGGATCCTCCTGGTTAGACTGAAAGACCCTGGTGAGGCTTGAGCTGCCCATTAGACATGAGCTCCCCCTAGTTAGACTCAATACCCCCTGGCTAGACTGAAACATCCTGGTTAGACTCGACCCCCCCGTTAGACTTGAGGATCCCCCTGGTTAGACTGAAATATCCGGGCTACACTCGAGCTCCCCTGGTTAGACTTGAGACCCCCCTGGTTAGATTGAACCCCCCCCATTAGACTTGAGGATCCCCCTGGCTAGACTGAAACACCCTGGCTACACTCAAGCCCCACCTGGTTAGACTTGAGCCCTCCATTAGACTCGAGTCTCCCCTAGTTAGACTCAATACCTGCTGGTTAGACTGAAACACCCTAGTTAGACTCGAGGCTCCCCTCCTTAAGTTCAAAGCACCCCTCAGAAAACTCTTTGCTTTCATTGCTTTCTCTGACTGTGGAAAAGCCATAGGGCAGTTTTCTTTCTGCAAAGACCTCAGGAAGACAACAGCAGGGCCAAGCGGCTTGAATGCCAGGGGCTCCTATTTGAAACCTCAGGGTTTAATGTGAGAATTACAATCCCACACCTAAGGATGCTAAAGTTGTCTGGCTACCCTCAAAAAGACCTGGAGGTTGAGAATGGCTGCTCTCCATCGGTATGGTAGTTAGTGTCAGAGCGAGGGTGGAGCTGGGATGGTTCAGCTATGATGCCAGAGGTAAGGATGTCCGAGGGGGGGTCTCTTCCATCGGACTAACTCTGTTGTTGGGAGAAAGTTAGACTAGCTTCCAGCTGTAAGACATTGTTCCTCAGGTCTGTTGTAAATATTGTGTACAAATGAGATGACATGCAATATATCAATTCAGATGTTTTGTATTATGTTATTTGAAATGTTGTATTATCCTTTTGTGAGGCCTCTGTTTGGGGTCGTTTTGAGTCTTTTGTTATAGTCTGGTTTTCTAATAAAATGTTTAAAAAAAAAAAAGTTTGAAAGCTGGTCTGCCTTTATCCCAACCACACGGAAGAGCTGCCCTGAAGAAATCCTTGCCTCTCACATGAGCTCCAAAGGGGACCAATATAGGCCAGGCCCACCTGACTTGAATGCCTAACATTTGCAGCTGCACGTGCCGAGCAGGGGTGCAAATGCACACTTTCCTTCCAGACACCTGTGTACCGAGCTGTTCTCTCCATCTCCAGCAGGCTTCCTCCAGCAGACTGAATTATTGCAAGGACCTGTGACAGGAGGGCCGGTAGCAGAGGCCCTGTGTTTCCACATTGGCAGTGGCAATCTGGTACCGGGATTGCTTCAGATGCCTGTAGGGAGAAGCAGCAGGAGGAAAAGCCCCTGACTGCATTCTCAAAATCCTGGATCCCCTTGTTTAAATCAAATGCCCCATAACCAGGCTGAGATAAAACACAGCATCCCAGCACTGAGGTCTTCATTATACAGGTGCTTTGGCTTGCCTACTAGAGGGAGAAACACCCCCTGCCTTGTAGTAGGGGGAATCAAAAGACACTCCCTGAAACATTATTAACTGCCCCATTATTGATGAGACAAGCAATTAATTATTTTCCAATGTAGAAAAAGTTACCAGAGAAAGCAAGGCATGCATTAGAAAATTAAGCTCCCCACCAATGGGATTCCTAGGCAAACCAGCACAGCTGGTCCAACAGTTTAATCCTCCTGGCAGGGTCACATAATTAATCATCCCTCCAAAAGGCAATTAAGAAAAGTGAGCGGTTGATTAAGAGCAAACTCGAGTCTGCACACGGGGTTTGTAAACTCCTGTGAGCTGGACTAGAGGTACGAGCAGAAGAGCTGCCTATGCAGGCAACTGCTGCATTTTAAAGATGAAAGCACAGTCTTATGCTCTTATAAGAACTAATCTCAAATTAAGGTAAAACTGCTTTGTGAAAGGTCCAGAAGGAACATGAGATCTCTACAGCTTCCAAGCAGATAATGGGAAAAGAGACTATAGGAAGGAACAACTCCAAGCAGCAGAGATAAGCAAATAAATTAGATCAACATTAGTCATCCTCTTCCAAGATCATTAATGATTTGAAGTAAACCAGTGCTTTGCTGTTTATTTTTCAGCAAGGCAAAGGAAATGTTGGATTTTAAAGCTAAAGGTTTGTACAAGCAGTTGCTAATTTGGGGCTATTTTAATCCAGGGGGTGGAAATGGATGCATCCAAAATGGAGAACTCTTGGATTTAGGACAGAAAACCCAGTCCTAGAATATGCTGAACACAACTTGTGAACTATCGAGAGAGCAGTCACATCCCACTCTGCAATACGTAGGATTAGGTGCTAGAAAAGGAGGTATATTCAGCTGCCCGGTACTTAACATATACCATGCCCTTCATCTGAGCATCTCCAAGCATACTAAAAACCTTATTTTTTCATCACCACATTCCCTTTAGTGGACTACTTAGCACTTTTCATCTGACGATTTCAGCACACTGGGCGAATAGTGAAACCAGGGCACAGAGAGATGAATCCCTCGCTCGGGCTAGAAGGACGTTTGGGTGAGGGGCAGGAATGGAGCCCCAGTTCCATTACTCTTACTGGGACACCTCCTGTAATGGGCCCCATCTGCAAATTCAATAATAGCTAGATTGGATTAGACCCAAGGTCAGTCTAGGGCTGTATCCCATCACCAATAAAGACCAGCACCTGATGCTTTAAAGATGTTATCTGTGTAAATGCCCAAGCCCTCTTTGAACTTTGCTGTACTGACCTCTTGGCTTAATGAAACCATTGCCTAGAGGCAGCCTTTTAAGTTAAACAGAGGGTCCTGAAGTAGACTAGATCCTTCTGTTTAGGACACATGCTACTGCTAAGAAATGTGAAAAGTGCCAAAATCTCTATCCTGGGGAAGTCTTGGTCAAACCCAGTCTCTCGAACAGCAATAGTTCAGTCATACTGTCATCTACCTTGTCTTAAGTGAGCCCACCCGTCCACCAACCTCGTCATATTATAGGCTTCAAGTGTTGAGAAAGGACAGTCAAAATGGCATGGGGAGGCACATTTACTGCCTCAGTGACACTGGATCAGGTTTGCTCCATTTATAAAGAAACCAAATGGGTCTCTTGCCCCTTTTGTGCATGTGCTAACCGTTCGTATCAGATTGAAGCTGTGTCCAGAGATTCAAGGTACAGCACAGGCAAGTTTGCCTTTAGCATGCTTACAGCTGTACAACTTTCATTCCCACCCATGAGAGCAGGGATTAAGTCTTCAACTGGAAATTGCTTACCAGATGAAGTGAAGACGAGAGGAATCAGACCACAATCCAGCTCAGTTTCTCAGCACTGAATTGGTTCTCATACCTACATAGAGCTGAAGGCCAGAAGCATCATCAGATCACAAGTCTGACTTAGAGCCTACTCCTCTATATCAAGCCCAATAACTTTCCTTTGAATTAAGCATAATTTATGTAGGCTGTACAGAACTCATAGAAATAAGGAGTAAAATAGGTAGTGCCACATATTGCTTATGCTGCCAACACAGGTGCAGATCTGCTAGGCATGGAGGAGTCATTTTTCCATGTCACACCTGGCCCACGGGCAGTTCCACTCATTCACAAGCCCTGGGACAAAGAAGGAGAACGTTTCCAAGTCAATTGAGAGTTTTTCTAAGTTTACTTCTAACAAGAGCTTGGTTTTATTTCCTCTACAGACTTCCTTTTCTGGATGCATAGTCTAATAAAACTAAGAGCATTTAGGCCCTGGAGCTCCTGGTGGGTTTGGAATGCCTGGGCTAGACCTTTTATTTCAAAGGCACCAGCTTGTGCTTTGTCTCTTGGAGGATGGCTTTACCAAGAGATTGAGAAGTCTTCCTAATCCAGCAGGAGCACACATGTTACTCTACACCAGAGAATTCAATTAACTTTAAGGTCAGACTGTACCTTCCCTGTAATCAAATGGCTTCAAAACCCTCACAAAGCCAGAACAGGTGTTTCATTCATGCTGTCTGTCTACCTGGCACGGGCCCAAATGCTTTCTTTTAAAGCCTAAACGCCATATTATTCAGAGGCACACTGGGAATGTACACATGTGCTGTCTCTGAGGCATGTTTAAAGCTTGCTCATCATTAGCTGCATGTTTTTCTTTGCTCAAATCAAACAGGAACAGCTGTTTTCATGTTAATAACTAAATCATAATTTACATTTATGCCACAGAGCTCCCCTCAGCCAGAAGAATCACAAAGGGCCTCAGGAACTTAATGAGCTGATATCTAAACAATATCTAGAGATCACTTCAACTGCTTCAGCCCATCTCTGGGGTGAAGCATATCAGCTGTTTCACACTGAGCGGCAGCACTACAAGCAAATGAAGTTTCGGATTGCTTTGAAACGATGGAGGGAACCGAGGTAGAGAGAACGTAAGCGTCCGAGCTGGAACTTAGCCAGTGGCTGGAGTTAATACGGCATCTCATACCCCAAGGGCCACAGGGCTAGCTGAGGACAAGTGGCAGGAGGCACTCCTACATCTTGTCTGCAAGATGACCTGTCCAGCCATTCATAGCTGGGGGCTGACTCAAGACTGACTCAGAGTAAAAGATTTCTCTGACTGTATCACCCACATTTTTCAGTGCCGGGAAACTTGTGCTCTTATTATAAACTCATTGCTTATTCAGGGTTTCAGAAGTACTTGGTGTACCCTGTGGGCAGTCCCTGGGGAAGGCGGACCAGTGGACTTTGGACCAGACACCACTGGAAGGAAGGCAGACCATGGTAAATACTCATTGCCTTGATGTTCAGATACTCGGCGCTCAATGAGGCTGGGTAAATGTTCCCCGACAATCCATTTACAGTGCACCTTCCCATTTGCAGTGCACCCATCCTTTTGTTATTCTTCAAACAAGGATGGCTCTGGGGAAAATGACCCACCCAGTTGCCACCCTAGGAGTTTGTTTCCTTTGTCATTCAAGGCAGTAAGCGCCAAGCTCACAAGTGCCTACAGGGAGCAGATCGGGGAGGAAATTAGTAGTCAAATAAGCCTGAAAGAAACTCCCTGCATGGATATATCAGATGGTTATACGGTTCCCCATCACCATGACACCTTCTGTCTTGGCAACTACATTTTCATCAGCAAACGAGTCCATTTACTTTGCAATCTAAGAACTTGCCAACGCTACTCTCCATAGTAAAATGAAGCAATACAAGCCTGTAACGTTACAAGTATAAAGCTAACTCAGCATGAAGAACCATTATTACCTTCTCAGAAATGCTCAGGGACAATCACATTGCTCAGTTTGCATTTCAGTCCTTGCAAGCTGAGCAGATGCACAATTGAATGCACACCTGCCATTTCTACATGCGAAAAAAATCTATCAACTGCTGAACATGAAGAGAGCTAGAAGTGAGGCGTTTTTAAAAGGGATCACAACTTCTAGACTTCTGCCTAGAGTTTTATACACATACATTTTTGTCTATACTCAAATGTCTGCACAAATTTGCACAAATTGTCTGCACAAGTTTTGTCTACACTCAAATGTCCTGCACAAATTTGGCCAGGTTCATGTGCAGAACTCCAGCCAGCACCTCCAACATCAAATGTGCTGCATCTGACTGCACACAATTACTGAGCACATCAAACCATGGGTACAATTTTAAGGGCCTGCTACTGCAAAAGTAGATCCAGTAGTCTTACGTCTGGAATTCTGAAAGCTGGAAAAAAATCCTAAAATATTGTATTTATAAATGAAAAAGTGTTGGGATGATTCTTTGGGGTCTTAATTGCTTCAGAGCCAGAAAACATTTTGAATCAAAAACTTTTTAAAGAAGAAAAAACATCTATTCTTGAGTAATTGTAAGGACTGCAGCTAGAAGCAGGCTTAGAGATCTTGCCACCCAGCCAAGTAATCCTGTTCAACTCAGTGGCACAAACACTTGTCAGAATACTCTCGTTCCTTTCTCTAGTTTGCTTTATTATTTTTTTAAATATATACATTGAGCCAAATGGCAATGGGAGCATGACCATGTTCCAAACATAAAGCCGCAGTGTTTTCGGCTCCCCAGCAGCTTCTCTGTTGGCTTGCATGCGTTTTCCCAGAAGAAATTAGAACCGTGAGGCTTCTGAAGGGTGCCAGCTGTTCCAGAGGTTCAATGCAATGTCTAAAAAATGTTAAAAATGAAGGGTTTCTCCATTCATCCCTTACAGAGCAGGTTTGGAATGTGGGAAACAACTCAATGCCCAACATATGGGAAGTACAGGATGCATGGCAGAGACCTGGCCTGAACTCCTCCAGTGACTACCCCAGGCCTGTGGCCTGAAAGTTCTCCCCAGGCAGCAGAAGGAACGGGCTGGGTTGACTTCAAAGAGTATCCTGAGAGGATTTCTCTCAACATCCAGCGATATACCCTTATCTATCTGCCTTATGGATTTATACTGCAACCCATCATCATCATCGGATCCAGGTGCCTTTCTTCCACATATAAATGCAATAGCCGAGTCCCTTGTTCTATTCTTCATCTGGTGGATGAAGACTCTGCTTGATATATGGGGACTGTGTTGGGGTTTTTTTTCCAGCTGAAGTCAGTATTTTGCAGGTGCTGAAGGGGGCCGTTCAAGCAGTGTCAAGGTTGCTGCCCATGCTTCTTTCCTTTGTCTGTCCTCTCACTGTACAGTACCTGTTTGAGTTGCCTGGACATATAAGGAACCCCCCACATAGGATGCACTGCAGGAACCCAGTGACCTCCGGTGCAGAGCAAAGGGATGCTTGAAGCGTTCCTCTTCGTGGCCATTTTTAGCAGTAAGAACAGAGCCCCTCGATGACGTGGGGCTGAAACCAGCCTAGATACGGCCGTGTTGAAACCCCCACAGGGATAGCAGCAAAACAAAGGCAAAGCTGAGCAAACAGGAGAAAAAGAAAGGGAAGTAGCAGCTTTAAGGATGGCTTATAGCATCATAGGAAGTTAGGCTTGGAAGGGACCTCAGGAGGTCACATCTAGTCCAAACCCCCTGCTCAAAGCAGAACTAGCCCCAACTACATCATCCCAGCCAAGGCTTGGTCTAGCTGGGTTTTAAACACCTCCAAGGATGGAGAGTCCACCACCTCTCTGGGTAGCCTGTTCCAGTGCTTTACTACCCTCCCAGTGAGAAAATTCTTCCTAATATCCAAACTAAACTTCCCTTGCTGCAACTTGAGCCCATTGCTCCTTGTTCTGTCATCTGCCCCCACTGAGAACAGTCCAGCTCCATCCTCTTTCCAACCCCCTGCAGTGAGTTAAAGCCAGGCAGCCCCCAGCCTGTACTAGTGCCTGGGACTGTTCCCTCCTAAGTGCAGGACTTTGCACTTGCCCTTGTTGAACCTCATGAGATTTCTTTGGGCCCAACCCTCCAATTTGTCAAGGTCACTCTGAATCCTAGCCCTACCCTCCAGTGTATCTACTACTCCCCCCAGCTTGATGTCATCTGCAAACTTGCTGAGGGTGCACTTGATGCCATCTTCCAGGTCACTGATGAAGACATTGAACAAAACCAGCCCCAGGACCGATCCTTGGGGCACTCCACTTGATACCGGCTGCCAACTAGACATCAAACCATTGATTGCTACTCTCTGAACCCAATGCTCCAGCCAGTTTTCTATCCATCTTACAGTTCATTCATCCAGTCCATACTTCCTTAGCTTGCCTATGAGAGATGGTATCAACAGCCTTGCTAAAAAAAAGACTTGTTGCATTTAAACACAGGAGACCCTCCAGAGACAGATAATCACAGGCCATGACGCACCCAACACCTGGCCTTTCCTGCCTGCACTACACCCATCAAAAATAGCCCTGTACAACCGCCCCAAAACAGCATCCAGCCTGGCAGAAACCTCCCACCCCACACATCTCAGCTCTCCCCACCTACCCGCTGTGAAGACAGGCCCTGCCCTGTCCCAAATACAACAAGCAGGAAGGTCAAATGATAACCAAGGAGAACACCCAGCCAACGGCGGCTTCTCAAACAAGCCGACGGAGAGTCATGTTGCACCTGCAGCAAACAACCATAGGGGAATACTGAAAGGAGGGAACCAGTATTGAAACGCTGCTGGCCTCCAGGCCACTACCTGCTGACAAACATAGCTATAAAGGTGTCCTGCACACAGGATCCAAGTGAAAGCAGGTAGGGTAGGTCTGGCTCTTGAAATCTGACCCAAAATCCAGAGAAGAGGATTAAGCTTTGGGGCTTTACAGCTTGGCTTTGCAGTTCCCTGCATTAGTTGGAGGGACAGATTGTATTTACCCACCAAGCCTGTTCCTCCTCCATGCACTGCGGCCCTCTCGCAAGACGGGCAGCATTTATGCTTCAAGCCTTGCTGCAATGAGCTCCTTCTCAGAGGACTCTCTCGGCTGATGGGAGCTTGTTATTGCTTCGGGGACAAGTGCTTGATGACAATCGGCTCCTCTTGCCTATTGCTGGGACTCCTGTTCCCGATCTCTGCAACTAGGAGGGAGGGAAGCTTTGTAGTGAAATATTAGCAAGCGTTGCCCTGGCAACTGCCCTGATGAAGCCCGCTTATTTTCACCAAGTTCCTCCCAGCGTGACTAATACCTCCTGAGCTATAGTTACACCGCTCTGAGCGTCCTGAATGCATGACCAGGCCAACACAGCAAACACACTCACGTTCCCTTTACACAGTTACGGCTTAATTTGATCATCTCACGGACCGACCCAGTGAAGAACTTGGAGAGTTTTTTTGCTTTGTGCCCACTGGCTGTTTGCTTTCATCTTGCGTACCTCAGTGGTACACGCTAATATTTTCCAATCTATATTTCCTGGTTGCGTACAGAGAAAGGCCGCCTCACAGCTGAGTGCAAGCTCCAGCCATCTGTTAAAAGGGATTTGGCAACACTTTCTTTCCCCCTATTAACCACATCAGTGAAAGTAACAGGTGGGAAATGCCGAGGGCCCTTATGTAATGCCAAGCGAAGGGCCTCGCGCGCCCAGAGCTCACCAGCTCTTTCCTGCCAGAATCCAGACTGCATTTTTGAACGACTGGATTAATGGCGAGTCTGAAGGACGATGGTAAAACAGGAGGAACACAGAGCTCAAACCAAAGGAAAGAGATAGGTGTAGATTGCATACCGACCTTAATGCCGTGCTTAGTAGGATCACTGTGTTTTCTTAACCTGTGCGGTGATCAATTAGCCAGCATCCACACAGGTGGGCATGTGTTTGCCTATGCCCTTTGTGCCAGAAGCTGAACAAAGGGTCAGATCCTATTCCATCTAGCATCTAGCAGGTGGAAAAGGATCGGGGACCAAGAGTGAAGCCCCAGGAGCAGCAGGGGCCCAAACCTATGGGACAAGAGCCCTGGGCAATGTCTGCAGATGCCAATAAAATGAATCAGCTGTGCCGGGACACATCCCATCACAGCTGATCCTGCCCCAAAGAGGGCATCTGTTTATAGAGCTGAGGCAAAGTAGTTCAGAAAACAAGCCCTTCGTGTTCCCAACATCACATCATCCTCATTCAGATTTAAGCAGGCACCTCTGGGCTTTTGAGCTCTGGACAGAAACAGGAGCCGATGCTTTTGAAGGAAACAGTTTTGAGTTTCCAGGAAGTCAAAAATACACATTAATACCCAGCGTTGCCAGTATTCCCATATGTGCAGGCACCATGCCATGCACCTCGCTCGGGGGGAAGGGCCATAAACCACATGCTGCTTAAGGGTAACAGGAGTGAGAAAGCAGTCTCTATTTCCTTTTGCCCTTAAGCAGCATGTGGTTTTTGGCCCTTCCCCCCCGACTGAGGTGCATGGTGTGGATACTGGCACAATAACATGTATTTTGAACTTCTTGGGAACTCATAACATTATTTCAAAAGTGTTGGTTCATAATTCATATTCTCATTTCTATGCAGGACGCAACCCTGCAAGTGCAGGGATTCCCTGTCCTCACCTGCAGATGTATGCCTTTGGTCAGGGCCAGACACCTGGGGCCATTATCCCACTGAAGCCTCAGGAGCACCTGTCTGGGGCAGCTGGAGACTACAGGCAGCCCCACACCACCCGCACTCTTGCACCATAAGCAAACAGGTGTCCATCTTGCGAATGTGACACAAAGTCGTCACCTCCCCTCCTTTTCTCTGTTCCTATACGCTCCAGAATGCAGCAGGCTGCAGGATTATCCAGTTGGCCCCAAGTGCTTCAGGAGCTGACTCAGCGTAGGTCTTTCAGCAACCAGGCAAGATGCATGGTGTGAGCAACGTGGGCTGCAGCCATGTGAGACAAAAGTCTGTGGGTTCTCCATTCTCTCTAGCCCAGTTACAGACCTCTTGCTAATTTTGGGAGATGCTCAGCAGAGACAGGAACAAGCCATGAGGCTTGGAGGTGGAGCTAAGTGATTGGGAAGGTCTTGAGCAGTTAAATGGGGTCAAGACAACTCCAGGCTGGGATTTTCAAAGCGATCCAGGGCACCTGGAGGTGCAGCCTCCCATTCATGTAGTCACCTGGCTCAAAGTTTATTTGCTTCAGCCTTTGTCAAGTGGCTTCATTTAAAGAAGGCTGAGTGAGGGGAAGCACTCTCTTTGTTCACGGCTGGGATTTCTGCTAGCCGCTGTATTGCCATGCTGGATTCCCACTGGAGTCTCAGCTCAGCTTCCCGCAGGATAAGGCCCTCATTTAGCACCAGCTCCCCAGAAGTATTTGCCTCGTCCGCAACTGCAGCTAGGACAGCCTGTCCTCGTATCTCAGACCGCGCAAGTCAGGGCTGTCATCTGTAGCCTCACAGGCTTTGCCTTCCTAGAAAATCCATCACGTTCAGTGAAAGAGGGAAACAGTCCTTGCTCTTCTCCACGGATCTTGAAGGTGCTTAATGAATGAGTGCAAGTAAGCGTGTGTATGTGTGCAAATTACAGAGACATGCCCCAGCTCGTTTTAAACTTGTCCGTTCAGATACTAGGCACGGCATAACTGCCATTAGCATCAACGCATTGCTTGCAACTGGAGCAGAGCAGCCAGTGTTTTTCACCTGCGTCTGTCACCGATGAAGTCATCAGCTGCGTTTTGGACTCCATAACAGGAAAGGGTTTTACATATTTCCATTGTCACCTCTGGTCATCTGAAATCTAAATGACTTCCTATTTGGGAAAGGGTCTGGGCTTTTCCACTCATTTCTGCAGTAGCTTAATATAACGTATGGGATATTTTGTATTTAAAAATAACTCCAATAAACAAGAGAGAAACATTTGGAAAACAGGAGCTTTCCCCCAAAGAGCTATCATTCTGTTCTCTAAGAGGAGAGCATTCAGAGGAACGACAATGAAAGCATTACCATGATGGATGATATTTATATTTTAGACACCCAGAACCACCGTTGAGCTGTTTGTTCATGGGAGGTTTCATTTCCATTATAAAAGTGCCTGGAAAAGTTGGCAAGGAAACCAAAAAGCTACTTCACCAGCTTCAGAGATGCTGAAGAGAAAGCGTAGCTACTTTTAGGATTAGAAGCTTAAAATTATGAATTCATTGTCTAGTAATTTTACAGTAATTAAAGTAATTAACTTAATGTATGCGGCTATTTCAGCTTTTTTTTTGGTTTTGTTTATTTTTTAAAGGAGCTGTTCCATTAAAGAGCTTAGGCTGGGGAATTAGCTGATGAAAGGCATCCATTCTGGCCTGATCCATAGCCCCCAACTTTTAAGGACTTCAGAGATGAAAGCCATTTGGAAACTCCACGTGTGATTTATATACAAGTGATTGACATCCTCATCTTCATGCTATGAGATTTATTTCATCCCTAATGAGGTGAAGGTCAAATATGCTGCTCTCATTCTGGAAACAGGGAGGGCACAGGCATGTGCCCACTGCCATTCTTGAGGTGTGAATAGAGGAATTTGATTAGTTCCAGTGCTTCTATTAAACCTCCTTGGACGGAGGGATAAGGGGAGAGGTGTAATCAAGAGGGCATGCGATTTGCATGTTAAAGGAAAGCATGGGATCTTTTCCTTTAAACAAGCCCAGACTTGATCCTGATTTTCAAAACAGTAGAAAAAACCATTTTGTTGCTGTGTGTGGCCGGTTTATTTTGGAACAAGAGTTTTCCGTGGCTTTGAAAGCTGTTTTGGTGTTGGCGTTTAATACGTCACACTGGGCATTCTCGCTCTTGCAGCGAGTTGAAAAACAGATCAGGTGCTTCAGGGCGCTTACCGGGGCCTCATTCCTACGTCCCCTCGATCAGTTTGTAAGGCAAAACATACAGTCTCTGCTTTCTCCTTGTTGAGCGTGCTCAGCATGGTACAGGAACGGAGAAGACATGCTCCCTGCCCCAAGGGGATGACTAAAAGGATGAGCAGCAACAGAATTTGGCACTTCCACAGTACTTTTCATCCAAGGATCTTGGAGCACTTTGCAGAAGTAGGCATTACTCATTGTACGGATAGGGACTCCAGTCCTTGTTTCTCATCTGACAGCCCTTTATCCATCATCAGGCACAAAGCCCTGTGAGACCAGGGGGTCTAGTAATATAAAGGGTAGTAGCACAGCTGGTTTGTTAATTAGTACTAACAGAGGTAGGCCTCAGAAGCTCTTTGAAAGGGAAGAGGGTTGGATTTGCTGCCCTAGGCTAGAAAGGCCATTCTTAGCCAAAGAGCAGTGCTGAAGGGGACTGCCTGCCTAGAAAGGCTCAGCGCTCCCTCCCATCTCCCACAGCACCAGCTGTTTCAGAGGAACAGTAAAGCACTTGTGTGGGGGGTGGTATGTGCAACCAAAGCGGGTTTTGCCGGCCGGTCTGTGTACCGTCACCCCTTCCTGGAGGGGAGAGCAGTCACAGGACTGCCTCACTCTTACCGTTTTCTCCAAACGAGGCTAATCCTGAACATCCTGCAGAAGTGAGTCTCCGATCTAGTTCAGTGTCAACCAGCTGGCGGGTGCAGCTGTGGGAAAATGGGACCTGTGGAGTCAGGTGGGAACACGAAAGGAGGGACAAGCAATGGGTAGACGGCTAACCTGTGACCTGGGCCCAAGTCCCTGCTCTGTCAGTGGGCTCCTGAGCAAGTTGCTTGGGGTCAGATCCAAACAGGAATTTAGGAAGCCCAACCAGTGGGTGCACAGGCACCTCGCTAGGCATCACATACCCAAGTACCTTTCTGGATCTGGGTGTTACTCTTTCTGCCCTCAAGTTTCCTATCTGTGAAATGGGAACAGCCACTCTGCCCGACTTCACAGCAGCATTGTGAGGATATGTCTATTCATGATGCTGCTACAGGGTGGTAAAACAGCCGCTGCATAGATGGATAGAGAAGAGAAACAAGCATTTGGGGAACCACCACAGGAATCCACAACACACAGTTAAGCCTCTTCCTTTGCATTGCTGGAGCGCAGGTGGCATATTGTGAAGGCCCAGTGGCACAGTCCAAAGGTGCCGACTGAAAGGTATCAGGGTGAGAAACACAGCATGGCCAGAGGGAAAGAATTCAGAAAGAACAGATCTGCAAACAGTGCCCCTGCAGCGAATGCCCCCCTGCAAGTGGGGGCCTGCACCTTCGTACCACAGGCAGGCTCCTTCAGAAGGGCAGCTGTTTTCCAGATTGCTCTGCAAGTCCCAGGACTCTCCCTGTCATGGATACAGACATTAATGGGATTGCTGAGATAGGAAACTCCGCAGCAACGAAGCACTGCAAGCACCTTCCTGCAAAATGAGGCTCCACCTTACCCTTTCAGCTGGTTGCTCAATCTGCTGGGGCTGTTCTGAGACTCTTACAAGGGATGACGGAAAAAAACCTGAGCACCTGGGGATTTCTGGACAGGAAAAGAAAATGGAGGTTTTCCCTCACAAAAAGGCCTCCGACTCCAGAACAGCAGCTAACTAACCCCACTTCAAGGAAATGGGCTTCATTCAAACCAGCTTAACAACAGCAGTGGTAAAACTATAACATCCAGCTGCACTACCTCATGCTGATCAGACCTTGGTTTGGATGTCAAGGCAAGAAAACTAAGGTGCTCAACAGGAGGCCAAGAACTTATACTGTGATGTGCCAAGCCCTGCCCTGGCTTCAGTGGTCATTCATCTGTGCAGCATTTGAACCACTGCTTTGCAAGCGATCCAAAGCATATGGGTGTTTCCAAGATGAACTCCTGGCTTATCTGTTCTTCCTAGGCAGGAAATGAACATTATCAATACATAAACAATATTTCAATAAAACAGCCTCTGTAAAGCTTTCTGTCCTCTGTTCCTGGGGACCAGAAGATCAGAGCCTTTACATCTCTACTTGGGTAGGGGAAACCAGGACCTAGGCTCAGGGGGTGAGCCAGGAAAGAGTTTAGTTCTCCCTCTTTGCCACCTGCTGTTGATTAGCTATGAACCCACTAATCAGCCAATCCAAATGGGTTTGAAATGCAAGGCTCTGCAGGTCTAGGGCCCAAATCCCATAGGCTTGGACATCACTCCTCCTTCCCATCCTCAGATTACACAATTGGTGTCAAAGCAACTTGTATCAAATCACATTTTTCATATACATTATGGCCCAGATGGTCAAGAGGCCACAGTTTTCACCACTGGCCTCAGATTGGCAAAAGCATTCAGTTCCTTTGCAGACCTAACCTGGAGCCTTTCATCCCAGAGCACTTAATAGCTTGCATAGAAAGCCCAGGTTTTTCAGAAGGGTTTAGTGATTTATAGATGCCCACTCTTGGACACCTGAAAGACACCTAATTCTCTAAACCTGCTAAGCATGCACCCTTTGGAAAGCAGGCCCCTTTAAAGGTATGTCAAGCCGGGCACCCAACTCACTGACTGCTGTTGAAAATCCTAGCCTGTGTGCTCCAAATGAGATCGAACGGATGAGACCTGTAAAGGAGCAGAATGCACGTGTATTGCAAGCATTTTCCAAACCATCAGTTAAAGCCTCAAGACCCCCTGATAGGCAGGCAAGTGTCCCTGCCCCACTTTACAAGGAGGGAAACTGAGGCAAGGGGCAGTGGTGTCACTGACACAGGGTTGCACTGTGTTGGCGTCTGTGCCAGACTTTGCAAAAATAATAAAAAGAAAAGGAATTTGCAGTCCTCAGCAAACATCTCTGCTGTCTCCAGCATCAGGCAGGAAAGGAGAAAGAAGATGAACTGTGTCATAGTGCGAGCCCTGCTGTACAAATAGGATCTCTCCGTGTTCTTCAGGAATGCAGAAAATCCTTACAATTCTGACCAATATTTTTTCCACTCCCCTTGGTGCTTACTAATCTTTATGGAGTTTACATTCCCTGGATCATATTTATACCCGGAGATCAGGAGGGGATTAGCTGGGGTCTGTGAGCTATTCACACAAGGACTCTGCTTATCTGAGCTAACAGAGCAGCTTCCCCATGTTAACCACATAACTGCCTTATCACTGGCAACAGCACTACCATTTAGCAGGCTGGCTGGAAATCAATTCGTGGCCCTGCATTCAGGTGGTATCCTTCATATCTCAAGGAGCCCCTCAAAAAAACACACCACTGAAATGACCGCTAACCAACAACAGTCATAGCAGCAAGTGCTTTTCTATTAATTCACTCTTCCACTCCTTTCACTTTCCCCTGATATTTGGTGTCATTATTTGCATCAGTGGCTCTATTGTCACCACCTGTATGGTCTACAACCTGAGAACTGTCCCCCGTGACATCTGAAAGGCTGGAGCTTAGAGAAGTCATGTGAATGATCTACCTTACACCAAAGATCAAACTATTCCCCAAGAGCTCATGGCAGCAAAACTGAGCCACAATATCTCTTCTATCACCTGTGTAGTCCAATCATTACAATTAATGGTAAAGTCCAGCTCAAGTGATTGAATGTGGCTTACATAAATCTGGCACGCAGGTTCCACTATATGCAATATTTGTCTTCTAAAGGTGCCCATATTTCAGTGGTGATGAATCAACCAGACTGAAATATCCATTGGGGTCTTCCAGAATCAGAGAGACCCTTTGCCCTGAAAATGTTGCAGCTTCTATTTAAAAGGAGAAACAGCACGTTCTGCCTCCCACTTTCCTCCTTACCATTTCTAACAACAGTATTTAAAAACCGTGGTAGGAAATACCAAGAACAACATCTCACAGGAGGCAAATTAACTAACTTTGGAGTCTATAGTAGAAAAGATAACACAGCTACAGAGTAAGAAGTGCAGCGCATCCTTGACAGCACTGAAAAGCCGGGAAGACAAAGTAAATGACTGCAGTCTTTCGCTGAAGATCAGAAAGGACAGGCTGCCTCTAGACGGCCTAGAGAGGGCTGTAAATATATTTAGCAGGAACAAAGCCATTGATGTGAAGAATGGGAAGACATTCAGGAGACTTTCTGGGGCAGGAGGGGATTCAGGCATATGGTGAAAAAGCAGGAAGCTGGATTTAAGATTAACTGGTTTATATTGTAAACTTTCAAGGACAGTGGATCCTGTTCTGCTGTTTGTTTGGAAAGGAGCAGGACCTGTGGGCTGTCTGGCCTTGTCTTGCCTCCAAGTGGTTTATGTCAGGCCTTTCCCCTGATTTAAAGGCAACTCCCTCAATAAAGTTACCTCTCGCATGACTTCAAAGGACTTCTGGCTTCCTACCCTCTCCCTGGAGGATGCTGCGCAACATCACATGCCTCTGTGTCTGCCATGTCTTGTGCTGACTTATCCCAGCTTGTGTCTTCTGGAACAGAGACAGTGAACACTCATGCAGCACGGTGGATGTGTGTGGTCCCGTATAACAATCCTTTCACAAGCCTGGAGGAGGATTGAGGTACAGTGTTCTGGGTGGGAAGCCGGTGTCTTCACTAGTAACATTGCTTCAAAACGTCACTTGAAGTCATAGCTGGACAAGGCTACTGGGCAGACTGCTGCTCCTACCACGCCACTTCTTCTCTCCATCTAATGGACCACCTGGGAGTGGAACAACAGGAAACATGGATGCAACGAATACCTTGCTTTGCTGTCAGTACAAGCAGCGGCAGGGGGTGGTTCCCCATTGAGATGAAGAGGGGCTGCAAGGGAGTAGATCAGCGTTACTAGTTGCCAGGTGCAAATGCCTAAAGCAAGGGATGGGGGTCAAAAAGACCTACCATGAGTTCAGCTCTACCACAGTCGGGCACCCAGCATAGACTGCCTTGCTCTGCAGCCTATTCATCAAGGCCACACGCTTGGACATCAGATACAGCATAAGAGAAGAGAGAACCTGACACTTCCCCGCATGCTTTCTTTCTAAAACTGAAGCTAAAGCCCCAAAGCTGCCCCTTCCTCAAAGCCAACTGTTTCATTCCTAAGAGAAAAGCCGTGGAGATAGCTGCATGCAATTCTCTGGCGTAAAAGGTTACAGGTGTGTCCCAACAGGCTCCCTGCATTGCTGCCTCTCCCAGGCGGAGAGCTGATGTCAAGAGAAAAAAAGGCCTCCGGGCACCCAGGTGACAAGCTGATGAATGACTTGCCACATCAGGACTGGCAGATTCATCGCCCGGGAGGCAGCAGGGAGGTTTGCATGCATTTTTCTGCTCTGAAATCACATGCCCAGCCTGGCTGCCATGTATATCCCTGTAGGTTATGTTTCCCTAATAGAACAGATTTTAAAGATAGAGGCATCAGTAGAGGATGCCTCTCCTCAGCCAGCTAGCACATTTTAAAAAATCATATCTTTTCATCCTAGTCTCAATGAGGCTTACCATGGGTCAAGAACTGGCCTCCAGCCTGTTGTGTGAGTGACATTTGTTTTTTCTTGTGACCAGGATAAATTAATCCTAAAAAGCAGAAAAGGACCAACGCTTGGCACAGGCTGTTCAAAGCCTGCGTGGAAAGGGAAGTGGAGAGGGAGAAAGAAGACAGGGATGCAACTGGACCCGGAGACAGCAAGAAGGACAGCAGTGGGATCAGCAGCAGCGGAAGTGACAGCGACAGGGACTGTGAATGAACTGAGAATGTAAACCCCAAATTGGGGCCTGGACTAAGGGACTGTGTTTGGGTTAGGGAAGGGAGGAGGGTGGAAGTGCAGGGGAAAGGGTGCATTTATTGTAAAGGGTGCATGGGTTTCTTAACTGAGGGAAAGCCTATAGATATAGATATCTCTATCTCTAGATAGCTATATCTCTGGATAGCTATATTTATATCTCTAGATAGCTATATCTATAGCTATATCTATAGCTATATCTCTGGATAGCTAGATCTATATCTCTAGATAGCTATATCTATATATAGAGATATAGAGAGCTATATCTAGATATAGAGATATAGATCAAGCTATCCAGACATATAGCTATCTAGAGATATAGAGATATAGATATATTTTAATAATAAAAAGGACCGCTAGATTCTTCTACGACATTGGAAATCAGAGGCAAAAAACTCATCAAGAACTGATCACATCTCCACCTTCTTGGGACAGGGCTATGGTTAGTGCAGGAGGCAGTAGCAGAATCAGGTGTCTGGGAATTATGCTGCCAGTTTTCAGTGAACACCCAGGATAAAAAAAAGTAATCTTTCTGTTGTAAAAAGTTTAAAGAGGCAGCTATAATCACAGAGTTCATTTTCAAGTTATGGAACAGAAGAGTCTTTAACTATGTCTGAGAGTGGAGAGATCCCTCTTCGATTTCCTAACCAGCTGCCAAAGCCCTTTTTAAGAGAGGTTTCCACAGAATACAGCTTTCCTTGCATTCAGGTAACATCTGGCACCAGGAGAAAAGCCTGGTACAGAACCAATTCCCTGGAACTACTGCATCCTTGTGATGGTGCTGAGCAACCAGAGACAAATGAAACATGAGAAGGGAAGCAGAGATCCTAAACCACCTGGCCATCAAAGGGAGCAGAGCTAAATAAACCTACTCAGAGGCCAGGGATGTGTATGGGTTCACTTGTAGCAGATCAAACTGCCCTAATTTAGCTGTGACCACGCGACACAATCCCCGAAAGCAGCAGCAAATTTACCCCTGGCTGAATTGGGGGCAGTCCTCTCACTCTCAAATGCCTCATCTCAGTGCTCAGCCTGCTGGATCTTCACGTGTTCACATGCATTTACAAGCAGCGGTCACAGCAAGATTCGCTTCAGGTTTATGCCTTGAGCTTTGCAGCTCTGTTCTTGTGTCCAGAACTTAAGCCAACATCTGGAGGACACTGTGCACATAGCACGATATCACCGCTCAGCCTGCTACCACAGCCCCAGCTGTCCTGTCACAGGCATGTGACACAGAGGTGAGAATTAAGCAGGGATGAGCCATGCAAAGCTCTATCAGCCTCTGAGAAAACGCAGCATTCACTTAATGAGTCCCTGGAGGGAAAGCACACAATTGGGGGCGGCTGTAGCGGGTACATGGACTGAGGCATTTGCTGTCTTGCTATGAGCTCACTGGCCTAAAATTGCATTAAAAAAGGACCAATTTGGGTTTTGCCTGACACGTACAAACTTTGCAGTCTTGGTGTTCTGAAAGTTGAAGAGGGGGACAGGTGCTTATATAGCTGCAGTCAAAACCAGCTGAACCTCGGCCAGTTTTCATCAGCTGAGGATCCAGGCCTCTGGTTTTGATTTGAGTTTTCCCCAATCCAGGCATTAAAACCTTGTGTTTGGGTATGAGAACCAGAGCTCTAAATCGGACTCATCCGAGGTGACTGAACAAACAAAAACACTGGGATAAACAGCAAAACGGAAAGATCTAAATGCTTAATATCCCTTTTTTAATACTCCCGATGCGATAGCAACAGCAAAGGAATTTGGGAGGGGGACATGACGCTGCAATTAACTTAATTTTATGCCTTTTATGCAGATATACCACACAGGGAACCATTCCCGTCATCCAAATGACCCTTAATTTAAGGAACAGAGATCATATAATGACAGCCCAGGCACAGGGAACAAAGCCAGCTTGCCTCATAAAGGACTGAACATGTGAAATTGGACTGCAGTTACGGCTCTGTACTCACAAAGCATCTCGTTGCTCAAGCAGGGGCCGCAGGGTCATCCTCTCTAAAGAGTAGCTACTTAAGTGAAGTAGAAAAAATGCTTCTGAGTCTTAGAAAGACTCTAGTTTTCTTTTTCCAGTGGTCTTTTTTCTAAGTATATCACTGCAGTAATAAGAAACAAGAACCTCATAGTTATTTGTTATTACAAACACACACAGCAGGGACTGAGACCCAAAAGAACAAAAGTACCCTGCGGTAGCACATCAAGGCTGCCCTCAACTTTGGAAGAGCTTCTAGCCTAAGGTGTAAAAATGAGACGTTTCTATCCCCCCCACAGGAGACTAGTTTAATCTTTTTAACAATGAAACTGCCTGGGCTGGCAGCAGTGGCCAGGATTAGGTATTATGATGCATTTTTATGAATGGACATGATTAGTCAGGCAGCTGTCAGAGGGACTTTAGTTGGGATTATCAAGGCAACATCTAGAAGTGGAGGGACACAGGAAAAACCAGATGCCACAGCCAGCAAGGCATTATACGAAGCCAAACCATCAGGAAGCAAACACACGCCCACCATGAATGTGCAAAAACCCGACTGTCCCAATGATGCTTTAATAAAACTTTGACGAAAAAGTGGGCCTGATTTTCTTCTCAGTTCCACTGGTTTCCTGTCACTATAACTCCACACTATTCCCACAGAGTCACTCCAGCAGAAGCAAGAAGTGTCAGGCCTAATGAGAGTAATGAATGTCACTGCTGTCCATTTACCATACTCAGAAAAGAGTCAGCTATTCCTAGACTCAGGTGCATTGTACTCAGGCAGCAAGCCGTGGAAGAATTGTACTGCATACAGGCATTGCTGATAAGTAACCATAAATGGGAGGAAGTGTAAGGTGGGAAATGGTTCAAAACCCCCTGGTCTCCAGTGCTTGAAAGTAGTGTTTCTCAGCTCATTCCCTGAACTGGACACGAATCCCTGGGGACACTGCCCTTCCCGTCTAGCTCAGTGATATAAACTTGGGCTCATGCAGAAAGCCCAGCATTATTTCCCACAACGCCCACCTGAAACAGTCACAGATGTTGCAAACAGGATGTTCCCAGTTGCCCCAGTGCTGTGCATATATCACAGACAGACAGAGGGACCAGGCTGGGAATAATGTGGGTGTACTCCAGCAGTGTCTATCTGTCATCACCAGCAGAACAAGTGGCCCCTACAATTACGAGCGCAGGCTCAGTCTAGTTCTGGCACTCAGTGGCGGCTGCCGTGCTGAGACCACCAATACTGGAGGTGAAACAATGCCTGCGCACGGTGCGGTACCTCATTTTCATCCACGTTGTAGAGCCGAGGGGCAGCTGCACTGGAATGCGACAGTTTAAGTACTGCCTCTGTAAATCTTAGCCAGCTCTTGCCACTGTGCCCATCACTTTGCAGGGAGCTTAAAAGGAAGGAAAAAAAAGTCATAAAAGTTGCTTTAGAGGGGAGCAGCAGTGATCAACAGAGCTCAGACACTGAGCTGAGGGCTGCTTAGCTTATGGCTAAGCAGCCAGGCACTCGTTAGGACCCCTGAAGCTTGCAAAACAGGGCTGGGAATCTAGCAAGACCCAGTTGCTTGGCACATTTTGGTACATCTGGCCCCGGTTGCAGGAGACTGTGGACAGGTGAAACCAGAGGCTGCAGCAGTAACGCAAGGGAACCAGGCCGGGGCTGGAGAGTGGGCACAGGTGTTTTGCTTAGTCGTAAATTGAGGAAAGGGAACTCATGGGCTATGCAATGAGTTGGCCCCTCCAGCGCTCTCTCCATGCAGCCTTTGCTCTTGCTGTACCCAAGCACCTTTACTTACACACAGCAATCATCCCTTCCATACCACCAGCTCCAGGGGACATGGGACTTGCAGACAGCACGAGGAGGGACCTCTCTCAGTGACAGCCCACGCCTCCCCTCTCCGCAGCCCAGACAATCCTTCTGACGCAGAAGGGCTGGAGGAGCCTGAACCGAACACTGGGTCCAGAAGTCCCACTTCCCAGGATGGGATGAAAAAGTGACCGTAAAACAAGCAGGCAAAGGAAACCAACTGCACCGCTCTGACGGCGCTTCCCGTGGGTACAAAGACAGGCAAGGTTTTCTGCATTGGCGTCTCTTGTATCTTTGGGTAGAGTTTCCTGCCACAGCCTATTCTCGGCTCCCATTCAGCGATTCCCTGTTCTGACACAGCATTTTGTTAATCATATACAGAAAGAAAACAAACCCCTTTTGTTAAAGGCCTGCCAGCGGAGGAGACTATTCAGACCCAGGGTGGACACCGCTTGAATTTACTGCAGTGTAATTAGGGCCAAACTCTCCTCTGATTTACCTCCAATTAATCTTGTGCCAGGCTGGCGTAACAGAGAGCAGGACCTCTATTTGAGATGGAAAATGCTGCACAATTGCAATGTACAGCAGCACGCAGTCTTGCTCGCTCTTTCTTTTGGGGCCAGCTGCAGTGGGATGTCTCAGAGCCATGGCTTATCTTGGAAAGCTGCAAGGGATTCAGCCAGCTTGATCGGCAACAGCTCCAGGAGCCGATTCTAACCGAGCTGCTCTCAGGACTGATCCTGGTAACAGACCAGTGCAGCCCAGGACCCGTTTCTGTGCCAGTCACAAAGATTATAGTAGGTTATAACGTGCAAAAGGTAGGTAACTAGACTTGGTGACCCAGCAGGGCCCAGCCAGGGCTGTGGTTCAGAAGGGAGCAAGCTCACTTATTTTTATAATTCAGAACAACTGCCGTGTTGGCTTGGGTTTTAAAGTGACCGCAGGCAAGCCAGCACGGGCTGAGCCACGGTCATCCCATGAGTTACTGCGGGGACATGACACAGCGTGCGGGCAGAACGCCCAAACACACAGCCCAACTCAAAACTCGGATCACAAACATGGGAACATATGGCAATGAGTCTCCCGGGGGGTCTGATCCTGTATCCCCACCAGCAGGCACAGCACAGGCTCATCCCACTGGAAGGCAGCGCCAAAGCCTCCTTCGTGGTAGTTAAGACTCTTAATTACTGTAAGCTGTCAAATGATGCTCCGTTCAGGTTCGGCATGCAACATATTGCTCTTGCCTCACTCGTCAATAAACATCTCCTGGCAGCCAACTGTTTAATTAGCATCCTTTTCGTTGCAAGCCAGAGATCCAGCCTCAGATTTCCACAATCCGCTCTTCTACAGATTTTATCCATGCGAGACATCTAGAAAGCTTAGCAGCTATAAAAGGAGTGAGGTTCGCTCCAACTGATGCAGCCCAAGCCCCCCTCCTGCAATCAGACTGGCTTGGGAATTCTGGGAATCAAAAATAAAACCATTGCCTCCCGGGGCTTTTCTCTGGATCTCCGGGTCTGAACTTTAAGGTCCTGGCACACCCCCAAGAGACCGAGAAAAGGCCTTAGGGGGGGAAAAAAATAGAAGCAGGAGCTGAGGATCTAAGAAAACTTGGAATATTGCAAGGTGCGCGATACAATCACAAGGCTTTGCAAAGCTGGCAGGCTGCCCTCTCCTCCTGCCTCCCCCAACAGATCCTTGAGAATTGGCTTTTATTCACTAGGGATTCACTCTAGTGGTTTCTCACACCAAAAATTAAACCTGAATTGTATCCAAATTTGGCTGTGGGGCCCTTGGCTTCTAGCTAGGGCAGACACAGTGTTTTTGCACATTCCCTCCATCTCTCCTGGGTGCCTGCGGACATGCAGTAGCGGGAGAACACCTGCATGTTACATAGATTTCCACAGGGTGCAAAGGTTTTCTTGCGGGTCTCAGCACCTGTCCTCTTCTTGTCCTTTCACCACCAGGACTTTCTTCTTGGCTTCCAAAGGTACTGTCCCCCTGCTTTCAAGTTCTCTTCTGATCTCTGGGGAACATCCCTAAGCCCCAAGTCATCAGCTCCGAGGGAGATGTGAAGTCTGCACAGCTAAGCTGCTAACTTGCAAGCAGACCGAGTGCAAGAGAGAAACCCTGTTTTCCCCAGGACAAATACTTGCCCTATTCACTTTGTCTAGTGATTCACCCACTTGCAATGCCTCAGTCCCCAGACACCAGCCAGGTTTCTCTTCTCTAAACAATAGCCCTAGCAAGCCAAACAAAGGCTTGGCCAGAACCCTACCCCAAATTCATGGAGCTTCCTCAAGCTTCTAGGAGCCTCCCAGGCTGGGTCCCGTTTCCTGCTTGCCACCCAGAGCCACGCACCTTCCTTTGCCTTTTCCCTGCATTGTTTGGTGAGGAAGCTGCCCGTATTGCAAAAGTGACTTGCTCAAGAAGCTCAGCTGCTTTCCCCGAGCAGAGATGCTTCCTCCTCCAGGTGCTCTGGAGAAGCCCTTCTTCCTCATGGACCTGGCACACTTTAGGCTCCCAAATAAGACCTCATTTTCCTGGGAACTGGCTAGTGGATTGTGTTGATCCTTGTGCAAGGGGAACCTCAGGCCCAGTGGTGTTGGTTTGGGTACCTTCCTCCACTGGATCTCAGCAGCTTTTTTATCACCCCATCTACACCCACTCCCATCCTTGGTCGCACTCTGGATTCTGGTTTGTTTTCTCCAAACTCCCACTCCAGGTCCTTTCCTTGGTAAGAGGCAGAGACAACATTTCCCTCTTTGAACTGAAGGCAAGGCCTGGACTTCATGGCCCCGGATGACTGCCCAACAGAGGCAGTCACAGCTTTGAAGACCTCAGGGTTCCCGTAAGCCGGCACAGGGGGATGCCTTGGAGTGGCTGGCACGTGGGTGACTCACTCAGGTCCAAGGGCAAAGGTTTGTTCTGTACTGGCTGAGGCATGACCCATCCTCTCTCCACTCCTCTCCAAAAGGGTTTAAACTCCTTCCTCATCACAGGTAACACTTCCTAACTACTGCAAACTTCCAGTCCTATCTGAACCATAAAAAGCTTTCTTCTCTCTGGCTTCCTTGCTGGGCATTAGGGGATTTACCACAATAGTTTGCGTCTGCAGAAAGTGCTCACATGACCAGGCTTTATTGGGCCAATTCAACAAAAGTGACATTTCAAAGAAAAGATGAGTTTCAAAGCCCTGAGATGACTCCAAATGACTGCTCTTCCTTCCTGCCCATGCCTGCTGGCCTCGGGAGCACTCTTCCTTATTAACAGGAATGTTTAATTAGAGCCACTATGTAAACAGGAGAAGAGCATCCTTTTGCAGAAGTGGCCTCCCTGCTCTACAGCAAGGTTTTGCTGCAGTGGGAATGTTCTGGCTAGCCTTTAAACAAGCCTGCAGAGGAAGTTGTCTTGCAAAGTAGATTTTACCCAGAGGATTTCTGCTATGTGATGATAATGTCACTACTGGGTTAGTCATAATGGGCTGTGCAGTGAGTCTATTACTGTGGTTTGAAAACTACCATTACCGGAAAGGCCAGACAAGCTTAATGAAGCCAGGCAATTAGAAGTGCCATGAACACATGGGCCGTTAAGCAATGCACACAGAAAAGCAGGCGTTGTTCTGCCTGCACATGATTCAGAGAGACTGGACCAGCTGAGTTTCCACCTCCCAAGGGAACAATGCAAGGGCTCCCTAGTAATGTGTCCAGAGAATACTACAGCCGAGACCCCACTAAACCCAGCAAGACTGTTCAACGGCCTTCTTCCCCACTCCGCTCTACAGCTGAGCATCCCAGAGCGTGTCCTGTGCACCAATGCCAGCCAGCCTTGGGCAAACCAATCTCATGTACCCTAGCTCAGGTGTTAAGTGATGGACATGGGAAGGGAGGAGAGGACATCCTGAGAGCTGCCAAAGCTCTCATCACTAGCTCCTCGGGAGACCGCTGCAAACGGGGGTCAAGCTGCATTACAAATCTGCACATGGTTCCAAAACTCCCCACCGCTCGTTCTGCACCTCAGGGCGACCAACATCCATCTGGCTCCATCTGGCTGCCTTCCTCTCTAGCCTTCCCACAAGCTTGCAACCATTCCCCTCTCCTCCCTTCTGGCATACCCCTCGTTGGAAACACAGCCTGCAGCTTTGCCTAATACCATTGACTTGCTTTTCCCTTTCCATCCCTGTTTTCCTCCACCCCTGCTCGACACTATCTTAGGCCTTCGAGACTCTCTCTCACCCCATTCTCATTAAAAAATTAGGAGATTGTGGTGTTGATGCCTACATAGACAGATGGGTTGCAAATTGGCTGGAGGGCCGCACCCAGAGAGTGGTGGTGTATGGGTCATTTTTGACTTGGAGGGATGTGGGCAGTGGGGTCCCCCAGAGCTCGGTCCTCGGGCCCACACTGTTCAACATCTTCATCAGTGACTTGGACGAGGGGGTGAAAAGCACCTTGTTCAAATTCGCGGATGACACTAAGATGTGGGAGAAGTGGGCACACTGGAGGAGCGGGACAGGCTGCAATTAGATCTGGACAGGTTACAGGGGTGGGTGGATGAGAACAGGATGGGTTTCAATACTGACAAGTGCAAGGTGCTGCACCCGGAGAGGAAGAACCAGCAGCACACCTACAGGCTGGGGAACTCCCTTCTTGTCAGCACAGAGGCAGAGGAGGATCTTGGAGTCATTACTGATGCCAAAATGAACATGGGCCAACAGTGTGGGGATGCAGTCAGCAAGGCCAACCGCACCTTGTCATGCATCCACAGATGCATCTCGAGCAGGGCCAAGGAGGTGATCCTCTCCCACTATGCGACACTCGTCAGGCCCCAGTTGGAGTACTGCATCCAGTTCTGGGCGCCACACTTCAGGAGGGATGTGGACAGCATCGAGAGGGTCCAGAGGAGGGCCACTCATATGGTCAGAGGGGAGCAGGGCAGGCCCTACGAGGAGAGGCTACGGGACCTGAACCTGTTCAGCTGCCACAAGAGAAGACTGAGAGGGAATCTGGTGGCCATCTATAAACTTATTGGGGGGGGGGGCCAGCAGGCAATGGGAGAGTCCATGTTCCCCCGAGCACTAACAAGAGTAACTAAGAATAACGGCCACAAGTCGACTGAGAGTAGGTTCAGGATGGACACCAGGAGGCGCTACTTCAGTCAGGGCAGCCAGGATCTGGAACCAACTTCCAAGGGAAATGGTGCTTGTTCCTACCCTGGGGGTCTTCAAAAGGAGGCTAGATAATCACCTTGCCGGGGTCGTTTGACCCCAGTACTCTTTCCTGCCATAGCAGGGGGTCGGACTCAGGTCCCTTCTGACCCTACCTACTATGAACTATGTTCTTCCCCTTCATCAGGAACCACCTCCCTCAGTGCTGTTTTTATATTCCTACAAAGGTGGAGCACCTGTCCCCCATTTCACAGGTGGGGAAACCGAGGCACCAAGAGGCCAAATGATCTGCTCACAGATGTGCATGTCTGCAGCACAAGTGGGGGTGGAATTCAGGCCCCTCAGGTCTACATTCATGTACCAGGCCACCTGTCTGCCTCTCTCCAAGCATCACCTCTCTTTTCTGCCATGCTCCCTGCCCACTCTTTCTAGTTACTAGAGGGGCTGTAGCCAGATGCAAATTGCCCCCCGTACTCCCGCTTCAGTCTATATCACTGATCAGCAACAGGAAGATCCCAGGGAGAGTGTTTATATGGGCAGCTCAGTTCAGGAGGGTGAGAGGGCTCGCTACCCGGACCCAGCACTGACCCCTCTGCCCTGCACTGACAGCATTTCCGCCTGCTGCTTTCTTTCAAAGAGCAATAATATCTCATTAAGTAAGAAAACCCTCATGTCAAAAACTTTCATTTTCATCACGAGTCTTCTCCCCATCCCCAGGCTATGACCCCAGCATCGCTCAGGGCTCTTAGCCTTAACCCAAGCTGTGTAACAGGGTCTCTGTTTAGAGCTCCCTTCCGTAAGCAGCCTGGAGCACGGCTCCCTCAGCAAGGGACCTGCCTGCAGAGAGCAGCCGCAGCAGCTCACGGTCTCCCTGCCTGCCTTGCCAGGGGGAGAAATGTCTCAGACACTTCTAAAGGTTGGCGATTCTTGCCAAAGCTTTCACTTATCCATTGGTCTCACATAGGCTTAGAGCCCCTGGCAGCCTGGAGCCTCGGGTGCTGATACCCGACGGTGAACAGTTATCACCCAAGCCAGGCCCATGTGCACGTCTGTGCAGTCCCTGCGCTGCCAGGGACGCGCGCTGTGCCTGCTGCCTGACGTCGCATTCTTTCAGCTCAAACCTACTTCTCTGTTTCGCCCAGGCCTCGTTATACTGGCTTATCCAAAATGTCATATCCTGGTAAATTAATCTTAGCATCCTGTTCTGTGCAATCCATCCCAGCAGCCCGTGACATGGTGTTTTCCCAGGGGCCTGTTTTATGAGGCCAGTCCATCATCTGGGAGGGATCATCTAGAAGTCAAGGGTTAGAGGGTGTCAGCCCCTCATCCTGCTCCAGCTGGGAAAGGCAAAGCTTTTGCCTGCAAGAGAAGAGACAAAAGGCAGCAGTAAATATGAAGAAGGCTCCTTCTTGCTGCTGCTAGACAGGGGCACCCATTACAATCTTCCCTGGCTCTCCAGCTTGCAGACTTGCCCTGCCCTGGTTGCTTCATGCCACCACAGAGCTCATTGTCCTTACCTAGGTGCTCTGCTTCTGCAAGGCCTGTCCGAGCGCAGTACGGCCACCATGCAGATTAGCTTCCCTTCCCCAGGATGAGAGGTGCTCAGCAATCAGTCAGCACCCAGATATCTGGCAGGTGCCTGGTCCAGTCACTGCCTGAGCTTTAGCTGGCCAGTGCCTGCAAAAGTAGAGCCCCTGGGGGCCGATTCCTGCAGATACTCAAACATGCCATTCCTCACACCTTTGGGCACCCCGTGGAGTGGAGGGAACAGGTCCTTTTGTCATTTCCCCCCCATCTCTCCCTCCTGAGGGAGCTCTTTGAGAGGGTGGCTTGGAAGGTTTCTGCCCCAAAAAAGAAAACCAACGATAGATTTCTCATAACATTTCCACAGAATACCTTGATTTTCTTTTCAGAAGCATTTCAGCCCAAATGGGAACTATGTCACTTGGCATTTGCCCTGTGCTCCCACACTCGACTGGCAGTCTGGTGGCCCGGTGGCCACACTCAGGGGCCTGGGCAGGACTCCTGGGGGCACCTTGCCAGGGGGATTGCAGCACCGCAGTACATCCCCTGGCAAAAAGGGGGAGGCCTGGAGCTGGGGAGAGGCAATCCCACCAGTGAGCATGGAGGATGGGATAACAGGAGAGGCTCAATGGCATTCCCCACAGCCACACTCAGTATTGGGTGGGTGATTTACCCACGGGGAAGGTGAAAACCCTCCGTTTTCTAGGCAGCTCTCTCCTCCATTGAACTCACTAAACAGAGCCCCAACCAAGGACTAGCCTAGCCACAGCTAGGGGTCCACTTAGTAGGATAATCAAACTCTCCACTACAATTTCCAAGCGGGGAGGCAGGGCCCCTGCCAAACATCATGCAGGAAACTGCTGTCTTCTAGGGACCTGAATGATGGGGAAGGGAATGGGAGCTGCTGATTGAAACAAGCAGCTGTGCCTCCCTGGGGGCTGCCAGATGAAATCAGAAGCAGACCTGGATGCTGCCTGACATGCTGTTTAAACTGGGTGGGATTTATGAAGTTCCCCCATAAAGATGATATCTGTGGCTGGGATCCTGCTGGGTTGGCTCTGGCCGTTCCCAGCTCTTGTTTGCTTCTGGACAGTGTTCGGTGGGGCTTCCTTGCTGTGGTTTGTAAATAAGGGAAGACGGGGGGGGGAATCATAAGGTCTAATGTTATCTTGTTCGTTTACATTTAAGACTCCGTTGGACTAAGAGTCTGATAACCCCCTATCTGGGGCCAGCATGAAGTAAGAACAAGAAAAACAGTCGTACTTTATCCTTTTTCCCCCCACAGACGCTAGCAGAAGTGCATCTCTCACCAGCAGCTGCAACAGGAGGAGTGCTACTGATGCTAGGACTACAGGCAACCACCACTGTGTCCCCTAAACCTGCTGTGATTTTCAGGCCCAGGCCTCTCTGTGGGTCCTAGACCCTAGCAGCTTCCCCACTGTAGTTATTTACCTTTGAGTGTAACTAGGACTAGAGCAAGCTCCCTGCTACTACCATTCACTTGGAGTTCCCAAAATGCCAGATGCGTTTCCTCTAGCTGTAGTGCTCTGTCAATCTGAGATAAACTGGAAAGACTGTTTTTATCCCACCTGCTCTTTCTAGCACTCAGTTTCATTTTAATACCATCCTACCGGTCTATGCACTGTTCGATTTCCTTTCATTGCCTAGCCCCTGAAGGCGACTTGCAATAAGAGCCAGGGAGGAGTCTCTGCAGATTAGGAGTCCAGGTGATTTTATTTCTATGTCCAATGATTCAAAGACTCTTTGCCCCATCCTTGCTGGGCACATTTATCGTTCCAACTGATTCCTCCAATTCACAACAAAAACAGAAGCAACATACAAATGGCTGAATAAGTGACTAAGACACAAGGCACCTTATAGGCTAATTAAGATATATATCATAGAATAATAGAAAATGAGGTTTGGAGAGGACCTCAGGAGGTCACATCTAGTCCTCCTCCCTGCTCAAAGCAGGACCAGCCCCAACTAGATCCCAGCCAGGGCTTTGTCAAGCCAGACCTTAAAAACCTCCAAGGATGGGGTAGAGCACTTGCTTCCATGAGTTCAACTTCATCAGATACTGTCGTCTAAGCGACTAAGGATCAAGGTTGTCTCTGGTCAGCTATACGGTCTTGTCTTCTGCCTCATCACCAGTGAGCCAGGTTGGGTCTTTAGGGAGTATATTTGCTGTGCGGGTGCTAATGTCACCCAACACCGGCTATCTAGTGACATTTTCTGGACAGGGGTTTGATCGCCTCCATTTTACAGGTGGGGAAGCTGTGGTCCCAGCAACCACAGGGCCACAGACTTGCCCAGATGAGTCCTGAGCCCTCTCAGGAAGCCTGTGACTTTATTTATTTAAATACATCAAAGAGTAGCTCTTAAATCAGCATAAAACCTACAGCACCTTTTAAGAGGCAGACACCAAAATGAATGCAGATGTAAGAATGGAACAAACATCAGCCCAAATTCATTTGGTTACATTTGTTGGATTTGAGGAATGCTGTTTGGAGATGCTTGTCTTACCCATAAAAGTGACATCTATGCAGGTTTATCAGCACTGTTTTAAATACAACATGGGAACCAAGACTGATAGAGGCGATTTAAACCTGGCAAATACAAGCTAATTACATGGACTGAAGGGTTAACCCCATAAAAGATGATGCATAAAATGTCTGTGGCCAAGAACGAGCACAGTGGTAATAAAACCTGTGCCCAGGGACTTGGCCTGACTCACCAGATGACAGTCTAATGGCCTTACTGTAGGCAGGATCACATTGTGGGGACTGGCAGGCAAGCAAGCATGTACAGACCAGTCAAGGAGGAAGACGGTTCTCTGAGAGCCCACAGTGGCCAAGATGAACAAGGACAGGCAGTTAGTTGCCCTAATTTGCAGTCTGGCAGAAGGCAAGGTAGCATCTGTTGCAGCCTCTGCCAAAGCAAGCCCTCTGCTTATGAAAGCTTACGTTAAACTTCTGATTTAGTTGGTCTCTAAGATGCAAATCTACCTTGCCTTCTGCAAGATGAGCAATGCAACTGGAGTGTGTCTGGGAGAACAGGAATACCACAAGCAGCAGGGAGGCTGTCATTCCCATCATCTTAGTGCCTAGGAGCCCTACTGAGGGGCCAGCCCTCTTATGGTGAACCACTGGAAGCTGGATCACCCTCCCTCTATCCCCGACTGACTCCGAACTCAATCCTCCTCAAGGCAGCTCAAGGGCCTCTAGGGAATATATCTCCATGAGTCCAGGGTGAAGAGCTGAGGGGTTTGTGTGACCACCGACAGGCCTGTGTCACTTCCACAGAAGAAGGAAAGGTGAGCTACAGGAGCATTTAATAATCCATTGGTCTTCACATGGAGATGGCTTCTCATGTAGGGAGATACCCTAAGTCAAGGCTACCGAAACAAAGTTCAGCAGAACTTTTCAAACCCAGCACTGTCCTGCAGGATTTCTCCAGGGAGAAATACAGTGCTCGGCTGTGGCTGCCCATCTCCGTCTGGGTAGGATAGCTCCTTTTGCAGGCTTGCTTCCACCAGCTTCATGCAATCCATTGCTCGTGGGGAGTTCCTTGAGCACATGTTGGTTAGTTCCCTTTTCACTTGTGTTCGGGAGGGGAGCATGTGATGTTAGACTCTGGGGGCATGGTGGTACAGAACATGGATAAGCTGCCACCCGTTCATTGAGCAGGTACAAGGAGGGACGACTCCTTGGAAGACTGGAGTAGCTGCTTAGTCACCTCTTTAAGGTCTTCATTCACCTCATAAAAGGTCTGCGGGGCTGGAGAGAGACAGGTCTGGCTTTTGTACCTGGCTGTGCGATTCAGCAAATGGACCTATTCTCCTAGAATTTCTCAGGCAGCAAGTTACCTGCTTGGCTTCCAGTAGCCAGAACAGAAATCATGCATGTAAATCCCATGCTGTCCACCCCCACCTCGTCCATGGGAGAACACAGTGCCCTGTCTTGGCTGGCCCTTGGACAGGTGAGAGCTGTGGGAGACTACGAGGTACAGACAGATCAATGGTGGCCTGCAACGCTATTTTTATGCAAATTTGCAACACTCAATCCCATTACTTGCAGCATAAAACATCCCAGCTTCCAGCTCAAAAGTTGCACAGCTGTTGAGCTGCAGAGCCGCACCACACAGGTTTGATGAAAAAGCTTGCAAGACTACCTCAGTTTGGGCTCATGCCCACTTGAGGAACAGACACCCCATCACTCACCCCAGGTTTGCAAACATCGGTCATGTCAGGGTGCCTGCAACGGGTCTGAAGCATTGTGAAATTTCAGAGAGGAAATATGTGCATCTAAATTGTCATTGTTCCAAGACCTTTTTCTAACTAGCTGGTACCTTAGGCCTAATGTTCATCTTTGGGATAAAGGAAAGGATCAAATGTTGATAGATGCAGCATTACCACTGCTCCTCTGGTTAAGGCTCGACCAAACGTCCTCCAAAATCCATGGAAAAAGACTCCTCAATTGCAGGAAGCATTGGATATTATCCAAGAAACAGCAACAGTTCCACCAAGCATATTGCATCCTACTCCATGGCTCCTAGTAAGCACATGTAAATTCAAAGTTAAAAAAAAATCAACTCTGTTCTCTGTGCAACCAACAGTCCAGGTCAACACCCTGTACCCCTCTGCTCCATTCTACCCTTGCAATTTCCCTAC
>NW_005842174.1:1630636-1649809 GCF_000455745.1 Alligator sinensis
AAAGGCAGGCACGTTACCCGGCAGGTAGAACACAGGGCTGGGTTCTTGTCTTGGTTCTGCTACTGCCTGGCTCGGTGACCTCAGACAATTTATTTCCCCTTTCTGTGCCTGTTTCCCCCTCCCCCCCAGTCTGTAAAATGGGGTCAAGGATACTGACCTCCTTAATCAGGCTGTGATCTCCAGTGAAAAGGACTGGGTATCATCATGATCAGAGCTGCCCAGCAGTGATGCAAGTCCCAATGTAGGCAAGGTGCAAGTGGCTTCCACGCTGATGATGCTCGAGCAGTTACAGCAGAAATCTGGGGGGAAAATAACTATCTGACCGTAAAAATCTCCAATGGAGGATTGACCAACAAGGGCCAGTGGGGACACTGCCTGGGAAAGACTGTTTTTGCTGTTTCCTCTCATCCCCAACAGAAGACATACACACAGGCACACCACCCACCATTCAGTCCCAAACCTCAGTCCCTTAAATCACAGTGGAAAAAGCAGGAAAGTTTCTTTTAAGTTGAGGTCCAATAAAGACTTTAGAACAAGATCTCCCCAAACAGGAGTGTTAGTTACCATGGGGTGCTGGAAAACCACAGTCCAGTTGGATTCAGTCTCATCACATTTCTTGGTTTCTTCCCAATAGCCACTACTCTCAGATACCATTTCTTTGCCATAAATGTAGAGACTTCCAATTGAGCTTAATAATAGTTCTCACCTTCTTCTAACCTCAGCACTTATCGTTCCAGCTGGAGAATTAGCCAGGGGGAACAGTCCTGCCTCCTATCAAACAATAGTTTACTTCCTAGCAGGAAAAGGCTCCTAATTGGGTTTCCACTGTTTACTCATGGTTGATAGGTCCCACATGGAAGCAGGAAGCTGTTCGCCTGGGATGCTAAAGGGCAAATTGTTCCTGTTGCTTGGGAATTCGCTGGATCCTAAGAGTCCCTACCCTGCCATCCCATTATGAAGTCTGCAGACAGCATCTTAGTGCACAGTTTAATGCTGCCAGAAGCGCATGCATTCAGCTGCACAGCACAGAGCCTGGGGAGCTGCACTAGACACCCAGTAGTCCATGCTGATGGCTGCAGGCTGGTATGAAGGGGAGTGGTGGTGCACCTATGCTGCCTGCTGGTGCCCTGCCCTGCTACCCCCTATAAACCCTGCTACAGGTAGACATAACAGCACCCTGAACCTGGGCCTCTACAACCCAAATCCTCCCAGTATCTCCTGCACACCATGATACTTGGTGCCCGATTTTCTTTTAATGAGAAAAAATAAACTGCAGCATTATATTACTGCGGCACTAGCAGGTTCCTATCAAGGAATGAAGTGAACTTAAAAATAAAGAGTCAGCTGCTAGGCTGTGCCCAGGCAGCAGTGCTTTGGCTGCAGATGCTGAAATAGGCTCAGTTCAATGCAGAGGTCTGTACGATGCCACTGCCAAGTTCTTGTAAGAGAAAAGAATTTCACGACTTGGTGCAATATCACCATGTAAGGGCAACTGCCCATCCTGTACAGTACAAGTACAGTTCATTCCCTTTCATGGCTCTATGGGATGTGAACTATTCCTGTCACAGGAAAACAAAAGGCATTTTACACTGCAGTGATACCAGGGAAAGCATCTCCAGCTGTCGGGTGTCAAAGGGGCACTTGTATTTACGGAAGAATTTTATAAATCTTGATGCAACAGAAAAGTCTGAAAAGCTGAGTCCTTAGTGATGAGGGTTTGGAAACATCCCCGTCTCAACACACACTACAGCTGCCACCTCCCGATTCTCACTAGAAAATGTAAGTGAGAGATGTTTGCCTGGCTTCATTACCCAAGCTACTTAAATGCAATGTACAGAAGTTGGCAAACAGCGTATGAAGCAGAGAATAAAGCTGACATTACAGCAGTAAATTATTTCAGCCACAGATCTGACTGAGGCAGGAAGGTGGGAATTTCATTTAATACAGATGTTGGTATTTTAATTGATTTGCATTACATTAAATATGACATTTGAGAGAGCTTATCTCATGCCTGTCTGGGGCTTTTATGTTCCCAGTTTGCACTGTGGGAATACCATAAGAATGCATGGGGATTATTAAGCATCTCTGAGAACTAAAAGCAACTCAGTAATATTTAGGCTCTTTGGTAAGCAGGGCATTTGTCACCTATAAAGGTTTATTCCATTTATTCTAAATTTTATTCTAATGCCAAGGCACAAATAGCTGATTTAAGAGATTTCAGCAAAAAAGATTCCCAAGTCCAATTAAAACGCAGCTCCTGTTACTGCAAGCAACTAACAAAGGCTGGAGAAGGGCCAATGTTAAATCTCTCCCATTCAAAGAGTCTTTCTGGAGAATGCTTTCTGAAGTCTGCCTGCTGGAGTATCTTAAAAAAAAGGGGTAGAGACAAAAAACTGATCACTGCCCCAGCAAAGGTGGTTCCAGAGGATGGCTTTGCCAATTCACTTTCATACATCCATGCACTGAGCATATCACCTGAGCAATCCTTCAGCTGAACATGCAAATGTGCTTTACCTTCATAGCTGCTACTGCAAACATAAATGAGAAAGTTTAAGCCTTAAGCGCTGGCATTTCAGGCCTTCTGAGAATTAATAGAGGGGAGAGCAAAACGTTAACAAATATAGGGCTGGCTTAACAAGTGGACAAGGTTTTTGCTTCTGATGGTCTGAGCAGGGTTTTAAGCTTAAATTTCTCACACCCACACAAATCCTCAATCCACAAGGAATAAGCTACATTGAAGATTCTCAATCCAGAGCTAGTTGCTAAACATATGTACCCAAACACCCTGCATCTGTTCAGACAACATGGGAGAACTGCAAACGCAACATGAGCCGAGATGAGGTATGATGTACAGAAACAACAGCAGACTTGCACTCCTCTTTTATAAATTCCACACATTTTCAAAATCAAACCAGGCTAAGAAAATGAGCGCAGATGTGACCCTTGTCTCACCTTATTCAGTCCTAAAAGTTGGTCCAATAAAAAGAGATCACCTACAAAACTCCTCAACTTTCTCCTAAAACCAAGTATGCTCAGTACATGAGGTCTACAATCCCAAGGCAGCCATTGCCTTGTAAAGCTGGAGACAACATTGGATTGATAAAAGTTGGACGGCTTGGATAGTCAAGTGTGATGACATTGGGAATGCAGAATTCCTACAGCTGAAGAATAGCTGTGTGGTGCCTCTTACTGTAAGAACAGACATACTGGAAGGGACTACACCATAAGTGGATGGGAAGGTTTTTCATTGCTTAATTTAAACATATATGCAAGTCACACCTCCAAGTGATGGCAGGGAGATTGCTTCAGCTCTATCTCCCCCCTCTCTCCGCCCCCAGTTTCTTATTTTAAGACACAGGGCCATTGCTGAAATAGCTTTTATCCTTACAACTTCCAAGAGGTTTACAGCCAAAGCCAACCAAAGTCCTGTGAGCATTTTTGAGTAAATGTAATATTCCCTTAAAATCAAGGTCCCACTAAAAAAATCCCACCTACAAAACGGAACCCCCCCCAGGTCACTTTTGGCTTGATTCACATTTACTTATAACCCTATTTCTAGCGGTTTAACACTAAGAATTTCAGGATATGGGATGTGAAAGGAACTACATCTCTTTTAATGCCAACCATTCCCTCCCCTTCTCCATTTGTGTCATCTACTCTCATAGCTGCTGCTTTTGTTTTAATACTTTAGCACAGTATGGGTCAACATTTCTCATCACCACCTGCTGCAAGTAAAATATACAGATCTACGTTTGCTGTAAGAGATGCATCAGATATTGGTAAGCCTAAATAATCTGTGTGCTCTGTGAGGGTGACAGTATTTGACCTTAAGGTTTGAAGAAAGGTGAGCAAGGTTACCTTGGCTTTATGTTGCTGTAAGGTCTTCAAAACCTTCCAACTCCCCACTCTTCCGCTTGCCTTTCCTAACCCCTGGGGGAGGGGTGGTGGAGAAACAGTTGTAGCTTATTCTCTGCAAGGGTTCACACCATAAATACAGGACATGAAACTTAAGATGCTTGTTTAGGAAGCAGTAGCTCTGGCCAAGAGTACTGGGGCCTGTTCCAACAATGGCATTACACACAGCCCCTAGCGATCTATAAGTGTGTTAGTAACTGATACCAGAGATGAGGGTATGCACCTAGATGGATTTACTATGTGATATTTAGTTTCTCACCGCCCTATGTGAGAATACCACTTTATAAATACAATACCAAGGCCCTATGTCACAAAGTTGATAAATCAAAGTTAGAATCATTAAGGAAATGGTACCTGAAACTCTGGTGCCTTTAAGCCCATGAAGCTGGGGCAACTTCAGACACCTGAGAACTGTTGTTATCTTGTAGAAATGCCTTTCTTAACATGCATGAAGCAGCGTTGCTGCAGTTCTACCCTTTCAGCCTTGCAGATCAGACGTACTTCAGATCCTAGATTGGAGGTGAAGCTTAGACAGTTTAAAGCCTCATGCCCATACTGCAAAGTCTGCTATCTCCACCGGGCGTCAGCACTGCCTGAATCCCAGCCAAGCCAATCCAGTTTCTGCTTTCACAAATGCCTGCTTCATAAATACAGTATTGAATTCCCCACTATGCCCACTCACCAACTTGATGCTCACCATTGAAATAAAACCCCTGAAGCATGATAAACTTTGAAACAACTCTTTCAGACCTGAAGGCAAGAACAGCTGCATGCTTCAGGTCAAAAGTGCAATGTAGCGGATGTGAGCCAGAGACGGGGAACTGACAGATAACGGAGGCAGCGTTAGCATGGGTAGTCTCATTCCAACTGGCTGCACTCCCCTCTGAGGTCTGCTCGTCAGATAGCTAAAAATAACATGGCAGCAGGTAAAAAGTTTAATAGGCTATTAAAGAACCTGTAGAATGATTACTAAGCTGTTTATGGAAATGTTTAGATATTCTAAATTATTTTCTCAGACAGCGAACGTCGTCATTTCCCCACCTCTTAACACTGAGACTGTATATGAAAGAAATGAAGTTGTTCTTGAACATTTTGGTCTCTACCAGCTTTAATCAATCTGGATAAAGTGTGCCAAGAAACAAACATTCTGCATAACGACACACGATAAGTTTTCAGTGGGAACCTAGAGAAGGTAGCAATGTCAGAAACGCATACTGCAAGCCACTATCAGCAGAAGCTGAACCTACATTTTAATCCCTCAGACAAATTAAGTTACAAACAGGTCATGTGTTATTCTCTTCTAGGCAAGCAATTCTACAAGGAACAGGCCAACAGATATCCTGCCACAGTAGAGGGGAGTTTCCAGACTGCTATGTCAGCAGAACATTCAACTCTTTATCTAAGTGACAGAGAAAGCAATTGTAATACTGTAGCCCATGCTTAGAACCAAACACTAGATTTGCATGAGAAAATTTAAAACACACAGACCCAAGGAATAAAGGGTAAATTTAAGTTTTCAAGTAAGACACTTTTACATGTCAGACTGCCAGAATATTCCACCCATAGAAGTAGGCAGTTCTGTAAATTTTCAGCACAATTCTTGAGCAAAGACATGAACACATTTCACACAAGATGGGTTTGAACTGTTTATTTAATAACAAAATGTTCCATATCAATTTCTTCAATTAAAAGTTCCTGGGGAAAAAAAAAAAAAAAAAAAAAAAAGAGACAAGAATCGTTACAAATTCATAATCCGTTTCAGCAGCTTCAATAAATATTCCTGTTCAACTTCATAAGCATCTTAAAGAAACTAAAATACGTATATTTTCATCAAGATCTGAGCTTGAGAAACGGGGGGAACCAATTCCACTGCAAAGGTTGCCAGGGGCAGGATAACATACTTACTTGGAAACAATTCCATCGTTCTTTGCCAGACGCAGAATGGAGTCATCCGATTCTCCCTTTAATCAGAAAAAAAAATTGTTTGTAATTACTAATTTTTCAGTTAGAAATTTAAAAAAAGAGAGATGCAAGATAGACCACTTTAAGCGTAATTTTGCCAGAATATACTTTGGGGAATTTAATATTTAAAATAAAACCATTTAGAACAAACATGTAAAGATTATACTACAAGGGAATGTGCTTATGGTGCGTCTCTGAGGCACTGTTCCAGATAAACCCTAACTGACATTTGTTTTATAATTTCACCTTTAAAACAGCTTTAGATGTCCTGAGAAATCCTGGAGTGTCCTAATAAAAGCCTCTATATCCAGAGAGAATGTAGAGTGCTGCTGCTTTCTGCACTACTAACTTCCTTCCATTCCCTGAGTGCACTTAGCTATATTCCTTTGTACACTCATACGGGACCTGGTCCAGCACCCATTAAAATTAAAGGAAGTCTTTTCACTGACTTAAATGAGAGCTGAATAGGGCCAAGCCTGTTCTCCCATACTGTGCACGCCAAGCAGCATAGTCTTTTTGATAAAAGCACTGTCCACAGGGAACTGGACCTAAACATGAACTGTTCACAGAGATTAAACATCCACCATAAGAATAATGAGGCCAATCTAAAAGGCAACATACTTGGCTCCTAATTTTCAAGAAAATATTCTTACCATTCTACGGATTGCTCCACAGATGGCGTATGTTTTGAACTGGCCATTGACTCTGCCTGTGACTTTGTCAACCTGAAATTACAATCAAATAATTTTTAGACATTTTGGGTGTGCTCAGTTCTTGCCATGTCCTACCCACCCTTAAAAACAACAGTAAAGTGTCCAAGGTGAAACCTTTTGCAGAGAAATGAATACCTGGTTGGAATTTCAGAAATCACAAAGCTGAGCCAACTGCCTATGTTAAAAGTGGCAACTATGGGTTTCTTTCCCTCACAGGGAATGTTATATAACATATTTACTACAAAGAACCACCGAGCCTTCCTGATATAAAACATTTTTAGAGTAATTTTTTTGGGGCCAATACAAATCGCATACAAGTGGAACTTTAAGGAAATCAGCTCCTTCAGGAAGAATGTGTTTATCTGAATTTAGCACTGTATGTAACTGTGGGAAAAAGTCTTGTTCCACTGACAGATAATCCACAAGCCAGAGACAAAAGATCTCATATTTTAAACTTGTGGGGAAGTTTATCAGAAAGGGATCACTGAGCACTAGGCAGTGTAAAACTAAGCCGCACAGAAACCCTGGAAATATCACAAGGATTTGTTTTTCATTTTAGCTAATCCCCATCTATCCAAACATAAGAAACTCTTATTTTTTAGACTAGGGATCAGTAGAGAAATGAAAATAAACAAAAGAATTTTCCTTAACATTTGCAGAAAATAAAATCATTTTTAAAAACATCTAATATTTTTTCACACTAAAAGTTTGCAGAGGCTTTCCCTTGGCCTAGAGGGCTTTATGCAGCTATTTAGTGAGTCGCATCATCCCCACTATGAAGTAATAAAGATTATGTGAAACCTGACATTAACAGTTATGTGATATTACCCATACAGCAAACTGAAAAGATAGAGTCCAAGACTAATGATGGCAGAATAAGGAGCCATGGTCTCCAGTTGCATCAAAGGAAGTTTAGGTTAGATATTAGGAAAAAACTCTCTCACTAGGAGGGTAGCAAAACACTGGAACAGGTTACCCAGAGAAGCTGTGGAATCTCCATCCTTGGAGGCCTTTAAGACCCAGCTAGACAAAGCCTTGGTTGGGATGATCTAGTTGGGGTCAATCCTACTTTGAGCAGGGGGTTGGACTAGATTAGCGTTTCTCAATCTGTGAAGCGCCACGCAAAAGTGGGTTGCAAGAATAAGAAAGGGTTGCAAACAAAAACTTTCCAGCCTGCAAGGCGTTGCTTGGGCCCTCCCTTTCCCCCATGTCCGCCATACTCCCTCTGCCCCCCACGCTGCAGGGCTGGGGCAGGACTGGCCAATGATGTTTACAAAACAGGCTGAGAACCATCGGACTAGGTGTGACCTCCCGAAGTCCCTTCCAACCCTAATTTTCTATGATTCCATAATCATGAGTTCTATGCTTTTGCAGTTTGACATTACCATCATCCAGGGAAGTTTAATTATCAAGTTTTTCAACTATAAAGACAACCCTGTACAAAGTGCCAGAGGCAGGACTGCTAAAGTAAACTGCCAAAATAAATTAGATCCCACAACATGGAGAAGGTATTTGGCAAAGGAATTTGAGATAAGAGCGTGACGGCCGGAGGTTTTATACTAGATTCCAACTAAAAGGGAGGTACCAACTAGGTAAATATGTTCCAGAAGAAACTGTAAAGGTGGGTGACTAAAAATCTGTATTCAAATAGTGAGGGGCTGTGCGAAGCTTTGGTCCCCGATTGAATTTGGCAGAGATTCAGCCTGATTCGGTGACTAAATCTCCAAATCTGAATCAAAGCAAGAGTCCTTTTAATCTTTCCGAACCGAATTGGAACCCTCCGAATCCATTTGGAGAGATTCAGAAAGATTCAGATATAGATACAGCTTTACATGCTTATTCTACATACCTCAAGGTACCAGGTGGCTCGTGAATGCTGCGGCGGATGGAGCGTCCCACAGGAGGCTCCCCAGAGTGCTTGGCAGCAGACCTGGAAGTGGACCAGAAGCACTTCCAGTCCACTTAGGAGCCCCACCCCCCCTATCCCCCTGGCTTGGCAACTGGTGCCTCCTAGGTCGGGGGGGGGGGGGGGGGGGGTGTACTCTGGGTCCCCCCATGGCCACTTGTCAAGCTATGGGGGCACAGGTGGGCCCCCCACATGCTCCCCAGCAGACCCAGAAGTACTTTTGGTCCACTTCTGGGTTTGCCGCCGAGCACGTGGGGCAGTCCCCTGTGCTCCTGTGGGATGCTCCATCTGCCCCAGCATCGCAGCATTCACGAGCTGCACCTGGTACCTCAAAGTATGTAGAAAAAATATTCAAAGCTGTGTCTATGGCTGAATCACTGATTCTTTGAATCAGCATTGAATCTTCAGATTTGGCCAAATTGAGTTGGCGACAGTGATCCGAACCAATGAACTGAATCACTATCCTGGATTTGGGCTAAATTCGAAACAAATACGATCTGTTTCGCACACGCCTAGCAAGCAGTGCTTCACTGTCACACTAGAAATGTGTGTTAAGAAGCGTCGCCCAGGGAACCTGTTTTATTTAATTACTGACTTGGATGATGAACCAAGTCTAATAAAATCTGCAGATGACTGAACTGAAGGGAGTTGTCAGCACTTTGCAGAAGAGAATTTAAATTCAGCTTGACAGATCGGAGACACGCAGAGAAATCAACACAATGAACTGTACTAAAGATAAATGCAAAGTCCTACATTTTGGAAAGGGGGGAGGGAAAGGGAATCCAATGCACCAATATGAATGGCAGAATAACTGGTCAGAGAGCAGGTCTTGAAGGACAGGATCTAGGCTGTTACTATCGATTCATTCAGTTTATGGTCCATTATATGAAGCTGGTACAATGGAGAAATGTCCTCTTAGGATGCCAACCGAGTGTCAGTCACAGTGAGTAGTTATTGCGCTGATGGGCACAAGTTAGGTCTCAGCACTAGTTAGGTCTGATGGGCACTAGTTAGGACTAAGCTAGAACCAACCCTGCATCCAGTGTCCAGCACTGCGCTTCAAGAAGTATAAACAGAAAAATCAGAAGTCTGATTTGAAAGAAACAAGAAAAAGAGGTTGAGAAAATGTGACTGAAGAATGGTTTTAGTCTAGAACAGCAGTTCCCAATCTGTGGTATGGGTACCATCATTGGTATGCAGACAACCTGTTGGTGATACATTTTAACAGATTTATTATAATTACTTCATATGGCAAGAATTTGCTGGTGGGACTTATGGCTGAACCAAAAAAAAACCGCACTAGCGGTACTCAAGGTTGTACCATTTTAAATTGGCGGATGTGCAATCTATCAGAGTTTGGGAACCGCTGATGGATCCCACTTACGACCCAAAGGAGGGCCGTATCCAACACGGGCACGGCTGCTATATAGAGAGCTGCGATCAACTGTTCTCATGTGGGCTGGGCACAGAACAGCCAGTAAGCAGCCGAAATTAGCAGCAAAAATCTAGAGTAGATAAAAACTGACAACCAAGGCAAGTTAAGCAGTGGAACAGGCACCTACGGAGGCTGTAAAAATCTCTTTCATTTGAGAAAAGTTCAAATGTATATATAGCTTCTCTGTCTAAATTACTGTTTATTACATATATACATACACACACACACACACATACGTATGTATGTATGTTATATATTATATTTTATATCTATAATACATCTATCTATCTATATATATATATATCTATATCTATCATATACATAAAAATGAGACGGGGAAGCTATACACACACATACATGTACACACATACATACAGGCAGTCCTCGACTTGCAACGTTTCTAAATTGACACCCTGTTTACACTTTATGATGTCAATTTCGACTTCACAACGCTTGATGCCACGCCACGCCACGCCGCGCCGCGCCAAGGAACAAGTTCGCTGCATCGCCCATCTCCTTGGAGAGCGTCCGTCCAAACTTCCTTGGACACTTTCTTTAAGAAAGCAGATGAGACTCCAGAAAACCCTGCAGCCAGGACTCCCGGTAAGAGCCCTTCAAAAAAAGTCCAGCAAAGTCACCTCAAAGACGTCCTTCCAAGTCCATGCGATTGCTATTTACAATTTACATACATTAATGTAGCTATATGACTCATCTATAATTGATTGAGTACAAAGTTCTGGGGTATTTTTAGTGAAAACAGGGTATCACGCCTTGGGTTCAGGAACCAATCCCCCATTATAACATGGTTTTTTTATAAGAAAATTGGTTCCGAGTTACGATGTTTTGACTTAAGATGCCGTTTTCAGGAACCAGTCGTGTCGTAAGTACGAGGACTGCCTGTACACACAAACACACAGGTATATATACCCACATATATATGCATAGCTTCCCCATCTACATAACGCTCCCCCGTCTCTGCCTGGACCCGATCCCCTCTCGTGGCCCTGCGTTTCTAGGACGCGTTCGCAGGCCTATGACGACTTCCCGAGCCAGGGGCTCCAAGCCGAGGGCTCGCGAGCACAAGGCTCCCCAGCGAGATGCCGACCTCACCTCAGAGATGTTCATCTGGATGGACGCGTGGTCCTTCGCGCCGATGATGCGGTTGCTGGCGGAGCTGGGGGGGAGGGGAAGCAAGAGGCGTTTCATTGAGACGCGCGGCCGCGCTCGCTCTTGGGCCTCCGCCGCGGCGGGAGGCGGCGGTGGGAGGATGGGGGGGGCAGGGCTCACTCACTCACCACTTGCGCGGCACATAGAGATCCACGAACTCGCCCGCGTCGTTCTGCATCGCGCCCGGCTCCGCTGCACCGACCCACACACACGCACGCACGCACCTGGGCGGCACAGCACGTCACAGCGGCCCCGGCCCTCAGCCCGCTCCCCTCAGGCCCCGACCCCACCGCGCCGCCACCTACCTCGCACGCGCCGCGCCGGAAAAGGAAGGAAGGAGGCAGGCGCCCCCCGGAAGCGATCCTAGAGGGCCTGCGAGCGCTTCCGGGGCAGCGCGCTAACGTCAGCGGAAGGGGAGGGCCGCATCCTCCCTCTTTTGCTGCGGCTGCGCGCGCTGGCCTGAGGAAGCTAAGCAGGGTTGAGCCTGGTTAGAACGTGGATGGGAAACACACTGCTGCATTTAGGCTTCACATACTTGAAGCTGCACTTTGTAAATGTCCATTTTAAAATAATTTTCCTCTTCTAATATGACCAAAATAGACCTATCCAGTTATTATTCCCACTGAGTTTATAAATCTGTGCAGAAATAAGGAGAATTCGTCGTAAAATTTCATGAAAATCCATTTCCGTGGATTATTTTTTATCGGATGGGGCCTCTTAGACTGGGGTGCCTAAATGATGAAAACATCCATTTTTTTTTTATTCTAATGTGACCAAAATAGACCTATCCACAGTTATTGTCCATACTGAGTTTATACATCTGTGCAGAAATAATGATGATGCATCTTATAATTTCATGAAAATCCATTTCCGTGGATTATTTTTACCAGATGGGGCCTCTAAATAATGAAAACGTTGAGTTTTTGTTCTTTTTTCTTCTAATGTGACCAAAATAGACCTATCCACAGTTATTGTCCATACTGAGTTTATACATCTGTGCAGAAATAATGATGATGCATCTTAAAATTTCATGAAAATCTGTTTCCGTGGATCATTGTTATTGGACAGGGCCTCTTAGACTGGACGTAGCAGAGGGCCTCGGCACAGCCTCATCGGGCGCTGGGTCCGGGTCCGGCCGTCGCCCCGTCTATCAGCGCGGGGGGCGGTGAGATGGTCCCCAAGGATGCACAGGCTGGTTCTTTGACCCGAGATAACCACCCATGATAGAAAATAGGGGAAGGGCACATCATTTTGAACCAGGGTGTTATTTTTCTAGCCGGACTTTTGGTCGTGTGACTCTCCTTTTGTCCTCCTCCCGCCTGGAGCTGTAGGTTGGGCGACTTAGATAAAGCTTTTTACTTCACCTGATGAAAGCCAGCCTGGTGCAGAGAGCCCTACACCAGCCCTCGGTCCGGCACGATGGGAATACGGAGGAGGTCGTGATGCGGCGTTCGCCTGCCGCGGATGTATAGCTCGAGCTGCAGGGGAGCCAGCTGGACACACAACTCCCGAGAGAGCGGATGCTGATAGGGGAGTGGACTGGGTGCAACCAGGGTTTTTTCCTCACTGTTTCTCTCCCACTTGCTTCCTCCAACATTTAAGGTCTAGGAAGTTCCCATTCAGAGGCTGTGCCCCTCACTCCTCTGCTCATTAGCTCCTAATGCTTCAGCTTCCCGTATCTGTGACATCCTCGCTTACCTCCGGGGTAGCCCCCAGCGCCAGGTTCATAGTGGTCTCAGGGCTGCTCGTCTTCGCATGCATTCATACCGCGCAAACTGGAAGCCTTTGGGTCTGGACTTCTGGCTTCTCCATTTCAGCAAACAATGTCCTTTCTTGAAGCACATTCTTCCGTACAAAACCGATGAGAAAGGGGATGCTTCATCCTACCTGCAGCCTTTTCCAGCTATAACCTTAGACCTGCCATTACATAGAAAATGAGGGTTGAAGGGACCTTAGGAGGTCACATCTAGTCCAACCCTCTGCTCAAAGCAGGACCAGCCCCAGCTACATCATCCCAGCCAAGGCTTGGTCTACCCGGGTCTTGAAAACCTCCAAGGATGGAGAGACCACAACCTCTCTAGGTAACCTTTTCCAGTGCTTCACTACCTCTTAGTAATAAAATTCTTCCTAATATCCAACCTCAACTTTCCTTGCTGCAACTTGAGCCCATTGCTCCTTCTATCATCTGCCCCCACTGAGAGCAGTCCAGCTCCATCCTCTGTGCAACCGCCCTGCAGGGAGCTGAAGGCTGCTATCAAATCTCCCCTTCAGTCTTCTCCTCTCTGGGCTACTTGCCTCTAGTCTGAAATATTTACCACCTTGCAATACAAGCAGCTTCAGCTTTCCTGTCCCCACACTCTCCAATGTAGGAGATGGGTTTCAAGCCTCTCCAAGAGCAGTGGAAGTTGTCACAGCTCAGCTCCTCCATGGGTCAGGTCAATACACTGGTTCTCAAGCCTAGGGTCAAGGCCCCCTTTGACAACGCCAGCTCTTAGTTTTCACTAACAGTTGCAAGGAGCTCAGAAAGATCATAACAGGTCAGCCTGCTTTTAACAGCATGGAGTACTATTTGCAATCTCTGGGTTTATCTTGAGTATCATGTTTGCCACCTCATCATGTGGCACCCCATACCACCTGAAAAGGATCTCCACCAGACACCCTGCTTGAGAATCACTGTTAGCAAATGGTTGCTCTTTCTTTTCCCTTCACATACAGACCTGTACCTACAAGGCCTGGCTCTGGCCTTGGTACACACTTTCAAACTAAACGCACCGTGACTTTGATGCAGAGGTTTAAGTGAAAAAATAAAGAGTTCATGCAAGTGTCAGGCAAACCATCTTCGTGCGTCGTCTACAGGTTGGGAGCCTGGTATCCTGTCCTGGGATTCTAGTTGCAGCTCTCCCATGACTTGGGCAGTGACAGGATGAGATTCTGGGCAAGCCACTTAACTGCTCTGCATCTCATTTCTGCATCTATAAGATCAGGGATATTTTACCCATGCTCATAAAAATGCTTTTGAGGCAGCACTGTGCATGACAGCACTGATCCTACATATTGGTACAGGTGACATGAGGGTCTCCCAGCTCTCCCCTTGCAGGAGAAGAATAATGCCCAGATTCCCAGCAGAGTGCTTTAGTTCTTATCCAAGTTTTCACACCCATCTTTCACTCCATAAATAAGCAACACTTGGATGAAAGTAGTTGCTCTCGGGCTTGCTCTGGGTCTTCATAACACAGCCTTTTGCAACTCATCTTAAAAGCAAAAATCTTTGCAGGGGAAAACAACAGTTTTGACTCTTATTGTCATTTACTCCATGAACATGACAAAAGAACAAGAGAATGTGTCCAAGATTTAATGCTAGTCTCACACAAGCCCAGTTAGTGGCTTCCTTGCTTGGCTGCTTCACCCCCACCCCTAAATTGCATCTATTTTTTGCTGGACTTGCAGTGGGCCTAAAAAGGCCTGCAGCATGGGGTGAAAAAACTCAGATTTTGACAAATGCAACATCCCCCCCTCTTTCTTTCCTAATGTAACCTGCTATTAAAAATGAGCATTGAAACAAGCATCTGGTTTGAACCTTCACTCTGAGGACCTTTGTGGACTGTTTTCTATTTTAGCAATTGGGGATTAGCTGCTACTGGCTCAGATTCAGAGAGTGTGGGACAGAATTAGCTGTCTAAATTATGTGTGTAAGGACATTGTTATGCTTTTTATCTAGCTTATTAAGTTGTCACATGGAGGAGACAAAAGCAGCCCTTGAGGCTGCCAGACACCGGGAGTTACTTCAAAGAGTTTTAACATTATTTTAGGAAGCAGGTTGGCTTTGCAGGGCAGGAAAAAGAAAAATAGAAGTCTGGGTGCATTGGCAAGCAACTATTGATAGATTGCTTGCTAAATGAAATTGTTTCAGTGCTGAAGAGATTACAGAGCCTGTAACAACCGTGCCATTCTCTTAGGCCTGCTAGAACAGAACGACTACATATATCAACGCATCGGGGGGTTTCTCGCATTCAGTCAGCTCTCCCAGCTTGTGCAGTCTTTCTAAAGATTTTAGGTTGTACTTGCAACTCCCTCCTTGAATTGGCAAAGAGCCAGCAACAGATTAAGTACCTGGATTAAAAAAACAAACCCCAATGACTGGGCTTTCTAAATTGATTTTCTCCCTCCTACCTGTTCCTGTGATTAGAGACCTGATGAATAATGCCTTGCATTCGAAAGCTTGTCTAACTATCCCAGCTACATAACTGGTCCAACAACAGGATCCACTCTAAGAAATCCTTGCCTCTGGCATACCTGATACACAAGAAGAGACAAAGTGAAGGCTCCAAAACTGAAGTGTACTTTCAAGGAAGATTTAAAGAGAGACAATACGTTACACACCTTGAATTTGGTTGGTTACAAAGTATGTATAAAAAAACCAATTTTTATTTCACAGCATCTTAATGTCACAAATGTCCTTGGAAGATTGGACAAATTACAAATAGAGTTGAAATTAAATTACTGGGACACAAAACCAGAGCACAGTATTGCCTACATAAAAAAAAAAAAGTACACGCTTCTCCCACGAGGATTTTCTGTGCCGAGTCAAAGCAGCACCATATTTACATGGTTACATACACAATTAAACCCGACGTGCCGGTGTAGAAACCAGCACTTCTTTTCCAACCAAAGAGCTTTTGTTTCTTTAATTTGGTACGTACACTGTAAAACCTCTCTCCAAACTCACCTTGCGTCCCATTTTGGTTTTTACATTGATAAAGTTGCAGTGAGAACAGTTTGCCACACAGTGGCAGTGTCTGTATGACAAGATAAATATAATAAGATAAATATACAAGGATGAGCTGAACCCAGCAGGACTGCAAGCCTTCCAATTTGGGGATGAGAAAGCCAAGTCCTCTAACACTGCACACACAAACATATACAAGTCACTGCCTTTGCCAGCAGCACTGCTTCTGCACAGAAGAGTCGCAGACACAGGTACCCACTGTGCCAGCTGTAGACTATGGATTAAAAACAACAGTTTGGTCCTTATGACTTTGAAACAAGATTTCTGCCGTAGCAAGCAGGACTTGCCTGCCACTTCTTAGAGGAATTTTAGTGCCAACTGCGAATGACCAAGTCCACGATGCCATACTTTGCCCATATTATCTTGGGCTTCACAGCTCAAGAACTTGGGATGTGCCTGTGCAGAGGCTTGGAATAAATATTTCTAGGGAGATCGCTCAAAACTCTACGAAGAACAAAGCTGTTTATTCTCCCAGCAATGTGGGGAATAATAAAAAACCCCATAACTTGCCCACCTATGCACTGAAGCAAGGATCTACACTCCTATGGGCATTTGCCAGGTACAAGTTCCATTGCATTCGATGGAAATTCTGTCTAAGTAAAGGCTTCAGGGCTGAGCCTTCAAATATTCACATTTCACTCAGAGCATCTTTCTTCTGTTGCATATTAAAGAGGAAAGTTAACCGGTGCTGCTATGGAAAAGAACAAGCAAACCAGCACACAGAAAAGACTCCTTCCTCCCCAAATTCAAGTGCCAATGAACTTACCTTCATTATACCCAGGCAAAAAAAGGATACAGGCTGAGTTGCTAGGAATCTGCAGCAGATTGTGGAGCGCTGAGTGCAATGCAGTGAAGCTTTTTTCAATTGGCAAACCCATTTACAAGCAGATATATTTAATACTTCAATGCACAAGAACGTCCACAACTGGCCTTAGGGACGCTCAGCAAATTTAAAACAGTGGGATGTTTCTCAAGCCTTTTTTTGGTTGTGGGGGGAATAAAAAATGGCAAGGTGGACATTTGTTCTCTTTTCACTTTGTTCTTACAACTGTCCTAGATTTAAAAAGATACCCATTGCACCAACTTTGCACAAAGGTGACACTAAAGCTCACGTCCTGAGTACTGCTCGTGAGCTGCACTTGCACTAAAGCTATTAAACATAACAGAGTTTGTGACTTGGTTGGGATCGTTGCAGTTATCTGTATTAAAATTACACCTCACACTGCTGAGCCAGGAAGAGGGTCTAGTAAGTTTGCTGCAAATTTTAGTCAGGCTGCCCTTTGGGAAAGCAGCCGATTAACAAACCTCCAGCTCCACGTCTGTGCCTATCATGACGGCAGGAGTTAGAAGTGACAGTACTTCGTCCCAGAGACCGGGGAGCCTTACTGCAGTGAGGTCCAATACCCGAGACAGGTTCACAAACTTAAACGCAACATTTGTCAATCACAACACCCGAGTTTTTAAATTTTGCTCCTCACAAACAAGACAGCTTATTTATATCATAATATTGCTTAGATAAAAAACCCAAGAGCCACTAACTTGGTTGCTAAGGGTCCAAAACACTTCAGAACTCATCCCCCAAATGGAAGAATAGCTGGGACTAGAAGAAATTATTTAACCCTGGCATAAGCAGAACGCTGCAGGAGACCAGCCACCAAGTGGCTGCACGGATGTGCAAACGACCGGTCCCAGGACCGTCACAGTGGCACAATGCTTGGAAGAACTGAGTAAAAGAGTAGCATTTTTAAGAACTGGCCATGCTTTGTTTCACTGGCTTAGTTCAGTAGCATTAACTGCACTGGCTGAAACACTTGTGGACAGAGCACAAAAAGCTCATACATGACACTCGGTCGTATATAAAACGTTGCTTAGTTTCAGACTATCAAGAACAGTAGCACAAATCAAAACAACGAATGATATGATTTAATCGCGGTATTAAGCGATTATCTTCTGTTGAAGAATAAATGAAGATGGCAATTACTTTGCTGCAGGTACCTTGTTCAACAAGTGCGATAATTCATGGCCGGATTTTCAAATCATCTTTCCTCCTTTTTTAAAATCAAACCTGTAATCAGGTATTAAGCAAGCCGAACTAGAACAATTTTAAAATCTTGTGACCTACCGATTTATAGTACAGCCCCCCCCATGTGATATTAGTGCAGATATACCGGAATCGTTTTCACCATATGCAAGGCAAATGCAGGTAAAGAATAAATGGCTATTCAGGATTCACCACCATGCAACATAACTAACTTAAAAAGGGCTGGTACCAGACCAGTCAGTTTTAGGCACATCTTTAAAAAAATAAATATGCATTTCGTTAATGTAAAAATGCAAGAAAATTCTTAGAAATATTATTTGAAGTGTATCGTTTGGAATGGAAGTGATGCTCCCGTTAGACTCAAGGAACAAAATAAAGGTAAAAAAAAAATCCAAGGGAACAACTAGCGTAGCATCATTTGTAGGAAGAACTGACAGTTTCTTAATAAAATTGAAAAGGTAAATAAGAATAGCCAGCAGCCAATGGCAGCTGGCTTTGAATCACTTGTGCTTTAATGTCCAAAGAAAAATAAAAGTTCAATAACCCTTTCTATACCATCTCCCAGACTTGGCATATGCATCATTAATGTACATCTTGACTGCTTAAGAAGTCATGCTGCAGACTTTGAACTAGCTGTAGGCATGGGAGGATGTACATTATGGCATAGGAAAGGTCAGTGGCAAGTGTCAAATTCAGCAGCAAAGTGTTTGTGTAATGCTGTTCATCTCCAGAGCCACCGGCGATCTGCTGGAATGTAGCTTTGGTTACGAGTGCTGCGCGAGACGTCTATAATGAGGTAAAACTTGGTTTTCAGGAAGGTAGAGGGCCAGTTCCAAAGCTACAAGCACTGTAAATTCAAATCCAATGAGATCTCGTCTGTTGAATCTGAATCTTTCTTCTAGTTTCTGCAATGGCATAAAAATGAGAGGGATAGGATCAGCTATTATTTTTAGGGTAACCAGTTACCACAGGGTAATTAAAAGTAGAATATGTTAACATACATTGTATGACCGGCGCTTTATACAGAGGATAAGATATATAATGTATGTCTCCACTATGGAGACTTGATACAGACAATAAGATATATAATGTATATCTACAAAAAACTGCCAAAATGTATTATTAAATCCAATCATGAAATAGGCAGCTGAGATACCCAGTTTCCATGCAAATGTTCAGGATTTTTTGTTGTTGTTGTTTTTTTTTTTTTGTTTTTTGTTTTTTTTTTTTTTGTTTTTTTTTTTTTTT
>NW_005842174.1:1649865-1681151 GCF_000455745.1 Alligator sinensis
TTTGTTTTTTTTTTTTTTTACACAAAGGCCTCGCACGTTTTGCAGATCAAAACCAACTATTTCTAAAGACTAGAGGCCTAAGAAAAAATCAAAGATCCAAAACCCAATTTTAAGATGTAGGTAACAATTTGGAGTTTCAATGTGGTCAAAGAAGCCTTGGTCTCGCAAAATGAAAACATTAATTTTAAAAGAAAAAGCTTGTTTGGGACCCACCTAAGGAAATCCCAGCTACTTACATCAATAAGGTGTTTGACTTCATGTTTCCTGAGATCACTGCTGATCTTGGCTGCAAGCAGCACACAAGCACCAGCGCACAGTTTGCGGTTCTGTTTGTTGAGCTTGCCTTGGAGAACAAGCTTCTCGAAGTAAACGTATGCCATCGACACAGTCACTGGCTCCAGATTGCACTCTTCGCTCAGGTTCCGCATCTCTCTCTTCAAGCTGTGTAGGGATAACAGTATCAGGTGCTACGGTTTTTAAAAGATCTTTTAGAAACCTTGGAGGTGGGGAGGACTCATGGACAGGGTCTTCAGCTTCCACAAAGCTGGTGTAAAATCTATCTAAGGCCTATTCGAAAGCATGTGAAAGCTGCTGGGGTCGTTTAACCCCAGCGCTCTTTCCTGCCATGACTTGATGATCTGTCAAGGTCCCTTCCGACCCTACAAACTATGAAGTGACCCGGTCTTCTCAATGTGGTTCCCAGGGGACTTTGGCCGACATGAGCTGATATTTTCAGAAGCGAGCGCCTGAATGGACACGGGGATGGAGCTGCCTTGCTGCATGGACTTTGAAGCCAGCATTACATTCCCAGAAAAGCATCGAGTATATAAATCTAAGAACCAATAGGGAGAATTTCATGTTCGACTTTAATGGCTTCATGAGACCAATTAGTATGGAGAAAATTAGTCCTATTAAAGACTCCATTCGAAGTTTTTGTATTAATTGAAACCCCTTAAAATTAACTTCCAAGAAACCAGTTCTCTTGTTTCTACAGGGACCTGCATTTTCACAGAGTTTGACTCAATCAACCCTTCACTCCTGGGACTCACGGAAACTGTGCCCATGCAGAGGCCTGCTGCAGCAAATAGTACTGCTCCTATGTACAAGGGTTTGTGTGGTCAGGGTCTCCATTTGATATTCATGCAGGACATCAGAGCCCAGGATCCTGCTGAGAACATAGCTAATGGTCATCAGCACTGCAGCCCACAGAAGCACAAGCAGTGCTTATGCTGAAGATTAACAATCCCACTCGCATTTTTTTCCTTCAATTCTTTTAGCAGTAAGTCAATTCAAAATACAATTTCTAAACAGAGAGCAAATGTAGTAATAAGTAACTGGTTTTCTTTAAAGAGAATCACCACGTTGTGTTATAAGCAATGCAAATCTACCTGGAATTCTCTCTTATTCTGCAGGGTTTTTTTATAACAACCAGGATCACAAGATACTCTTCTATGTGTCAGACAGAGGCAGAAATAATTGCACCCTGGGCTGGGAAGTCAATTATCTTTGATCCATCACAGTTTGCAAGTGATTGTGGAGAGAGCTGTGATTTTTCAATGTTAGTAGCGGGTTAACAACAAAGCAGAGTTAATCTAAAAGAAAGAGAGTCTTTTACCCATTCTTTGTATTTGAAGCAGCCCTGCACATGGCTACCATCTACCGCCATCCTAAAAACTGGTCATCTCTTGCCAGTTAACCATATATACTATTAATAGAATTAGTACTTTTTCCACACAAGTGTTAGAGAAAAGCAGCTTGTACAAGAGACTTATACAAGAGCCTGACTCCATCTCCCCATCTGTTCTTTAGCGCTTCTTCCTTACCTTCGAATTTTGCTCAGTGTCAGCTTGATGTGAGGAAACTTCTCCTTAAATGTTTCATTCATGTCCTTTTTAAGGTCCGAAGGCTTCACGTATTCTATTACGGTGGTCTGCAACACAAGGGGGACATTTTCTTTAAAACAACTGCGGTTTGACCGTGTACAACCCACTACCGGTGTCCTTCAAAGGCAGCCTGTGCTTGACACAGACTGGGAAGTCATTTATTAAGAAGCATTTCACACTCCTGCAGTGCTGTTTCTCCTAAGCTGTACTTGATGCTCATGGGTATTACATCTCAACAACCTGGAGGATCAACAGATCTCTCCGTTCTAGGGACAGTGAAGCCCAAGCCAAAGACTGGTGATGGCCCTAAAGTTACAGGGCCAGGGCCAGAGTCAGAAATGCAACCCAGGACACTAAGCTACTTTTCTAGTCCCAGCTTTCCTACAACCTGGTATATCAACTGCATTAACCATTTACATTCAAATTCATCCAGTAAAGGGCAGGGAAGATGTACTCTGGTCACACAGGAGCTCAGCTGTCAGTGCTCACTAAAAAGTCTCCCCTAGTAAACGGACACAGTGGTAGAAGCACTGTAGTCACTGACATGTTAAGTACTCTAGTATACAGATACCCATTATAGACTGCAGCCGAACAAGTCTGCACAAACCTTTTACCTATAATAATGTTTGCACATGCAAAAACCATGTGTGATTTCTGATCCATTGGATGGAGTTCACTCCCCACCCCAACACATTAAAACAAAAAATCTGAGCTGTTTGACTGGACTGCCATTTCATGCCAAAGAGATGCCCCAAAACAAAATCCATGCAGAGTAAAGCCTGTTTGCCTTCAGGCTGGTAACATCAGCTTTATCCACAAGACTCACTACTCCACAGCACTAAGCTAATTGGTAGTTACAAAACACAAATGAACCAAGTCAGAGTAAAGGAAAAGCTATTGTTATCCCAGTGTCGAGACAGGTTTGAATCCTCAGCCTAAGCCACAAAGCAGGCTAGGACTGTGGACAAACTAAATAAGTAGCTGAAGGGGGGTGTGGGGAGGACTTATTACAGTCCACCTGAATTCGCTGTAATCATTCCACTTGTCTGTTTGACCTGGTGGTGAAAGTCAGATTGCAATCATTTAGCATGTTTCATGCAGAGGTAAATCACTGCGGTTGAGCTTTCACTTGCTGCAGGGTAGGAGCACACAGATCAACGATGCTGGTTCCTGAGCAGCAAACTCACCACACCCTCTTCCACCCCATGCACTTTAAAGCGGTGTAATTGTTGGCTTGTTCATGCCTATAACCCTGCAAACAAATCAAGGACTAAGCCACTGACTTGGGTCAGTTTGAGAGGGCAGTGCCAGGGATCTCTCAGCTCCAGCTAACTGGGAGCCAATCAGCAAAACAGCAACACAGCTCTGCAGTTAGATCATTTTTCCTCCCACCACCTCTACACAGCCATTGACCACCATTCTGTGTTATTTCCATGCTTTAGGAGAGTTTGCAAAGCTAATACAAAGTTAAAAGTGCAGTTGTAGAGCAAACCATCTGGAAGAATCAACAATTACTTTATTGCATTAGGCAAAGTAATGGTGTATGCTCCAGCTGGAGGGGCTGGGAAAAAAATAAATAATTCTGAAGCCTTGTGAGGAACACTGTCACTCGAGGAATATAGACAATGGGCAAAAGCGTTTTCCAAGTTATGATACCTAGTCATTTCCACAAGCTTCTAGTGCAGCGTCTGGAAATGGGCCTTTACAGGCTAGCTGGTATAACCATGCCCAGTTTACATACCACTGAACATACAGTCCTTGCATAGTCGCCTACAACCGAGTCCACACTTTGGGCCATTGTCCTGGAATCTCAAATAATAAAATTTAATGTCTGAGGTGAGACGATTCTCAGAGTCCCCTGGTAAACTGGTAATCTCAATACATGGCACTGCTCTCCTCAAGTACTCCAGCCCAACACATAGCTATCGCTATTATACTACCCCCCAACAGGACACATTTCCCTTGCCTCCCCACCGATGTGGCTCTTTGGTAGCGCTGAGCTCCTGTGTGATAAACAGGTGGCCAGGTCAAGTAACCCCACTTCATACCATGTAAGACGCGAAGATGAGAACACGCTTGTGCTTTCCGCAGGGCCACTGAGGATCATCCAGGAGATTTGGATCGTACTCTGTTGACTCTCCAGCTTCGTTTCCTGAAAGCATGGGAAAGCCGATACAGTGTGAGCCGCAAGAGAAGCAAATAGTGAGCTTTAAGAAACAGACACCTCTGGAATCAAACAATCTTCAAGCGGAAGGAGGAAATGGGCTGAACTTCACAGCCTGGGGCAGATGGCATGGTGGACTCTAAACCACGGATGAGAGGCTTGCACTCCATCATGCACCGTGGGCCACATCTTAGACCACAAACCAGCATCTGGATGGTGGTAGTGACTTCAGGTGAAGTCACAAGTGCACTGCTAGCAAGCATATTACAAGAGCCTGCTTTTTTTTTTGCCATTTAAATATCATGTGACAAAGCCATAAAAGATACCATGGAGCAAGCACTCCTGAACACAGACTAAAAGGATGAACCAGTCATACATTTAAAAGCACCCACTTATGGCTTGTGGACAAACTGCTGTAGCTGGTGTTCTGCCGTTATCCTATCAATGTTTCACCTCGGATACATACAGGAGCACAGAAGAGCCCTTCTGTGCGACTCTGGCATGCTCAGTAGCAAGGGTGATGAATTCGTGGTAGAGGATGTGTGGGGGTTGTGTGTGAGGCCACAAGAAACAGTCCAGCACTGGTGAGGCCATGCAAGAATAAGAGTTGAATCTGTTGGCTGAGGTAGAACAGTTTGCCCTTACAGTCTCACATTAGACCAACTGTTTTAATCTGATAACTAAATCCAGTGCCTCAGGCTTCCAATATTCATCTTTCGCGGAGTCCAGATTGTGTACATCGGTTCCTAGTCCACAAGCCATAAAACATGGGGATCCAAAAGTAAAACTAATTGGTCTCCCCCCTGGCTTACGTATTAAAGAGTCTGCATTTGGTAACAAAGCTGATACAACACTCCCACATAAATCTATAATGCAACTGCACTAACGAGCACACATCTGCTCTGTAAATTAAACTCAAGTAGCCAGTTTGTGGAATAAGGCAGGTTGTTTCTACTGTCCCCCATTTTGTAACTGAGACCTTTAGAGTACATTGGTTTCTGGTTTGAAAAAGGAGTTGCGGCATTGGTTTAGCAGTTGGGAAAGGGACACCAGAAGCCTCTTCTACAGGTCAGATGTCACTTGACTTAGCACTGGTGAATCATTTAAACGCTGCTCCTTTGCAGCCCCCCCCAACAATATCAGCTTCCTTACCCATTCTCTTAGGACAGCAGCTGACCAGAACTGGTATTTTCAAATGCATGCAAAAAACAGGAGTTCACCCTCCAGGATTAAATGTGCACGAGTGGGAAAAGCGGCAGCCTCCCCATCCCAGGGGGCATGGCACAGTAGACAAAGCACCCAATTACACATAAAAAGAACCTTCTAGGCTGCTACGTGATTCCTATAGCGTTTGGTTTGAATTCAAGTACACTTAGTACCGTGTTTGTGCTTAGGCACTGTTAGGAGGCTGGGGAGAGTTCTTCCTTATTTCCATGTTTGAACACCTGGGACACAAGTCTCCCCCCTAAAAATAGAAAAATCTCCCTTTACAAAGCTGAGTTTCATCCCCCAACAGGAAATGTAACCAACTGATTACAGAGACAGATAACAAAGTTATGCAGCCCACGTCTTCTTAGATTTTTACTCTCTCGCGCTTACAAGTTAATCGAACTATTTTCACGTTTACCCTTCTCTGGGAATTGAGTGAAGAATGGAAACCTGAGAAATTCTCAGTTTACCAAAGCCTTCCTAAAAAAAGGGTTTTTTTGGCTGAATGCCTTCAACTTTACCCTGGGGGTCTTCAAGAGGAGGTTAGATGAGTATCTAGCTGGGGTCATCTAGACCCAGCACTCTTTCCTGCTTATGCAGGGGGTCGGACTCGATGATCTATTGAGGTCCCTTCCGACCCTAACATCTACGAATCTATGAATCTATGAAACTCCCATTAACTACCTGCTTTGCCCAGGCAGGAATATATCTGCCATTTCATAGCATTATACACTGCACAAAGATACTGAACTACCTTCAACTGGAAGGCAACTGGTGGTCTCACCTATTTCTGTTCCGGCTGGTATGGTTTTAGTTGTTACGGTTTTGTATCTTGACCCTGGAAGACTTCGTGAAGCGCTGGATCGACACGCAGGAACAACACTGTGGTTATCATTTTTGCGGCAAACCAGGGCATTGGTTGGATACAAGAATTTTGCATAGGACACAACCTGAAAAAGATACTGAACTTTAGCAACAGGTGGGGGAAAAGGTCTGCTGACAGCCCCTTGCATTTAGGCTGACAAATGCTTTCCATTATAAAAGTGTCTTGCATTTCTTTTGCAGTAACTTTCACTGTTCGCAGCAGGATGCTGAAATTCAACAGGGAAAAGCCCTGATGCCAAACAAGTCCCTTCACCATTCACCCACCCGTTCCAGTCTATTAATGTTTCAAAAAGGTATACATTTCCGAAAGGCATTGTTTTCCTCCTGCCGCTTTGTCCTTGCAGCGGTTTGGCAGACTGCCTAACAACTGAGCACAAATAGCTACACCGGTACCCAAACAGCAGCTTGGACTCACGGCACTAGGAACCCCAGGACCAGATACATTCAGGCACAAGGAGAGTGCTGGAGAGACCTGGACTGGGCCCTCCACAGACCCACTATGATCCCAGTGGCACCCCATCTTCACAAGATGTTTATCCCCCACATCTCAGGGCAGCTTTTGTACAAGGATCTCAAGAGACTACGCTCAGTGGAGATGTTTCTACGTGTATGAAAGGTGGAAAAATCTCGCTGATGAACAGCAAATAAGGCAGAGAAAGCAAGTAACCCATCCTACAGCAATGTGGTAAGAGCAGGGAAGAGCACTTGCAACTACGAGGTCTCAGTCCTCTGCTCCTGCCAGGGGTCTGCTCAACCACGGCGTGGTTTCTTGGGTACATGATGGGGATTGCTTACCTTGCCGTCAGCACCGAGCTCCACTCCTTCCATGCCTAGAACCATCTCCGAAGAGACAGAAACACCGCCAGAAGGATGCCGCTGCTTCTGCCCTTCCATTTTTAGATCACTGTGAACAGATGGACATGGTGAAGTACTAGCAGAAACGGCATTACTAGTCTAAACGTCCCCTACAGTAAACACCAGACCTATCACAGATCTAAAATTAACACCGCACGGTAAGATTTCCACAATGTGGAAACTATGTGCCTGCTCATCCCCCTTTTTCATGGGAGCATTAATTTTTAAATGCCTTACTCAAAATGTAAGAAGTTCACTTCACCAGAGAAAACACAAACCATTTTCATCCTATTTTTATCCAGCTCAGTACTTACATGCTCACTATAAACTTAACAGAGCCATATATAGTCTTTCTACACACAGGAAAAAAAATAAGCCACCCATAATGTGCTAACAAAAGCTTCAGGCAGCAAGCAATAGCAGCAGACCCATTATCATCACCCCTGGACTCCAATTAAAGTTTTCTGATTTAAGCACATGATCCTAAGAGTAATCCCAACCCTATACGGGTCAGACTAAAAAGAACTGTACTTTGGTGTCAGTCTTCATCACTGTCACCTACTCCAATTTAAATGAAAAATCCTGTCTTTTGGCCAAAGAATATTACTGGCAGCTTACAAGGAAGAGTGGAACGAATTGGCAGCCAGCTTGACAGTTCAGCTCTTTCAAGTGACCTTGCTACTTTCCCATGAAGCAAGGGAGGTTTCCTAATGCCTATTTTTATAGAATTGTTTGCATACAATGCCTTTTCCGCCACTAAACATCCGTTTCCTTCTTCCATACGTTATGCACAGGACACAAGTGACAACACAATTGTTTCAGCAAAGGTGGATTAAATTAAACAATGTTTTCTATAGAGTGTGTGTGTACTAGTAGCCTTCAGGGTTAACTTAAGGCTCACGAGGGACTGCTACAAGGATTTCCTTCGCTTGCTTCCTTAGGCTATATTTACATTAATGTCTATTTTGTATGATGTGAACAGAATGGCTATGTTTCTAAAGCACAGCATATTTAGTTTGCCATAGATGGGTGTTTTCAGTTCTTGATAGCCCACAAGTCTGTGGCTTTTAGTACCTTTACATTTCCAGATCTTTATAGCTTGAAGTAATTCAGAGCATCTTAAAGCCTGAATAATGGCCACGTGGCAAAACTCCAAAAATAGGTTCGGTAATGACAGCAGGTGCCTTCATGTCTATACTGATACCTCCAACTCCAAGCGTACAATAATTAGGCAGTACAGATCTACTGTCAGCGTTGTGAAGAGGGGGTCTTCTGAACAGCTGTGCTGGCAGAGAGCTTTTAGTGCAGACAGCTGCAGCAACAAGACTGAGCTTTTAGTGGTAGAGCTTGCTAGTGGGGAGTGGTTTTGCTCTAATGGCAAAATGGTATGTACTGTTTCTATCCTGCATGCGCTCCCTTGGATTAGTACAGTGGTGCTGCTACACCACGCAAGTGCTCCTACCAACATGAAGTATCAGGCATTTGCTTAGCTGTCTGCGAGCCGTCCTAGTGAAACCAATGGCTGCCTTCATACATATATTTTTGCACAACTCAGACTTTCTTACCCTTTTCAATCCCAAATCACAGGCTCCTTATGCACCCAGGCTCTTAAGCCTGAATAAATGCTGGAAAGAGGGGGTGATTTCATGGTCTCCTTGTCTGGAAAGGCTGGTTGAATACTTTAATTGGCTCAGGGGCAATGTGTTATTTCTATTTCACTTTACTACTTAATTACCACCCTGCAATCTGTGCATGCATTAATGAGTCAGATGAACACATTTAATATATGCACTTTCCTTATGTTTCAGAGTAATCTGAAATGAAATGGGTCACAAGATGCTCTAGCTACACTAACTTATGAAGCTGCTTTAATAAAATCCTGCTGGTGTGTAGCATAACAGACTGATCACTTGGCAGAAAAGTGCAGAAGTGAAGTTAAAAACCTATTGCCTCACCTTATCCGTAAGCTCTCCCCATATGGCAGGATGGAAAAAGCCACACACAAGGTTCGCTTGGCACATATCAGTACGATCCTGAAGGCAGATGGGAAGAGATTATCAGGAGAGTCAGAAGCCTGAAAGTTTTGGACAGCTATAAAACATGAGAATCACTAGCAGACCTCTTGGAAATGTGCACATCCAGCCTTTTGTTAAACAGCTTCTTTAAAGTGCCTAGGATTATTGAGGGATTTATAGGAAGGACAGCAACACAACACCTGCTGCTCTCCCAATTAACAGTGGTCCCACAACCCCAAGTGCAAGAATCTTAATGTCTGAGAAAACAGCACCAGGCTCCTACCTTGGTTGCTAGCAGAAATGCTCAGTCTCAAGTGCTCTAGACTGAGTCAGTTAGCGGAGACAGACTATTAGAGCAAGAGGATGACTTTGGGGATGTTTGCACCTGTGTGCCAGTCATTCAGAGCCTGGGTCAAAAACCTACAGTGCACAGGAGACCATCTGCCCTCATGCACACTGCTGGGCCTCTTCCCTCAGCTCCCTAAACCACTAGGTCCAGAGCATTAACTACAGACAGAAGGGACCTGCGGTTCTTTCAAGTGAAACTTTTCTTCCTCAGATTGCAAAGTGCTTTATAAAAGCAGGCAAGCATGGCAAGCTTCGTTTTGCTAACCAGAAAACAGAGGCACCCAGAGGGGTTATGGGACATGCCCGAGTTCATATGCAACTTGATGGAAACAGACCTCGGGTCTCTCGATATGCCTTCCAGCATCTTGCTCTGCTGGAGAGCACTGCTTCTCCAAAAGGGCTGGGGCCAGACTACAGCCCAGGCTCCGAACAGGAGCTCAAAGCTTCACACACCAAAACCACCAGGCTGTTAATTTTCTTCCCACCCAAACCATACTCAAGATGTCACACCGCTCAACTATTTGCAGTCCCATGCTGGCCATCCCTGGCCCTATGGTTTTTACCACTGTATAGCTTAGCAGCGAGATACGTGTGGCTATACTTCATAAGGCAAGTGCAATCTCAAATCACGCAGTCTAAATGAATGCCCCATTTAAGTATCCAAGAATCAAGGTTTTGGATAAGCCATCCTGTTTCCCAGACACATTCATGTGCATTAAGCTATAATTAAATTCAACCTAATTCTGCCAGCTTTTCTCCCGTCTACTAGACCCACTGAATTCAAGGGAAGAATTTATAGGCAAGCTCTCTTTCACAGGGGCAAAAAGGGATGGTCAAACCTCTAGGGAAGATCAAGTGTTACCTGCTATTCTTTGTATCGTACTGTCTCATGTTCTTGATGAAATGCATCTTCTTCAGGCTTTTATGTCTTGGAGATCCAGATATGTGCTTGGTTCTGCAATGGAAGGAAAAAAAAGGCAATATTTGAGAAATAAAAAACAAAAAAAAGGCAGGTGTCTTTATGATCAGATGGCAGCACTGGCATGCAGGACCTCAGAGATTCGCTTGGAAGAGGGTGAGGGAGGAGAGGACTGGCATGCAACGAGTTAAGATTAATGCTGCTTTTGAACAAGTACCTTCGCGCACTGGCATATTCCACTATGTCTTCTAAAAATTCTAGAGAGCAGCGCTGGGAGATAAAACGCCTTCTGTAAAAATGTACAACACCGTGAAGAATGAACATTATTAGTTCATGGCCTCTGCGATCAGAAACGGCATCAGCTCTATGAAGTCTTAAGATAATAGACCTTTGTACAAAACGTGGCCTCAAAAAATATACCAGTCTCAACATTTTAAACTTCTATAAAAGGCCACGAACTTTGGAGTTCCTAAAAAAAGATAAAAGCTTTTTATTTGCTTTAAGAAGCTGACCTCTTTGAAAGAGCTATCCAATTAAACGAAGACCTTAATATAGTCGGCAGAAAAGGAGAGCCTGCTTGCAAGCAATGCTTTTCAGGAATCAATGAAACTTAAAAATGTTATTTTGAGTGGGTTTTTTTCTGATTTCAGAAAAGCAATATTGTGTGCATCTTGCAATAGGTTTCTAGCCAAAACTAAAACCTTGCTGACGTGGAGCCTGGCTCAATAAGTGACAGTATTAACAACATGGAGAGGTCTATTGAAGGAAAACAGAGTATTTGGTGCCCATTTTGAATCCTAAAAAAAGAAGGCACAGGAGAAAAAGCTACTAGAAGTTTAACAGTTAATGACACATCACATTACAGCAGGGGAAAATGGACACTGCCCCCAAGACTTGACTGCAAGTTTTAGTTATTTACTGCTGAACATTTAGATTCAATTAGGCATTCTGAAATTATACAGAAAATCTTCCGTCAGGTCGTGTTCATACATCATCACCACTAACATCTGACCAAGTCTTAGTATTTTACTACAGTTCCTAATATTCCACATTTTCTTCCCCCCATCTTAGCAGGTACGCCATGCATGCTCAGACAAAGCTCTCGCTTTCTTTCCCCTGACCACATCTCTTAGTTCAGTTCCCGAGCAATGCTGGATGTACTAGACGATTTAGGCAGGGAGGAAGAGGGTGCTTTAAAAAAAAAAAAAAAAAAAAAAGTTTGGTAGGATTTTGAAAAACAATAGGATTCTTCAAACAAATGGGGATTCCCATATCCTTGGAGGAACACAATTAGAGCAGCTTTACATTGAAAACTAAGGACTGCAGTTCTTTCTCTCTGAAGTCATGAGAGCTGCGGTCTGAAGGTATTCCCTTGCACACCCGGTTTCTTATTGATCAAGTGCTTTTACTGTTAGCTTCCTTCTCCAACATTTTAAGCAAGCAGCCACACTTATTAGAAGCCAAACTGGAAAGAGGCAACGGTGTTTAACTCTGGTTAAAACATCCCAGACTCGCACGCAGGCTTTCACCTGGCTGCCCACCTCTGATACAACCCATGCTGCCTCGTCTTTGCTGCTTTAACAGCTAACCAGAATTCAGATCACATGCTCTGGGGTTTCTTTTGTTTCGCAGTGTAGAAAGGCAGGGTGTGGAGAAGCAGGAAGATAGTCGGGCTGCCTCATTATTTAGTGCCTAACTTTTATGCATCCAACTTTGGAAGGGGAAGCATGCTGCAACCAAAATATAGTGGGGGGGGGAAGCTCTCCTTCCTTCTACTTTCTTCTGAACTGCTCTAGAGACATTGCCAATGCTGTTTAGACAGTGCCAGCGGATACCTGGTAGTTAGGCCTTAAACACGTCCCAACACTACATCATAATCATCGTGTAAAGTTGCCGCGACACAACACTCTCCATGCAATTACAAGATCTGCAATGTCCGTGGCAAGCCAAGATCATTTATGACAAGGATATCCGCACCTCTAATTTAAAACCACGCCAGTTTTCCTACTGAACCGAGTAGAAAAGAGTTGCTGTTAATAAGCATGCCAAGAGAAAAGATCTCCAGGCAGTTTTGCCTATATTATATTAAAACGCTCTGTCGGGCAAAGACTTTAAAATGGAATCAGTTATTTCTGTAGTAACCACCCCAAGTAGTTTCCATCCAGTCCTAAATGCATCAATCTATTTTGTTCAAATTACTTAAATAAAATAAAAACAAACCTCCAAGTAACCCTGAAACCCAATTAATTTGTAAGGAGACTCGAGACCAACTGCACTGCTGCGGGTATTTCTTTCCCTTTTGCTTTTGGTGCCCTTTATTCTGTTACAATTAACGAGTAATGGCTTAAGGGAATCTATAACAACTTGCAGAATTTGACATTTCCACCAGAAAGTAAATCTGACAGCTCTAAATTCCCCGAGGAACTGTTGGGATGTTCTTTAGAAAGCACAACGCTCCAAAAAGCACTCCAGTGAAGGATCCTTGTATGCAAGCAGGATGGTAATTTGAAAAGCACAAGACTTCACCTGCGTTACTGCTAGAACCTGGGTTTCCTTAGTAGCTTCCTATGGTTAAGACCCGTGTGTACGGGGCTGCATTTTGGGTGCAATACATCCAGAATCCCAGCAACGAAGCATTGGACCAACCACCTGTATTAGTTTCAGAAACGGCAGAACAGGTGCAGAACCACATCTGGATGGGGGCAGGTGGTATCAGTTGCCATTATATAGGACGATGCATAAGCAAGAAGATTTCAGACCCACTTCTGGATTGTCTACTAAAGCCCAAGGGGTGGTTGGAGGAACAAGCAAGACCACCCACTTGCTCTGCCCAATCTTCAGCAGACGAGAAAAAAGTCACCCTGATTGTAGAACAAATCAGCCTCACCTTGGGACTTCGTTTTCAGGCCTAGCTTGAGCGTAACAAGGCTAACAAGTGGCACTATGCTACTGAAGCACACTACTGTGGGAAAAACTGGTCAAGCCCGCTAAGGTTTGGATGTATTTAGAAGGATGAGCTCACACTCGCTACCTGAAATGCAACCGTATAACCTGCACGAAATCAGATATGCTGACAGGCTTCTATTCTGGGAACAAGAAACCAAACATTGCAATATGAGTTTCTAATCAGGCTTGCTTAGTTCAGTTTTCCATCTCTAGGCCTCTGTCCTGAACCTAGACTTTACCCTGCAACACCACCTTTGCACTCTTTGCTGCCTGATGCACTGGATACTGATGCAAGCAGATGACTCACTCCAGGGTCAGAGGAGACTGGGGTGGACAGCTAAACCCTGCCCAGTTACAAAGATCAGTCTCCAAGACAAAACACTAGGTACAGGTACAAGTGAAGCAACCTCTGCAAAATATCCATGTCTGGTTGAAATGCAAGAGGATCGCTCATTTGCCGTCTCAGTCATTTCTGAGCTGCGCTGCTTTGACGGCGATGCGCTCTGAAGAGAAGGCTGCAGAACCACCTGGCTCCGAGCATCGCTACGCTTCACTTCCCATTTCAGAGTTTCCTGTGAGTCGAAGTCAAGAGACCCCTAAATCAGAACGTATCAAATGGTTACAGCAAAGATCCCAGATCCTACTCAAGAGCAAAGCATCACCCCTGTAAGGTGTCTGCAGCACAAAAAAAAAGACCCCAAATCAAACCCAAATTCTGCTCCACGTTAGCTGCATTGATGCAAACAATCCTGACCCTAAGGTGGGACAACTCTTCCCTTAAGTCTCTGGTGCTGGTAAGATCTGTTCTCTTGAATTTCTTTAACACGAGGAAAGCAGCCTTGTTAGCCCACCTTTGCACTGAAAAAAAATCTGCGTGCTGCCGGGAGAGTTAGTGATGTGAGGTCATTGCATTTTATTTTAGGGATTTGTCAAAATGCCCAATCAGCAGAATTTTGCTATTGTCATGGTATGTTTTTAAGAGTACACTACAGTACATCAATACCTTCTTGGAGGGCAAAACGTAGCTGACTTATTTGTGGATTTTGATGATCCTATCTGCTTTAGGAACTTGCTCTCAAAGTGCGAGGCTTTCTTGTAATAGGAAACCCTGGCTGATTTAACTGCCTGCCTGTTGGGTTCCACCTGATGAAACCCAATTTAAAATGAAACATCCGGTTCCAAGCAGTTTTATCTAGGATGATGTGCTTTGCTTGAATTGCAGTGCATTGTACTGCAAAGTATTAATGAGAAGAGTTTCCAAGGCCCTTGATGGCTTGTACAACCTAGAGACGAAATGATGTCCCTGTTAATGTTTCGCAGGCAAGCCTCCATACTGTAGCATGCCTGAAAATATGTTTAAGTCCCTTCAAGGGCTCTGTCCTTTTAGGATGCTGCAGCTGGACAATTAGAAATCATTTCTCACGTAGCTATGCAGGTTAAGTTTTACACACTTTATTTTTTTGTTTGTTAAAAAGTTTTATGCAGCAGGTGGGAGCACTATCTGTAGAAGAGCATTATTTCAGCTCAAAACATTAATAGTGAGACTTTGCCCAGCTGGAGCTAGCTGTTTGTTCATACAAAGCTCAAGCGACCGCTGTAATTCTGTCCTCACACAGCCATTTCCACCGTCAGCGCGCTGCAGGAGGTCTCCTGGGTTCAGCGTTGTGATATCATTTAGCAGCAGAAGCGCTGCGGACGCCCTTGCCTGGCAGAGGACACACAACAATAGACGGAGTACAACACGTTGCAAAGTTTTTGGCCCAGCAGTTCATGCAGCTCTTCAGTATCCCCGCTGGAACAGGACACAGCTGAGAGCACGCTATGTATAGCTGTGATAAGCTCGAGACGCTCCGACTTGGAAATGGAGAGGAAAAAGCCGCTGAAATCACAGCTTTGGATTAGAGGCTAAGACGCGTCTGAAAAGGGTCTGTTTATCACCAGTATATTGGCAGAGACAGGCTTGGTGCAACACCCAAGTGGCAGGAAAGCAAGGTTTTTGAGGGATAGGAATTTCTTCACCACTTCTCCCTATTTATCATTCCCACGGTCACCGCTGCAGCAAAACTGGAAGGAGAAGGATCTCGTTCAGGTCACGAGCAAGGCTCCTGTCAACCCTGTCCCTTTGGGGCTGCTCTCTTGATGCCCCCTGCCCTGTAAGCTTTCCATCTAAATACTATTCAAAGGGATTGTCAGCCAGCCCCGCTTTTACCATCTCTAGTTGCTCAAACAGCAGGGAGCTGGCTTCCTTCTTAATATTTTCCACATCTCTCCAGTTTCCAGATGGACTTTGGAAAAAAATCCTACAACTCTAAGGAAGTTCTCCATTTAACTCTTGGTATCGTCTGCGAGGCATTTATACTCTTCTGCACATTTAACTCTTAGTATCTTCTGCAAGGCATTTATACTCTTCTGCAGCTTTGGTGGATTCCCAGTTTCTTTGTCCCCAACTTTGTCGGGGAACCCAGTGACTGTGTCTCATCACAAGCCTTCAATATTTCTCCAGGTGTGGGTCTAGATCCAATTCCCCACCAAGATTCACAAACCTGACCCAACTCCAGAACTATTCTCAAAAAAGAGCCTGTTGTTCAGCTTCCCCTGTTCTGAGCATGCCATTACAGGGGAACTTGATGGTCTCCATGGCAAAGCTAGAAAAAAGCCTAGCCTTTGCTCTGATGGTGAGGACAGGCTCCAGGAACCGAGATGTGTCAGCCTTTTGCAGTCCACCCGTAGTGACGTGAAGGCATCAACTTTGATCTTTGTCTTGTTGTAAACTTCTGCCATCGGTTCCTCTATGTACCCCAACAGGATGTCCTTCAATGCGTGCTGCTGTGCTTTTGTACAGTCACATTTGTCACTGCAAGTTTTTCCGTTTTAAAAAGCAATGTCAGAAGTCCTACACGAGACCATTCAAACTTACTATACCTAGTCAGGTGATAAAACAATGCTTCACGTGCCTTCAGGCATGAACACCAACCAAACCTAGCACAGGTACGCTGCTTTACATATATTAAAAGGCTGATCTCCACAGCAACCCAACTAGGTATGTACAGAAATGTCAGTCCCTGGTTTACTGACTTGGGTGACAGCCAGGTTCCTGGGCTTCTTCTGTGAAGAAGACAAGACAGTAAGAGGAAAAAAAGGAGAAAGCACAGGTCCTAGATGATCACAGAGGAGGAGAGGAAAAAGAGGAGAAGAGCAGAGACGCTAACAGTCCATACTACCCCTGCTCTTGACCCTGGAGGGGAGCTGCACACACATTTGGGCTCCAGTACTGCTAGATTTGAAAATTGGAAATGTCAAATTAGAAAACTCCAAATTATTGTGCATTGCAAAAACATACAAATACACACACATACTTTTGGGCTCTTAAACTTTGATTACATTGCCACAAATGGGAGATACCCTGATCATCACTTCCCTCAGTTTCCTCTTTCAATTTGAAGGCGGCAAGGCTATTCCAGGCTAGAATTGTTGCCCTTTGCTGCTACCCATGGCTACTTTGAAAGGCAAGTGTGCAACGTGGCTTGAGGGATTGCACACCCCTGAGGGACAGTGCAAAGACTATTTCAGGTTGGCTGGAGATGCAAATTAGTCAAATATGAAAAGTGTTTCAAACAAAAGCAACCGAATCATTGTGCATTTTGGCCACTTTTGCAAAGGCCAATGTTCCCATACAAAAGTGATAATTATCATACATCTGGCAACACTGATGTGCAAAGTGCATGTGAGCTCAATCACATTCATTGCTGATTCTGTTAGAGAAGAATGCCTTTGTGATGAGCACTGGCGGGGGGAAGAGTTCACCCCAAAACACATGATATTTGAACAAAGACAAAACAGAGGGAAGAGTTGGGCTGATGATCCAGCAGCCGCTAAATTGAGTTTGATACACTGCTCTTCATGGCTACAGGGTCCAAGTGCACTGAAAAAGCAAATCTCAGATTACTTCTTAAGAACCTCCTCTAGCCAAACGGATGCACATTGCCAATGGGATCCAAAGGGAATCCTATCCAGTCCCCATCCTTCTAGAAGGCAGCCACGATCCCTGCAAAAATGCAGTCGGCTAAAATCAATAGCAAGCCTGATGTCCTCTGCAGCTCTTCGAATGCATGGTATGTGCGTGTAGGCTAGAAGGCAGCAGGTACGTGGGTCCGAATTTCACAGTCTGACATATGGGGCTAAGTCAGGATTCATGCATCTCCCTTAAAAGACACAGTATTTGCTTTTGTAAAAAAAATACATCCCCTTTGTAAGGTCTTTTAGCTCCCCAAAGCAACCGGTTAGATAACAGCGAGTTGTCAACACAATAAAGGAACAAACTACTAAGCAGACCCTAGCCCGATGACTTGGCAAGCAATTATCTGGGGGAATCTGCACGAGATCGAGATCTCAAGTCTGGCTTACAACGACAAAAAATGGACCTGTCAGTTCTGTTTAGTCAAAGTCAATTTTGAAAATTGCGTCCTATTCTTTTCTTCCAGCAATCTGACCTGAACTGCTCTTCTGGTAATCAATTCCCACACATTTAAGTGTTGAATCCAAGAATGCAAATAAATTAGTGCAGGATTGATTTAGGGGCCAGTAATTGGAGAGAAGAAATTCCAATTCTCTAAGTTTTTGAAGTCCCCCTCCCCATTATATGGACATAATTGTTTCATGTTTCACCATTAAACATTAGATCACATGAAAAAGTTTACACCGAGGAAAGCACATAATGCACAATTTAGGTTTGAAAAGTATTTGCCATGCGAAAAGCAGAACTATTCACTGCAGTTCTCTCCAAAGCACAAAGCAAACTGTTTTGTTTTTTTTAAACAAAACACACATTACTTTGCTAAGGCTTAACGGTAGACTCCATAACACCTGAACATCTGACTGTGACATACTCAGTGGATTAGACAATCCCTCTGAGATCTCAACCTAATACCCACCTACCATTTACAGGCTATGCCAATAACAAGGGAAATACCTTCAAGCTGCTCAGTTCACACTGCTGCCATAAACACACAGAAGTGGGTGTTTCTTAGGCTTAAACTGCACAAAGTAAATGATCCGATCAATGTGCACGTGAAACCAGTTAGTATTCCTTTCAGTTTTAAGCATTTATGTATTGGGAATTTGTGTACAGAACGTATCTAAAATACCCGTTACACCTGGCAGGACCTAAATGCTGCATCAGGACTTGCAAAAGCTGACCTTGGCACACCTGGCGTGCCTGCACGCAAGTGTGGAGACTTCTCCGATGTGCTGTAATCAGAGCATGTTGGAATGGACTCGATTAATCGAGTCTGCTGGAGTGTGGCCATGACCGCATTCCCGCGTCTCGCGTATCAGCATCCCTGCGCTTCACTTCAGCAAGCTTGAGTTCAAGTGCGGGGACGCTGTTACATGAGATGCTGTGGCGCTTTCATTCGAGCAGCTCTTGGAGCGAATTAAAAGCACCACCCCCTCCTCCCCTGGAGCACGTGCAAGTGCCCAAGGAGTTTGCTTAAGTCACTGGGACTCAGAGACCCAGAGCAGCATATCCTAACACCAGCATGGGACCAGCGGGCATGCACCAAAGGCAGAGTTCACTGGCCAGCACTGAATCTGGGAAAGGATTCCCGGTTTTTAATAGCCTTTTCAATGGGCAAATCCATATTTTGCTTGGTCATGCACTATCATCATCCTCCTGAAAAGATGTGGACGGTGCTTAAGCTGGTTTCACATTTGCAGGACTTCAGGGCTGCTTTAGCAAGTCCCGATGCAACATTTCAGCACAAGAACAGACAAGAGCAAGTGGCAGCTCAGCCCTCTTGCACATGCCTCCAGAGATACGCTTGATTTAGAGAAAAGCTATGGGGCACTTAGTCTCCTTCAACAGTTCTCTCATGATCAGGAGCAAACCCATTCCCTACTTCTCCCCTCCACAAAAATGTGTTTCGCTGCATACAATTTTAACTCCAAGTCCTCTCAACTCTCCACCAGCGTGACTGGCAAAGATACGGCAGTATCGAGAATCATGCTAAGGCAGCGTCCTCAGCACATGCAACATCTGCTCACCTGCAATGCATATGTCAGAGTCTAATAAAAGTGAACCAAGGATTTATGATGCACTTTAAGTGCAGATCTTGTGCTAGATTGGTGTCGATACATAAACATCCCGAGTCCCTGGATAGCATTTCTTACACACTGACACATATGGTTCATTTTTAGCTCAGGACATCAATAATGTAGCATGAGCATAAATGCTGCAAGAGGTGCAGTACCACAAACCCTACCCATTAAGGGCTATGCATGCAGAACTGGGAGGTTGACCCGATTCTGTTGCAGATCGAGGGCAAAACTCCCTGGAGTTTCATGGCACCAGAAGGCTGCTCTGTGAACGTAACAGGAGGCTTGGTAAAATCCAAGTCTAATACATTTTTCTAATGCAAAGTCATCCGAAGCCTTAAGTGGCTGAAAACTCTCCAGAAGATGATTTAAAGGCATTAATCTAAAACCAAATACCATCCGCCTTTACTTCAAGGCTGAATTATTGTAAAAACATGTGCATCCCTTTATAAACATATTTCTGTGCGTTTGAATTAACTCGGGCAATAGATCAAAAGGATTTTCCTCTTAAATACTGCTGGTGGCTGATGCAAGAAGACTAATGTTTTAATAAAACACTTTCCTCCTTGCAGCAAAGGGCACACATACTTTTCCCTTTTAATTAGCAGGCAGAAATGAATTATTTTCTGTAGGCATTAGGGCTGCTTGTGACTGTGTTAAAAGAAATGACAAGTTTAAAAAGGACTGAATTGGCTGCAGGTAATCTGCCATATGGCATGCAAGAATTCCAGTTGAGTAGAAGCCGTTACTGGGCTGTTAACAGAGCAAGGCAGCAGCACGTATAATGCAAGAACTGTTATTTTTTGAGAGGTGAAATGCAAGGGGAGAATGAGGTAGAAAGTATGTCTATATTCACTAGTGCTGTGCGAGGCTCTCCAAGTCAGGGTTATGGGCTATGCAGTTTGCCCAAATGAAGCACTGGCAACACAGATGTTGCAAGATGCAAGTCCTCATACATTATGAAGCCTGAACCCAGAAGTGTAATGGCAAATTTTACATTGGATACAAGGTATCAGACATCATGACAAATAAAAATTCAGTAGCAGATCATCAGTCCAATTGCCTACCAATTAGCTGGTCTAATAAAAGATATCAAATTCACCCAAGGAACCCTGTTTGCCTACCAAGGTCGTTTTAATGAACGTAAACCACCACCTCCTGTTTTGGGGCTGTTTTTTTTTTTTTTTAAAGAAATGCCCTCACTTTGGCTTAATAAAACGGGTTCTAGTGCAGGAAAAAAGCGAATACGCTCTCAAAACGATACACTTTCCAACCAATAAGCAACTTCATCACTGTCTCCAGACTGACTTAGTGTTATCGTCTAGTTAAATACGGTCAGGTATTTTATGAACTCCACATTTTCAGTGTGCACAGATGAAAATTCAGTCTAGGCACCATATCCAGCATAATCTGAGACTTTATGGGATCCTAATTATGACAAGGTCTTGCTTTCCTACCTTCTTCAGTCTTGCATTAGTTCCTAGTTTGTCATTTTTGTGCATTTTGAGACGGCAAAATGCTTTTTTCCCCACAAGATTAGAAGGGCATGGGGAAGCATCTCCCGTGCAGGGTACTACATGCCTGGGTCAAGCTCCTCGTCTCCAATCACACTTCTCCCATTGAATTCAGGTTCTTCTACAACCTTGTCGCTGCAGCATCTGAACTTTATCACTGATTGACAAGCCTCTGTCTACATCCAATTACGTAGCTGGAAAGGTAGGAAAAACCCAAATCTACCCATTCTGAATTGGATTTGTCCCCTAGGGAAATTACTGTCTACTCAAGAACTGAACTTCGTTTTGCACAATGTACATTCATATTCCAAAGTACAGATTTTGACAACTGAGAGCTATGCAATTACCAGATTTACATGCCAATATCAGCAAGGATGGACATCCGTATGGCTGGTTTGCCCATGGACCTGCTGCATTTTTACGTATGTGAAAAAAATGACTTTGAAAGTCAGGTCCAGGATACCGGAAAAAACACAGCTTATTTGGGGTATTTACTAATTGCTCCAATACAAAACCTTAATATAGACGGAGTGGGTATCATGATTTATATGGAGTAGCTAAAGGACCACAGATATTGTAACCACCTCCAACATACAATTATTCTCTCATTTTGCTCACGTGATGAATTCATGCACCGAAAGTTTTGCCAGCACCTTAAAAAGAGGCACTAGATTAATAATAGTTATTCCACTTTAGAAGTGGAACAGGTCATTTGTACCAATGCAGCACTGAAAACCCACCGAATGCATACCCACTTAGCGATTCAAACCCTTTGTCCACAACACAGACGTGGCCTACATCAGTCGGATGCGCTACGTGACCCTCGGTAGCTAAAGAGATACTACAGTAATAACACAGCCTCCTCCTCCAATTCCTGCTTTAATGAGTCCCAGCTGCCTTTGCTCAGGCCGGCCCTGAGACAGTATAATGTACTCTTGTTTGCATTTTAATAGACTCATAACCTCCTTCATTCCTGCCTATTTTCACACAAATGGGGGAGGCTCAGTGTGGGTTGGTGTTTGCATCAGTGAACCTCAAAAACAGATGGCCTAAGCAGCATTAGTGGCACCACTCTGGCTCTATATAATTAACCAAAGCAACATAAAAAAACAGAAGCCTGATTCTCCCGCTGTAGCGAACCAGACTGAAGCATCTCATCACAGCTACAGCTCTGTTAGTGCAAGGATTCATTGTTTACAGAGGAACCTTTTTGCGCTGTTAAGAGGTCCAGCACTGATGAGCCACGCACGTCTATGGGCTGCGCTGAAGCATCTCCAAAGATGGGGAGACAACAAGCTTCGGCCCTGCAGCATCACACAACCACTGAGCAAACTGTGCTTGGCACCGCACATGCCACGAGGCCTCGATGCACCTGCCTCTGGAAGGGCTCAAACTGCCACGTATCTCAGGAAGTCTGAGCACACACACCAGAAGGTAAATGGCAGCACTGAATCCTCGGTGCAAGTCCCACTGCAGGCTGCCAGCACGTAATAGTTTCGTTTACTTTTTAATTTGCTTATGATGGACTGCGTGTGCTGGCATCCCGCAAGGCATGGCAAAGAGGAGACAGGGGATGCAAGGGTTTGGAGCACCACTTACCAATTATGTGCCAACTTAAAAACAAAGGCTAGAAACTGCATCTACAAAACAGCTCGTCTGCAAGTGCTTGCTTGAGCAAGCATCTGAAAGCTTGCAATTAAAAGAATTTTTTTGCAAAAACCTAGTTGGTCTAATAAGAGATATCACCTCTCCCACGAGTTCTGATTCCTTTTGTTTCTAGACCAATATGGCTACAACCTGGATACCTGCTTGAGCACACGCACTTGGCAACTGCATGTGCAATTTTACCTGTGGACAGGTATATTTTGGCTGAGGGAGGGCAGGGGAGGGAACGTGAACCTTAAGACCAAGGTTTTAGAGAACATGCCACTATGTTCCTATGAAACAATCTCCTGCAGTGACTCTTGCTAGGGTTTGCCCCCTTTTATTGAACCCCTGAAGAATCCAAAACAGATGAACTGAATAAGTACTTCCCTAAAGCTTTTTTTATAAGCAGGAACTAAACATGCTGCAAGGCAGGATTAAAGATCCTGACTGGGTTAAAGATACCCCCCCCCACAGCTCCGAGGGGCTCAAGGTCTTCCCCTTCCCTGACCACTTGGAGGAAGAGTCTGAGATGTGGACGCAGCGTTCCTCGCCCCCTCTATATGCTCCTATTCACAGGTGGTGAGCGAATGAAGGCATGCGTGGGAAGGGAAAGGGAAAGAATGACAAACAAATGAGGGATACAGAAGAAATGGGAGGGCACAATAATGAAGGAGTAGAATAAATGAAGGTGGAGGTGCAACAGGCAGCGAGGGAAGGCAAGGCTTTATACTGACAATGATTTGTTCACTATACAGGGTAAAAGTTGTGAATACTGAGCCAGGCTCTCCCTCCTCCACCACCTCCCCACTCACAACCACATTGGGTTAAGGCCTAATGATACTAGCAACAAGCTGGGCGTTAGTCACACCTTGTAGTTTTGGTACCAGGAAACCCATTTAGACAATCGAAGGATTAAATAACTATTATGAAAGCCATCTGGTGCAACGAAACTGCCAAACCCAGCGTGTGGGTACAGCCAGGCTCCGAGCTGCTATCCCCATGTGTAAGCCAACTGGTCCGAAGACTCCAGCTGGTCCTCAGCCCCTTGGCAGAGATACAACCCATCGCCCAGACCCCAGGAAAACCTGGGGCCCTCTTTTCGCATTTCATTTGCAGCTTCCAGCAGCTTCTGTATGTGTGTGTGTGTGTGCAACTGGAAACTCTCCTCCTGTACTGGGCTTTGCAAAATGAAGTGTCGCTGAAGACACAGGACTGAAACACTGACCATAATCTACAGATCTACAACACAGATTATGTCTGAAAAGCCTTCTTTCTTCATCAGTGGATCCTCTAGCCCTGTTCATGTAAAGGTTTTGACATCACTGCCACTGTGACCACAGCATAGGGCACAGAGGCCCAAGACTGTCTAGCAGTACCTAGCTTGGCACGGGGGTAGGAGACCAGCCATTGCAAACAGAGCTCCGCATGGGCTAGCCGCTTTACTCAGTTCTGGGTTGGGGTTTTTACAAACCTGGGTTGGGGTTTTACAACCTGTGCTGTGTTTCACGCTATTGGTACCCAAGCGAGACAGTGAATGCTAGGATGGGTATGTCTATATAACAAACCCTAAGACTTTTTGTTCCATGAAAGTTTGTTCTAGCACAGAGGCGGTCTTCATGCCAGATCTGGAAGGGCCTGCTGCAAGCAAGGTGAAGGGATTAGAGATCTCAGCCGGAAAGGCTGCCAGATCCTTTTAACAAGAAAAAGCATTGGGCAGGGGTGGCTGTCAGCTGGTCCCAGAGTTTTTAAAGGCACGCATACCAGGGCTTACAACGGGCGAGTGCCCCTACAGTACATTTCAGAAGATTGACTTTCGTTATCATCTCACATGCAAGCAGAGTCCTTCAGTTTAACATCTGCTCTCTGAAGGTTAAGCTCTAATAATAATAATAATTTACAATAGATTACATATACAATAGCTAGAAGCCAAAGATTAGCTATGTAGGAGCGTGAGCTCTGTGTTTGAAGAGGTAAGCATGTCAGACTGTTTTTAGCCAAGGGCAATCAATCTGCAATCACCTGCTTTATCAAAAATACCTCGTGGTTGTTACGAATCTGTGCTTGCTTGTGTGACTATTCCCGAGTTTAAAAAGGCACAGTAATCAAACTTCACAGCCAAGATACTTCAAAACAATCTTAAAAAAAAAAAAAGGAGGAGGATCATAGGCATCTTCAGGCATGCTTAAGCTGACTTCCATAGGTTTGATGGTTTGATGGGGGAGAGGGGAGTGAAGGAGGAAGACGGACTATATATCCTGAAGTCTAATTCTAGTTAGTCAGACCAGGCATGCAAGGCAGGGGAGTTTATAAAAAGGTATGCTCAACCCTGTTAGCTAGTTGCTGCTTCAAGTGCAAAAGAGATGTTAGAGTCAACTCATACCTATGGCAAACATCTTTCCCTGAGCCCTGACTAGTACCCCACAAGGGTACTAGTGTGCAAGAAAACCAATGCACAAGGCCGCAATATTAAGTCAGCACTTCCCGTGGATCAGTTCTTAGATTGCCCACAACTCCCCAAATCCTACATCAACAGCCTGCAGCAGTGCTGGGGGGTGCACTTCAAATGCATGCAAGGTGGAAGAAGCATCAGTCGATCAGCCAAGCAGTTGCAAGCTTGAACAGCCCACTTGTCTGTGATTATCAAGAAGAGACTTCTTCTTCCGAAGCGTTATAGTAAAAGGGCATTTGACAGCCTAAACATTTACTCATCATCACATACACTCACAGCTCTCAGAAACTATACAGCTGTTGTGCAGAAGAAGGCCTGTGAACTTGGAGGGCTGAGACCTGAGAGGAGACGCTTGTTCACTGCTTCATATTGCAGAGGGGGAGCATTCTCCTAAGGTGAATCCAAGAGATTTTGTTTTTAAAAAAACGGAGCTCTCGGACTTGAGTTAGAGGTCTACTTGGAAGTGTCTGCATGCTGAGACGCTTTACTCGTTTGCTGTGTGGAGACTGGGGAAAAACACATTACAGTTAAATGTCGACAAATTTTTCTCCGCCTGAAAAAGGGTGTTTGTGCCTGAAAGCCTGCAAAGAACAATTTGCCCAACTATTTAGTTGGTCTAATATAAGATAGCACATCAACTCAAAGGCCCTTGTTTGCCTATCCTTAAACGATGCAGTCAAGCTGGTAAAACCTCCATGAGTCCTGCATCTCTACTTACAGATGTGAACACTGTCAATTATTTCAGCAAATAAAACGAATGCGCACAAGAACACAAAGATAATTAAGTTCTGCTCTAGTAACCTCTACTGATAAGTGCCTGGGTGTGAAGAGGCCACCAGCATGTCTTCTTGCAACTTCCAAGGTGCCCAGGAATTGGCATTTCTGTCTCTCGGATGAAACAAAAGAAGGCTGTTTTGGCTTCTGGCGGTGGCTCCTACAGAACAGGTGAAGCAAGCTGGCATGAGTGACTTATGGAGCGGGTAGAGAAGGGGGAGGAAAAAAAACCGTGGCATACACACCTGTCTGCCACAGCTACGCCCTTTCTACAGCCAACAGGGTCTAGCTGCTCATCCATCCTTCAATGGCATTTTCACAAGCATTTCACAGCTCTAATGAATTCACAGCAAATGCATCCTAGTAGAGGCACAACTGCAATTCTAAATAAGTCTGCATATAGATTTCTACAGACCGAGGACCCAAGCTGCTTAAAAAAAGCTATTGGTCAATTTAGAAGTAAAATGTCAAATGACCTTGAAGGCCAAAAGAGAAACTCTGCACAAAGTTATTTGGCGAGAGTTAATAAGAATGATCCTTCCTTTTATAGGCACAACTCGCAGTATTTTTTTTTCCTTCCCAGTACAACATATTGTTGTTGGCAGACACAACATAGGAAGCCAGCCATGTGAATGCTAATATTTGCACGTGCAATTTATTTGCAGTTGTGGATGCAAACTATATTTGCTAAAAGGAGAGTTGGCCAAGACTTGACTGCTATTTTAGGCCTCGATAACAGTGGATTCAGGACATATTTATTTCCTCCACAAAGCAGCACGTTCCACTCTATTCTGTTCATCCTTGCAGATAATGTTCTGTAAATGTTTTTGGCTTCTCGGGAAAAAATCGGCACTGCCTTCAGAGCGCTATCCCAACCCGGTTCAAAAGTTTTCTAAATTAAAACGAAAAAGCAAGGCAAGTGGTATGGACAAGGATTAAGGATATTATCAAGTACCAAGTGGATCTTAGCTCAAAAGATGCTTAATGAAATGCCTCATTCACAACATGCATGTGAGCAGAAATGGTTTCAAAGAACATGGTTTTCAAAGGAAAAATGGCAGTTGTGCTGAAGGCAACAAAAAGCAACCACGTCAACAATCCCAGACACAGAAGCACCGGGAAGTATTTTCCTTGTTTTGCATAATGAACTAATCCGTGTGCGACTCCCCAACGACACCTAATTGAGAGAGGCATCTAGTAACAACTCTGTTTTAAAATACTACTGTCAACTTTAAGACTATAATTTGTCACTGCTCCCTACTAAGATGACCTAAAATCAATTAATCTATTTCTAATTTATCAGCAAACAAATGTCAGCATCCTGAACAGCTCCCTCACTGCTCAACCAAATGCAGCTATATTTGGGAAAGCAAATAACTCTTTGCAGAAGGTTAAGAGCAGGCTGCCGAGGCTTCAGTTTGGCCCAGATATTTGTTTGCAGGCTCCAAGAAATGCAGAACAGCTATTCCCTGCATCAGTGCCATAGTGAAACCTTATAAATGCATAATAAACAAGGACCTGCAAGGCTGTTACTCTCACTCTTCATGCTTTCATCATTTGGCTATTTTGGGGACCCTCGGTTATCTGCAATTCCATGGCAAGCCCTGCCAATCCCAGGCCCAGCTGCAGAAATTCATTAAGATCTGACATGCTGTTCTGTTCCCCGTTTCCCTCCTCCCTCTACCCTCTTTTGTTCAATGTGTTTCTTTGAAAGAACAAAAGGAGGGAATAAGCTGGGAAAAAAAAAAAGAAAGAAGAGGAGGAGGAATGACAGGCGGAACGAGGAAGCTGGTGGAAAAGCATATTTGCAATTGTAGATACTGTACCAGCCCACTCCCTGGAGAAAATTTCAACCTTCAACTTCTGTTTTATATCTATACTGCTTAGCCAGCAGCACTAGAAAACTGGCTACTTGGATTCATGAACCTCCTCCCGCAAGGACAGCAAGCACACAACCATCAGGCCAAGCATCAGAAATCTCCACCCTAGCAATTCGTCTTCACCACTTGCATGGAAGTTTTAAGATACAGTTGTAGCCCAGATTTAACTTCAGCAAACTGCATGTGGCATCTTGTCTTCCATACTCAACAACCCCCGGTCTGAAGAGTTTAAATCACAATTTGCCCTGCCCTGGCCTACATGGAGCAGTCATGCCAGCTCCTTTGGCTCTTCACAACAGCATTCAAGCATGGTATGAACTTTTCTGTCAAAGCCAGGTCTTAATTGGTGATGCTGTGCAAACAGAGGTACCTACGATGGTCTCTGTAATGACACGGGCAAGTGTCTGGTTATGGCAGGGGTGGGCAAAATGTGGCCCACGGGCCAGATGCAGCCCACCAGGCCATACTATCCGGCCTGCGGAGCCCCTAAAAAATTTAGAAAATGAATATTTATCTGCCCCTGGCTCTCGATGCCTTGCCAAAACTCAGTAAGCAGCCCTTCACCCGAAATAATTGCCCACCCCTGGGTTATGGAATCACTAGTTACACCACATAATCCTCGGGGCACTGGATCTAGTGTGGGGTACATCAGCGTGAAGCTTGCGTTTCATGGCTCAACCATGTTCTGTCTTTTGTGGGAAACAACATAATACTGCAAACACTGAATGAATGATGTGTTATGCAAAATATCTACTACCTACAGTCCAGAGTCCACTAAAAGGAAAACAAATTTCCCTGCCCCCTACCTCTACCCACGTAGTTTGTGAAGGATACCCGTAGTAGAAAAACATGAAGATACTGTGAAACATTTTATGCATTATATGAAGCAAAGCAAGAAGTGGCTGGGGTGAATAAGAGTCACTCCGTTTGGATGAAAGTGAGTGCTCCACCGAAAACATGCAGCAGAGCCTCAACTTCTGCGATGAGAACACACCAACCTCCTGCTCTAACCCAAGGGCTGCGTCGGGTGCTACACAGACAAAAAAGCAAGACTCAGGTCAAGGGCCATAAGCTTAGCAACTACATCAAATGCAAAGGGTATGGAAAGGGGATCTCAAGCCAGAAGAGGGAAGGTATTAGGACAGGAATTTCTTTGCATCATCATGTCACAAGGCCATTTGTGCAACGTGCACTGTTAATCCTTCATTACTGCTACAGGAAAGGGAAGGGCCAGCCCTGAAGTTAATTTATGCACGGAGATGGAGCTTTCCCCACCGGTATGTATGCCCAGGCAATGCTGTAGGCAGCCTTGCCCCTGCTGTTACATAGAGCCCCGGTACCAGACAGCTGGACAGTCCAAGTGCTGAAAGGGACAGAACCCCAGGTGGACACTCACCTCCAGAGGTTTAACTGCCATTTCCAAACACTAAAGAAGGGCACATACTGTTTGCTTTCACTTGCATCCTCCTGGAAAACTTCTCTGGAGCTGCTGCTTGGCACAGTTCCCTTGCGATCGCTGGTGATCAGCCTTGCCCTCCTCATACAGCCATCCTGGCCGGGGCAGCCCCAATCTGTATGTTAGCAGTCTGCATACCACAGACATGTGCACTATACTGGAAGACCCTGCATGGCAACACTGGTGTGTCTTATGTATTTGTACCCGAAAGCAATTTTTGCAACTATTTGAGTTGATCTAATAAAAGATATCAGATTTACCTTGTCTGCCTAATGTCCTTAGATGAATGCGGCTACAGTCTACACCCTGGAAACTATGCCTGTCAACTTAAATTGGGGATTGGAAAGGGTCATGGGAAGGGGAGAAAGAGATGGTCTAAGGTCACTTAGCAAAATAGGATGCCTGTAGCTGATGTTGGATCCTTTCTGTTCTGCCGGTGGTTTCCTATGGTTCATAAGGACACATCCATTACATTCAACCCGCACGGAACAACAACACATGCATCAGTCGCATGCATGTCTGCCATGAGAGCACTAATAACCTTCACATTTAAGCATTATAATCAAGCTGGGAAATTAGCAGCCTGCTGCAGGAACTGCAGGGGTTCGCATCTCTGTGGGAGATTGTTTCCACCTGTCTCAGGCAGGCAGAGTTTACATTGTATGGCCATTTCTGGCATTAAGAAGACCGCATCATCATTTGTTTTAATTTAGAGATTAAGCCTCGGAGGGTTTAGGCCCTGCTTTTGATGGATTTGGATAATCCACGTTTCAGACCAATAAGAGCTCTCTTCAACACAGGCCGGTTGTACTGCTTCACCGAAGGCCACTCAACCCTTTGCTGGGGTTCGCGTGAGAGCTCCTCCGACTACAAGACGCTTTTTAATCCCGCTCTTGAAACCAGTGCACGAACAAGAAGATGATTAGAAGAAGGGACCGTACACAGAAGAAATCAGCCTAGACAGAAAACATTACCGCTCTTTCCAGGACACGTCTATCAACCCAGAGCAGGGCTGGGGACAGAGAATTTGGGGGAAAAGCCTGCCCTTTTCCCCCCCAACAGCCAAACACTTGCAACTGCTCCCCGCACAGGACCAGACCCACGCAACTTCAAACACTCGTGATTTGATTACTGAGTGAAATACAGACAGTCCTCGACTTAAGACGTTTCGAGTTGCAACGAACGGCACTTACGACATTTATCAATTGACACCCCGCTTCGACTTCCCGACGGCAGTCTCGACTTTATGACGCTGGATCTCATGCCACGCCAGCAAACGAGTTTGCTGCGTCGCCCGTCTCCCCGGAGAACATCTGTCCAAACTTCCTTGGACGCTTTCTTTAAGAAAGCAGCCGAGACTCCCGAGAAGACTCCAGCCAAAGCCCTCCAAAAAGTCCAACCAAGAGCCCTTCAAGAAGTCCAGCAAAGTCACCAAAGAAATCCTTCCAAATCAATAGGATTGCTATTTACAACATAAATACATTAATGTAGCTATATGACTCATCTATAATTGACTGAGCACAAAATTCTGGGTTATTTTTGGTGAAAACAGGGTATCGGGCCTGAGTTCAGGAACCAATCCCCCATTTATAACAGTGTTCCTATGTGAACATCAGTTCCAAGTTACAATGTTACGACTTAAGATGCTTTTCCAGGAACCAGCTGTGTGGTAAGTCCCTTCAGATGCTGCCCCGAACCCACGAACGTAACTGCAGTACCAAATAGCTGCGAGGGGCGAGGATATCTCAGGGCACCCACTTTCACTGCGCCGACTGTACTGTTGGGATAGAGTTAGACACACTCCCAAATGCAAGACTTTTTTCCCCACCAAAGCAAGCCACGCACAGCCTAGACGGATCTGCCTGCGACCCACTTCTTTCCTCCTACTACCTGTGCTTTTGCAACCCCTTGAAATATCCCTCCCCCCCTGCAATGGCTTGTTAGGCTGCTTTTGCTTAGAAATGTCTCTTCCCCCTCCCCCCCTTGCAATGGCTTTTTAGGCTGCCACTTTTTTCCAGCTGTGTATTTCCAACCCCTGGAAACATCTCCCCCCCCAAGCAATTGATTTTTAGGCTGCCACTTTTCTCCTGCCGTCTCTTTGCAACCCCTGGAAACATCCTCTCCCCCCTCGCCCTGCAACTGCTTTTTAGGCTGCCACTTTTCCACTTTTCTCCAGCTGTGTATATGCAACCCCTGGAAATATCTCTCCGCACCCTTTGCAATGGCTTTTTGGGCTGCTTTTGCTCAGA
>NW_005842174.1:1681862-1684431 GCF_000455745.1 Alligator sinensis
GCCGGCATGCAAATCGGCCGGGACGCTCCCCGCGCTCATTGGCTGCTTGCGCTCCCCCATTGTTCGCTCGCTCGCCTTCCCCTGGGTCTTAAAGCCCGCCGGATGTTTGGGGGGTGGGGTGGGGTGAGCTGGAGGTTTATCCGCTCTGCTTCTGCTGCCTGCATGGCCTTGGGCGTGTCACCTCGTCCCCCCGCATGGCCACACTGGGGCGCGAGTAATGTCACCTCATCTCCCCGGGGAGCCAGTGATCCCACTGCCTGGCCACTAGGGCGGCCATCATCGAGGACATTCTGGTTTTCTGCTACTCTGTCCTCTGTTGATATGAAACCCCACGCCTTCATGTCATCTATTGATACGAAGTCCAACACTTTTATGTCCTCTATTGATATGAAACCCCACGCCTTCATGTCCTCTATTGATACAAAACCCGACACCTTTATGTCCCCTATTTTTCTCATCACGAGAAAAGAAAAATATTTTTCTCTTAAAGGGAAAAATAGAGGCATCCAGTTTCGCACCAATAGAGGACAGAGGACAACTGGACTGTCCTCTATGATGGCCGTCCTACTGGCCACACTGGCCTCTCTGAGGCTTGGGATGGGAGTAGGGTTGCCAACTCTGAAGCTATTCCAGGAGGTTTCCCCCCAACATGACCTAACGTGATTCGTTTGTACTGTTCAACCCATTCACAATATCAGTCTCCCACATCGCTTTCAATAGTCACCGGGAGATCGATGCCGGCAGGCTCCCGGCCAATCTGGGAGGGTTGGCACCCCTAGGTATGAGTGGGTCTGACAACTTGAGCCTCCATGGCTTGGGCTGTAGGGTTGGCAGCTCTGTTCAAATGAGGGTGGCCATCATAGAGGACAGTCCAGTTGTCCTCTGTCCTCTATTGATACGAAACCCAGTGCCTTTATGTCCTCTATTTTTCTCTTGAAGAGAGAAATAGAGGACATAAAATCATCAGGTTTCATATCAATAGAGGACAGAGTAGCAGAAAACCAGACTGTCCTCTGATGGCCACCCTAGTTCAAATCAGTTCCCAGAGGTTTCATCACACGATGTCATGATATAAATGAGTCGTTACATCGGCATGTTGCTACCCCATTTACTGTAGAAATCAGATTCAACGTTTAATAATTCTGTTAATGAATGCCCTATCATTTGTCTCTTGGGTGACTCTCAGCAGTGAGATTTAGATCTAATTCCTGGAGACTCCGGGGCCATCCTGGAGGGTTGGCAGCCCTAGCGGGCTAGCAGGCTCGGCCCGGTGGGCACGTGCATCCCAGCCGCTAGTGGAGACCAGAGAGCCGAGTGCAATGTGCCACAAAGCCTCCATGGGAGCCCTGCCAGGCTAGACCCACAAAGGACTCAGGTGCTGTCACAGGGAGTTGAACCAAAGTTTCTCACTCCCGTGAGCTTGCCCTAAGCAGTGCCAGGATGGATAAGACAAATAACCACCACTGCATCCTCCTCCTCACCCATCCCCTCCTAAGCACTCTCCTGTGGGAGCTACATGTGTCCTTCTGGCCTGGGTACCACCTAGTGTATGAATCCGGCCTCAGCTCTCCATGCTGAGCATCGAGACAGCGGGGGCTATGCATTTCCTACTGGTGGAACATGGGCACCTATGGGATGTTAGATGCCACAAGGTTCGGTGGTAGCTGAGCAGGGGATCCTGAAGCCCTCAGCAATGCCCAAGTGTTGGGTTTAGGTGCCAAAAGTGGGACGTAGGCATCTAAATCCCTCTTTGCCTTATAGGCTCTGATCCCACAAATGGGGCATGTCCGTGACTAGTTCCACCAGCAGCCATGAGAAAAGTCTCATGCGGAAATTGAAGCAGGTCCAAAAGTATTCAATTGCAGGGATCTGTTTTGTAGCTGTGTTGGTCTGAGATAAAGAGAAATACAAAACTCTAAAACTCTTGGTTCAGAGGTGATGCCTTTTATTAGACCAACTACAAATAGCAAAAAAAAAATGTCTTTGCAAGCTTTCAGACACATGCACCCTTCTTCAGGCTGAGGAGGAAATCAAAGATTGTAGAAGTCCTGTGCTTTTAAAAGATTGAAAAAGATTGCACCTCCATGCCTGCTTCTGGCACCTCCAGGGAAGACCGACAGCCTGATCCGCACATCAAAGAGCAACTCACACAAAAGGACTCTCACAGATGCAGGGGAATATACAGCCAGCCTCACCTTCCCCTGTGCAAAATGAAGTTTATTTTCTACCTAAGAGGACTTTGACGATCTTTGATTTCTCTTCAGCCTGAAGAAGGGTGTGCGCGCCTGAAAGCTTGCAAAGAGAGAAAGTTTTTTGCTATTTTTTATGTGGTCTAAGAAAGGGTATCACCTCTGAACCAAGAGTTTTAGAGTCTTGTATTTCAAATGCAAGGTGCATTTCCTTGTCTTATGGGACCAAAGAGAGCTTCATTTTTAAAGAGAGTGGCCTCCAGAAAAGCATTAATACTACATTTTCAATGCTGCTAAATTCTAGGCGTAAGACTAACGGCAGGTTAAAAAAATAATCCCATTTAATCCTATCATCATGGTTGTTAGTATATGGCTCTTTC
>NW_005842174.1:1684477-1697523 GCF_000455745.1 Alligator sinensis
CTTTCCCTAAGTGCTATTTTTTTGCATGCCGTGCTGAATGGGATATTGATGTTTGTGTTATAAAATGAATAATGTCTTATCATAATAGCAAAGGTAATGCAGCGCAAAGCATTGTTTTCTACAGTTTCTCTTTAAAAAGCTATTAAAAAAATAACTAGTGCATTAATAACACATCTTAAAAAACAGACCTCCAGAGTCCAGAGAACGCTCCTGGTAACACGTGACACTCAATATAGGTCAGATTTTAAGCCTAACTTATTTGGCAGAATCACGTTATCAAGACAGCCGCAGAAAAGATATTTGGGATAAAAAAGAATTAAATCTCCTTTGTTGGCAGATTCATCTAAGAAGCCAAGAGACGACTGGCCATGAAAACTGAGCCTTTCTTTGAAGAGTTCTCCAGAGCCCAGGATCTGAACTGAAACAAATGGATTTTGGGGTTTTTGGGGGCGTGGGGTGGGGAGGGTTGGTGCAAAAAACAGCTGTATAATGCAAGCTATCCCACTGAGTTAGCAGACTGGCTGGAGCAGCGAAGTGAGCATAGTTATTTTAGTAGGTTGCTAACTTCCAGACCTATTTCCGAAGCTTAAATTCCAATGCTGTTAATACTTTAAAGCTGGGTGGCTTTCCTGACACATCCGGCAAGTGAGAAGATTCTGTGGGGGTGAATGTAGCAGGTGCGTTCCTCTCTGTTTCATGGGATATTTTTGCAGTGCTAAAGGCCAGTACATAAATGAGGATAACTGAGTACAACCCGAGTCAACCTTTCCTAGACCTTTTAGAAAGGGGAAAGATGTTCTGTTTTACACTAACATGCTAGTACATCACTACCCAGGGACAATGATACAGTTTTGGCAGAAGGCCGAACAGTTACTGCACAGCTGCACAGCAGCTACCAGGCCTGACCTGAGACACAGCAGAGCCACTAAGACAAATCTGAGGGCAGCTTGGTTTCTGTTTGCAGCATTATCACGGCAAAATTGCAAGGCGCCATCCTGTCCTTATGCAGGGGCTATATTTCCTCTCGTCAGTGGGAGTTTTGCATATACAAAAAACTCCAGGCTTTGTCCTGGGTGTGCGATAGCAGTGTTTCAACACAGATTTTCACCGGCAGGGGGATAATGATATTTTTGGATAACACTAGTACGGGAGCAAATAGGTCTAACCTAGCTATGAATATGTTTAGGCTGGAAATCAGAAGGAGGTTTTTAACCAGGAAAGGAGAGAGGTGGGGGAACTGACTGGATGGGGCAAAAATCTGACTCATTTTAGGATGAAGCTTGATGTATTTATGGACAGGATAACAGGATAGGGGTCCTGCCTTAGCAAGGGATTGGACTTCGTGGCCTGCGTTGCCATGTTCGTTGAGCTCGGGTCACCTGCTGCCTTTCCCCTGCTACTTTCTCTCCCAGGCAAAGCAACATGGAGTAAGCACTGGAAACCCAAACCTGCAGAAGCAGAGTCTAAAAAACAGAGATACTTCACACAGCTGCGATGGATATATCCCCAGATTGCCTGCGGTCCCAGCAGCCCTCATAAATCTCTGCAGGGATTCTTGCTGCCATTGTCTTGCCAACAGCAGCCCTGGCGAGGGTTGTCAATCACGATGACAAAGAAGCCCCTGGCTTTTCAAATCAAACCAAGCCCAACCCTTGTGGAAATATTATGTTTTAGGAGCACGACATCTGGAAACGCTCTCTGTTTCCATCAACCCAAACTATACAGCTGCAAATGAGGCACTGCAGCTGTCTCTGTGCGTGCAGACTCAGGGCAGGCTAATCCCTGTCTTCAAAAGGCCTCCTCCTTTCTCTGCAGAGGAACGTCGACATCCTTCATTGGGGCCTGAGAATTCACCACGTCCCTCCCTTTGTAAATCCCCCTGAGATGGTTAGGACTAAGCGGTACCTGAATCCCAAAGACATCATCTCCTCTGACCCAGACAAACTCCTGATTCTAGCCCTCCATTCCCACCAGCTGCATACTGGGAGCTTCCCCACCAGCTCCCTGAATACACACCTAGGTTTTTACCCCTTTGCATCATTCGCTCTGATTATTCTTCACCTCAACCAGAAGCCCTGGCGTCACTGTATCCGTGATGCTCATCATGGTGCTCTCACCAGGCTACAAGCCCAACAGTTGAACTCAAATGTCAGGGAGCGTTCTCAAATGTTTCTGAACCTCTGTGTATCATGCAGTTAAAGGCCTGGCTTTGAAATTCAGCACACCTCCATCCGTACGATGCATACGGGATCAATGGATGATATATGGCACAAATCATATGCCTGTGCTTTTTTGAATGCATTCTGCCTATTAACCCACCTCTCTGGGTCTTCATCTCTCTTGTATCCCAAACTATCGAGCCAGTCACCATAGCCTGGTGTTGTAGGCTGTACAGATGTCTGAATCTTGTAAGCAGCAACAATGTTCAGACTACCTTGTTGGGCAACAGTCAGTGCCTTTTGGGACTTCTTGGCAATTACTGGAGAGGAATGGACATTTTCCCAGGCCAGGAGCCCTGATAGAGATGCAGTCACCCCCTTACCTTTCCTTTAATTCTTTTCTAGCATTGCAAATTTCCAGATAATGGCATAGTGACATGTCTAGCCTCCAGAGGTGGGGAAGTGTTACCAGCTAGACCCCTGTGCCCATAGCTGTCCTCCTTGGAAAACCATCCAAGCTTTTGCTGTGACATTAAAAGAGGCTGAACTGATTGATTTAATCATATAACCCTACGCTGGGGAAGGCTATGTGCTCTCTTCATGAAAAATGTATGTGGCATTTACATGAGGATTTGTGAAAGAATGAATCAAGACCTTTCCTTAACCACACAGTGCAGGAACTGCAGTATATATCATTGCTAATAGACCAAGAAATGTGTCTTCTGAATAAGTACGCAGATTTGGTGTTCAGCCTATACTGTTACTTGCTTTAAATTTGCCATTTCTGTTCCTTTGTTTTTTTGCATTTCGTTCAGCTAAGCCAATAGGGAAAAAAACAAACCCGTTCTGCTCGGCTTTATTTTGCTCCTACTCTGCTCTACTTCCTTGTTACCACATACTCACACAGCATAGATGTGTTTGAGTCACAAATGCTACAGAGAAACCTTTGTGTTGTGGTTAATTTTTTTAAGACAGCCCTTTCAACGTCAGGATCTGGAAAAACCTCACAAAACTTATATTTTTCAGCCCAGAAGATATCTGAAAAATGACAATTTACTGCTGAGTCGACCAAGAGGCCGGTGTGTCACAGAATACATTTGTTTGATACCAGTTTCCAAGTCTGGCAAGTAATAGTGGAGATGGCCATTGCTATGTTTAACAGAATAAAAGCAAAGTAGGCCCTGAACGCTCTCTTGGTTTGTGCAATTTCAGATCCAGATCCCGACCCAGTAGAAACCAACCTAATAGCTGTTTTCTTTTGTGGAAACCAGTACGATTCCAGTTCTGATGTTAGAATATCCTTGTTCATTGTTTCAGAGCTGCTATTTGTCTTGGCAAAAGGAGCAAGATGTGTCAACTTCTTGGAAGTCCTTGCCTTTTACTTGGGACAGCTTCTGTGTTGTTTTATTTCTCCAGGGTTGGCATAGCAGACTTCTTAGGGGAGAGTTGTTGAAAGCCCCCTAAACCTACAAAACTAATATGCAGGGTGTGTGGGTGTGTGCACGTGTGAGTGTGTAAATGTGTGCTCATCCCTGTCCCATGCATGTAGGACATACAGACCATGCAGTGAACCCAGGCCAAGCAGTGAATCCTGCCATGTGTCCAGTTTGCACAGGCCAAACCTGATGCAGAAAAAATGCAAGTGCAATTTAAATGGATGCTCTGGGGGAAAAAGCAACGGCTCTTCCTCTGCTGAGTATAAATGTAGCTGCCAAAATGATATTACACTTGACAAACTTGTAAATTATTAGGACTTCTGGGTATTTGCTCATTCAATAGGGGCAGGATTGGGAACATTGGGCTCAATTTACTCACATAAATAATCCCATGAGCTTTAGCCAAGATGAACCGTACTGGGCCCATATGTGGAAGATCTCTTCCTCCTTGTGCGATTCTGCCATCACAAGCGGTGTGTTCTCAGACTGCCTCCTGACAGCAGAAAGTTTCCGCTCTGGGGTCTGCTGGTTACCTCTTTCCACCAAATCTATTTGCACCCTTTGATGCTCAAGAATTAATTGAAGGAAAAACCGAGGGCTATGATTAGACAAATAAATGGGCTTCAGGAAGTATTTATATTTTCAAAGCTAATGCAGGTGTGTGTAACTGAGCATTACAAATGGTTTTACAGGGCTAGGATCTGAGTACTTTGAAACCTTATGGTGATAACAGGAGATGGAAAAGCCGGAGCAGCAGCAACAGTGTGTCGCGGACTGAATCAAGAATTCGGAGCCACCCACCCTGCGCAGAAACACGTGCCCGAGTTGCAACAGCGTCTGCGGATCCCAGGTTGGCCTCATTAGCCGTCTTGAGACCCACAGATAGGACAATCATGGAAGACAGTCATCCTTGACTGCGAGGGATTGCTGAAGAAGATGGGGTTAGATGGGTTGCAGCATATAAAGTTTTATTTTACTTGAGCAATGGGCTCAGGAAAGCACTTCACTCAAACCCCACCAATGTCCCTTTTTGTTGTTACGGCTATGGGATACTGTAGCTCTGTGAGACAGAGCATGGAGATGCCAGACCATAGGCTGCAAAATCCTGGGAGAAAGGACCCAGGCAAAAGGGCTGGCCCAGTAAGACAAGCCGGCTTTGTGACGACATGCTGCCGTCCGTGCGGGGAAGGAAGTTCTGAATCTGTTACTGTTGTTGGGACACTTCCTTATTTCCCTTTTCAAGAGAGCTTCATGCTATATCAGGATTATTGACTACCCTGCCTTTCTTTATCTTTGGATCTCAGTCTCTCTCCAGCCCCTTTCTTTTCAGACCAAATACTTCCCCACAGAGAGTCTGGTTAGACGGATTAATTTACTGCAGCTACACTGCTCTTTTGGGCATGGTGGCAGCCCTGCAGTCCAGCCCAGGCTGGGGCAGCACATAGCACCGCTGCCTCCGGAGCAAGACTGGAGCCAGACCGACCAGCTCAGACATGCTCGGCTTCCAGCTTCCCATCAGTGCCCCGAGCACCTTTCCATGCCCCTGCTGTCCACCCCCTCTCAGTTCACCTGGGTAGGAAGAGGAGTAGCTGTTGGGGAGGGATCACTCTTCTCTGTCCCACCACACAGACCCTGGCAGCACTCGCGAGTGAGTAGGGGACTCAGCCACCATTGCTCAGGACACATGCCCTTCCCAGCGCCAGGACCAGATTCCTCCTCATACTCCCACAAGCAGCCCCAGAGGCTGGATGGATGCTTCCCCTAAAGAGGGTCATGGGCCTGTCCTCATGGTGATGCTCCTTGCTAGGGAACTGGGTTAATGGATTGAGGAGCCTTTCCCCTCAGCTCAGAGAGAGGCCCAAGCCCAAAAGTTGCATCTGAGCAACCTCAGACATATTTGGCCCCAGCTCAGAAGTCTGCGTCTGGACCCCTCTCGCGGCATTCAGCACTTGGACGCCCCTTGCGAGACATCTCCCATCCCCAGTGGTAAGGATCACGGGGTCTCCCAGATGGCACAGGCTCTGTCAGCAGGTAGGGTTGGCTGGCAGCAGGGTCTGTGACAGCAGCCGGTCTTCTACATCCCTTTGGTGTGTTGGCACCCTCCACCCCCTAACCCTAACCCTACCCCCCCAGCCCTCTGCCTGCCACCTGCCGAGTCCTTAGCGTTTCATCTGGGAACAAGAACCTGACAACATGCTTGACGGAGATGACAGGAAGAACTGTTCGCTTAGCTAGATCTATTGCTGTATAATGGTGGGATGTCTTGACCAGAGGAGTCAGGCGCATTGATTTCCGGTGCATCCCCTGCCAGTGGAGCTGAGGCACTAACAAGCAGCGACTCTGCTCACGGTCATGAGCAGAGCTGCTTAAAGGACTGAGGTTTGCTGTGCACGATCAAAGGAGAGGCTTGTGCCTGGCAGAGCTGCTCGGGGGGCGACTCTCTCAGCAGCTCTTCTGAGCAGGCAGCAGAGGCCAGGAGGCACCATGGAGCCACCCAGCAGGGCAAGGCTTTCTGGTCTAACTCTGGCTCATCAGACTGCACATCTAACCCCGTTACTCCAGTCCTGGCCCTGTGGTGAGCAGAAGCAGCCAATTACATGGAACGAGGGTTGAACGTGTGGAGGGAAATCGTCAGCAAGGGACTAGGCTGAGCTCCCTAATTAGCAGCTTACACGGCAGCTGGGTGCTTAAGGAAGGTAGAAGCTTATTAATCTGCCCTGGGCTCATCTCCCCGCTGTGCCATTTGCAGGCAGAAACGCCACCCCCTGTCAGCTTCTCAGCAAAGGCCTTCAGCCTGGGAATGAAACACCCCTTAGGGCCCTTCTAGGGTCCTGGTCTTTGGGTCTGGTTAAGGTGCAGAGAGATGGTAATGAGCTCCCGTTTTGCTGGTCCGTCCCAGAGCCGGTAGGATCGGTACAGCTGCTCTCAATACTCTGGCAAGGCTATTCCTTAGAGACCAGCCCGAGGTCATCATAGCTCAGCTGGCCATGCTCTCTATTGTCCTCGCCTCCCACACCCCATCTCCCTCAACATGCCCTAGGACTGCAGGGAAAGTGGGGAAGTAGTGCCGGCTGCATGCCACTTTGAGGTCCCAGTAGGCAAAGTGACCCCGGAGGCCTTGAGAGGGGAGCACCCCAGATGGGAGGCCCGCTCCTCAGCCTCCGTGATGACCTGTGGTCATAAAGCAGAGGTAACTAAAGGATTGAGATGCACTGTCTGCACCTCACAGGGTCAGACCCTACAGGACAGCCAGGACCACGATGCCTTTTGGGTGGTGACCCTCCCAAGACCGCATGGCACAACAAGTGGCGGGTGACACTGGAAGAACAAGATTTGTTAATCATGTGCCCGGGCACTTACCTTGCAAGGTGGGGTTGTCCAGGGTTAGTTGGGAACGTGAATCCTCTCTCAGCAACAGCTGCTTCCATCCCGTGAACTGAGCAATATTTTTTTTCCAACAAAAATGCATAGAGCTTCTCCGCTCGGTGGGAAAACCGGGGTTTTCTTTGTTCACGGTGAGCTACATTTAACCAGCAAGATAAAACCCTAGGAGGGGGAAGGCACCTGGGCTGGCAGGCTGAGGCAGACACTACAGGAGATCGCCAGATGTTACTACAGGCGAGTCTCTATGGGTTTAACAGCAGGTTAAAAACCTCACCTTTAGTGGGGGTTTTACCCTTCCTTTAGTGAAGACAAGGCCATGGGGTGAAATCCTGGCCTGGGGATGGGGGATCTGCCACTGCTTTTAATGGGCAGGGTGGATGCAAGGCCTGGGCAGCATTGCAATGTCACTTGGTTCTCCAGGTGCCTGCCCCTGGTGATGCCCTGGCCAGTTCCTGGGCTGTAGTCAGCGCCAGCTCGGGATTGCACGGCAAGAGACTTGCACACACTCATGCTTGCACTTGGAGTGGGTAAAACCAGGGCAGGTAAATCCATAATGCAGGGCTTTTGGCAGGGCCCGATCCTGGAAGGGCCGTGCCCTCTTGCCCCCCTTGGTTGCAGGACCTGTAGGCGCTCAGCACCTGTGACAAGCAGACCTGTGATTTAAGAGTCTGAACGTGGCAGCAGCCACCAAATTCCTGGCTCCGTCTTTTTGGCCAACATATTCAACCTGTGCTGATGTCTGCTGTGTCCGAGATGTGGCTACAGCTCATGGGGACAGACCCAGCTCAGCTTGGACCTGGTTCCCTTGGGTACCGCAGCAGTGGAGCTGAGATAACAGGGATAACCCCGAGAGTGCCCCAGCTTCTAGGGCAGGATTTGCAGCCTGCCCTGACTCCCCCACTGCTGGAGATAAGCTACTGTTGAGACCCAGGCCAGCTAGTTTGAAACTCTCTTGGCTTTGTCTGCTTTCCACAGCAGCCAGGCTTTGAGGACCAGGCAGCTGGTGGCCCACCGGACAGCTGCCCCGTTTGCCAGGGGTGGATGTGCCTTCCCCCACTCCAAAAGCTCAGTGCCATCAACTTTTCCCCCACGAGGTGGCACTGGCAGACTACGAGAGTTAAAGAGTTCATTCAGGTCCTGCTCCAAAGTCCTTTTTTTCAGTGCCAAGTGCATCCTCATTTAATTTTAGCCTGGGGTTTGCCTGCACTGACCGCCCCACTCTGCTGCCCCAGGGATGCTCAGGACTCTTAGGAGGGCTCTGAGCTCCTGTGAAGTCCCCACAGCTCCTATCTCTGCGGCTGTCAGGATGGGGAAGGGATTGCTATTTTCTCTCCCCCTCAGCAGCCCTGGGATTCATCCCAGCCATGCTGGGATCAGCTCCAACAGGGTGGCACAGGGTGACAGGGACCCAGCCTCCCTGCCCCAAGGCTGGGAGCTTTGCCTACACAGCCCCTCTGTTGCTTTCCAAGCTATTTTTCATGGGATGGCATAATGATGCCTCTCACCGAGCCATGTAGACAGAGTCTCCACCCTGGTTCCCTGTTTTTTTTAAAGTAACATAGATGCTGATTCCAAGCGGCATGCGTGGGACTCCTGGCTCCCAGGAGGCAACTCTTTCTGGAGCAGGACCCGGGTCTGCTCAGAGCTAGGTCCCATGGGCAGTGAAACAGCCTCAGTAGGATCTACCTGTCACATCTGGGACCTGGGGCCACTTCTCTGGGTGCTTCAGCATCTTGACAGTGCTGAGGCTTCTTCAGAGCACACTGCACAGAGGCAGATGTTGAATGGAGAGAAATGCAATTTGGAAGAGCACATCCCAACTGCAAACTTCCTCAGCCTGACAAAGGGTTTTTAAACCCGAAAGCTTGCTACAAATTTTTTTTCCAACTATTTAAGTTGGTCTAATAAAAGATATCACATTCACCCAAAGAACCTTGTCTGCCTATTTCCCACCCAAGGAACAGAGACTAACGCTGACGATTGCCTGCTGGGGTCTCACCTGGGAAGCCTAGAAAAGGCCTGAACGTGGCACCAGCTCCTGCTCAGCCCCACTGTCCTTTCACAGGGAGCTCAAAGCTAGCATCGGGCAAGGTCCTGCCTGCAATAAGGGCTGCCTACAAACAGGGGGTTCAGTTCGATGGGGAAGGGAACCCCATTTGCCCCATGCTGAAGCAAAACCGGCTCAGGCCTGACACACTGGAAACACGACTGAAGAACAGTTCATCTGTGTGCAAACGCGTCCCCGCCGGGCTGTCTGCTGGGCAAGAGCTGCAGCTCTGACTTACAGGCTTGACCTTTCCCAGGCCCCAGAGCCTGCTCCAAGAGAAACCATCTGGGCCGTCTCTCTTCCCTGGCCTTGCCTCCCCGCCTGCCTTTGGGCATGCATCCAGCCCTCGGTTCCTGCGCCGCCACTCTCCCTTCCCGTCAGTGCCCCTGCCCCAAGCACAGCCTGTGAAAAGGAAAACACCAGCTTCACCCCCTTCAAACAACAGAGCCACGTGCACTGGACCTGGCTGGGATTTATTCCAGGGGAAAGCCGGGCCCCCCTGCGGGGGTTGCTCCATGTGGCCTGCTGCTTCCCCCCCTATAACTAACCCAGACAGTTACAAGTGGGGGAACTGCACCTGTTACCCCCAGCCTATTAACCCCCGAAGCGCTTCTCCTCCTGTGAAATGTCACGAGGGGATGCTGCTGCTTCCTCTAAAATCCACATTCCTCCTTGCCCTGACTCCGGTGTCCCCAGTATAATGTTGTCTGTAAAGTCCTGTTCTCCAGTGAGATGGGGAGTCCCATCAGAAGGGGTGGTGGGGTCTTCCAGCCTTCAGCCTGCTGTCACTCAGCTGTGTATTTCCACCAGCACAGGACTAGCAGACCTGAGAAGCAAGAGAGCATGTTCCCCGCTCCCTTTGAAGACCTGCTGCATCTGCGCAGTGATATCTGCAGGTACCGGGCCCAGCATTTAGTGTCCTGAAGAGTTTCTGCTGCTGCTGGTCTTGCAGGCCTCATGGAAAAGCAACCCACTTAGGTTGCCCATGATGCCTGATGGGGCTTATCAGTGCCAGGACACAGCATCACCTGTATTCAGCATCACCATCTGTGTATTCAGAGAGTGATAATGCTTGGCACTGAACAGCGATCTGCAAAGTGGTTTCAGTCCCAGTGAACTAGTCCTCACAGACCCTCCTGCGATACAGAAGAGTCTTTATTCCCATTTTGCAGGTGGGGAAGCCAGAGGAGGGCAGTTCAGTGAGTTGCCTATGGTCACAGAAGGAGACACTATCACAGCTGGATGTCAAATGCTGGGATCTTCGGTTCCTGGTCCAAGGACTACAGCGTCCGTGCTGATATTTTTGTTCAGCTCTCTGTTATGGTTCCTCATTGCTGGAAGCCGGGCTGCTGTTGTCTGTTTCCTTTGTCATTCCTGGTGCATCAGCTGGAGCCTGGGCCACTTTGACTTTCTTTCTCGCTCTCACTGACTTCTTATACTCTGTTAATGAGATGATGACCACAGGCGTTAACTGCACAGCTATGGATATTTGAGATGGCAATTAGAGCCACGTTAGAGGTCAGCAAGTCCCCAGCCCAAAATATCATGGCTAAGAGAGCACGAGGCTTAGCAAAGCCAAGACGAATGGCAGCCACACTCAATTTTGTTTTAAATATCCGTGAATGCAGGCAGGGGTAGTTTAATAAGAATGAAATGCCCTTCACGGGGTCACCATCCTGAAAGGCAGCAGCAAGAGCCCATGAGAAATAAAAGGAGAGGCTGTCTCCGAAACGGAAGGGGAACTAACTGCTTGTTTCAGGCAGCCTCAAGCCAACCTCCAATCCTGCACACTCAAGTTATGGATGTGCAAACAGATACCATGTGCATTTCTGGCACATCCCAAGCCCTCATGTGCCTTGCCAAAGAGATCTACAACTGCCTGGCATGCAAAAACCAGGTGCACAACTTTTGCGGGCTCACTTTTTCAGGCATGCAAAAGTGGATGCAAATTGGAGAGCGCAAGGCCAGAGATTTAAACTCTCAGTGCAAACTTGTGTTTAATTGTTGGCTTAGCCCCACGGGGCACAGACCACAGGGGCTCGTGCGCCCTTGCATGCATATTCCAAGCGTGCCTGTTTGCACAGACAGCATGACTGCATGCAGAGGGATATTTGCACGTGGGAAAGTTTAGCAGGAAGTGGGATCTTTGCAAGAGAACATGGGCAAGTGCATGCATACACATGCGTTATTTATTCATATAAATAGACCTCGTCTTTCTGTTAACCTGGCTCTGGTGGATGCTAATGTAAACTGTATAATAGTGAGGAGAAAGCGAGGAGTCAGTTTTTCACCTGCTGGGGGCATCTGTGTGTGTACAAGGTGTGCAGAGTCACTGTGGACTCATGCCCAGGGCAGGTAAGTGCAGGCATAAAGACCTGGTTCAGAGCAGCTGTGTGTGCAGTGGGCTGCTTGGCACTTCTACAGGGAGATGGTGTTTGCATCCCCTACCTGTGTAATCCCAAATCCTGACACCAGGACTGCACTGACTGACAGGCAACAGTGACTGCGGTGGCAATAATGCCTAGACAGATGAACATAAGGGCTCTTGTCCCTTCCTACAGTTTTGTGCGTCTCTGCCCATGTTCTGCAGGTGGAAGAAAAAGCAAGAAGACCGGGCCCTTCTCACATCCTCACCAGCTCTGCATCACCATTGCCACTTCTCCCCTTGATGTGACAGCTTCCTCAGCAGTGCCCTGCTATTTGTTTTCAAGAGGAGCTCCTTTTACTGTTTGATCAAGATTTCATTTTCAGCTCTGTCAGGTCTCCGGGGAAGCTAAGGGGTGGTTGGTGCTTGTTCAACAAGCCCCCTTTTATGCTCTGGTGACAGCCCTCCATCCATTTTTCCATCGGTCAACACTGCCCTTTATTTTGGGACTGCACAAAGCCAGCCACTCTCAGGATCTGTATGAGGGGGCAATATTTAAGGCTTGATAGGCAGCTGCTTTGTGCCTAGCCTTATCAACAACAATTTTCTGCTTATTCACCCATAGGAAATACCAGTACAACACACTCCATTGTTAGGAAGTTGAAACCTCTCTGGCCATGCTTAAAAATCAACAGAGTTTGCATGGAGGCTTTCTCCAAATGTCAATAACTCATTGTTGAGTATTTGGGCTAGTCTGTCAGCCAATGTTTCTTGGAGTTGGCTAACCAAACAGGAAAGACTGACACCTATTAGCTTAGGTGTTAAGAAGTGCTCACTCAGCCCTCCTGTCCCTAGGTGCCTTGGCTAACCATTAGCAGGGGGCTCCCCTGCCTGGAGATACACAAGTTGCCAATGTACGGTGTAATGTGTCTTATCGTTGGGAACCAGAAAAACTCAACTGTGTCACCTTGGGCAAACATTTGCGCTGCATGAAACTCCCTGAGTGGAAGCAAACGTGCCTAGGCTGGGGAAAGGAAAAGGTTGAATTCAAAATTTCATTTAGGATACCAAATCATGAGATCTGGGTCCCTGGAATAGCTGTAGGTGCCCATCCAAGTCAACGGGAAAACCAAGGAATAGGATGGAGACTATTATAATGCCACTGCATCAACAGTGTGCCACCATTTGGCAGTCCTGGCCATGGATACTGCAGAATTTGGGGGGTTCGGAGAGCAATGGCAACAATATGGGGGTTGGGAAAGAGATGGCGAAGGTTGCACCGTTACCCTCGGATGACCAGGCAGTAGCAGGATAGAAGTAGACAAAATGCTGAAGGGCAGCCAGGGCCAGGGGCTGGGTGGCAGGTGGTTGTAGCTGAACAAGCCTCCCCGACTGTGGGCAGTGCCCCGAAGAGGGGCGGGAGGAGTTTCCCCAACACAGAGCTGCAGGGAGAATCAATGGAGCCAAAGGGCGGCAAGTTTATGACTGATGCCACTGGCCCTTTCTGTGGCAAAGAGACATACCCAGTTTCTTCAGCTGGGTCCCTCAGGGCAGCCCTCTGCCTTCCTACCTTTGGCTTGGGGATCCTGCCCTCTTTTCCTTTTCTTTTGCAAAACTTGAGCTTTGTCCTTTGTGCAGAACTGCTCTTCTTCAGC
>NW_005842174.1:1697533-1728292 GCF_000455745.1 Alligator sinensis
GGAGGTCATGCTCCGACGCGGCCACCACCTACACACAAAATGACAGCGGGTCGGTCATTGGGCTCCCCAGCTTCCCGGGGCTTCTCGGTGTCTGTTGATGGCAGGCAGGTGCGTGACCTCCCCTATGTGGCAGCAGCACGTGGGTTTTCAATTGTTCGTGAATGAGATGCACGTGATAACCCCATGCCTTTGCCCTTCTCAAGTGCTTGTAGAGCGGAGGGTCAGGATTACCGGAGGTGACTAGCAGTTGTGGGCACCCACCTAGAGAGGCCTGAAAAGGGTCTGATTGTTAGAAAATGCTGGGTTGTTCCCCTGAAAATGAGGATGCTTGAATGTTTCCTGGGTTGGGAACTGACCCAGGAAACACTACTCCCTTCTGCAAAATCTTGGCCTAGTTGACTAACCTAATCACCCTAAAAGGACCCCAAGTGTGAGGTCTGAGCCCATGCAATGGCATTCACACACTGAATGCCATGGACACCCATGCCACGGACACTGAGCCTGCCACGGACACCCATGCCTCTCATACAGGGTATCCCCAGCGGGATCTACTGTGATATTCCAGGGAGAGCAAAGCATCTTCCCATTATCCTGCTACCACCCCGAGATAAAGACAAGGATTTCCCTTCTAGTTTGAGAAAACCTCGCTCCCTCCAGCACAAAGCTCCACCAGCTATTACCAGGCTGGAAGTCAGGAGGGAGGGAGGGTTTAGTGGCTGGGTCTCCAAGGCAGAAACACTTGCCACCTCCCTATGTGACCCTGGCCAGGTATATGGCCATTCTGTAACCCAGAGGAGTTCCCAAAGTCCATTTAGCCTGGGGAAATAGGAGGAAGATGGTGGTTGTATTGTCTTATTGTTCCACTTTCTGTTGGACGTAACATGTCCCTGCCTGACAGAATCACTCTGGGAACTTCAAAAGGGGCTTTCACAAGCAAAAATCCCAACCTGCAAACATAACCTAACACAGGGTGTTTTTGGGCATGGTCTGGGGAAAGGACCAAACCTCGCTGTCCGTTGTGTCCGGCTCATCCAACTCCTGCTTCTCAGACTCCTGCTTCACAGACTCCACTTCATCATCCTCTAAGGGAACAAGAAAGGAAGGTCACAGCATCATCCTGGGGAGCAACAATCCACCTCCCCTCGCTTGCAGACATTAGACACTTCCATTGTCAGGGTCCTCAACCCCCCGGCAGACCTGTGCAATCTCATGGCACTTAAAATAAAGAAGACAAGAAGTGCTGAGACAGTCCAGAGGCATGGGCCCAAGCTCTTCAGTGTGCCCTGGCTGTCCAGTGACACAGAATGACAGCAAATCCCTCTTCACCGGCCCGCTGAACTGGAGTTATGACTGCCTTGTATTGCTAGGACTAACTAGAGTGCCCTGATGGGTCTGGACTGGGTTGGACGTGAGTTAAGAGAAAGTCTGAGCCAGCAAGACACGTGAGTTACCTCCACAAGGTGGAGATACCTCACTGGACTTGGAGTTGAATTTTTCTGGGGTAGGGGTGTGCAAGGCCTATCTCTGTGTGTATGTGTGTGCATGCATGTGTGGATGTATATGTATGTGCATACACACACACGTGGGCAGGGTGGCAGTGCTGATTTCCACAAGAAAAAAGAAATGACCGCAACACCAAGGGGCAGCACAATTTCATCAGACGAGCCTGCCGTACCGAAGTGCACCCCCTCCTTTAACCGCCGCATCTCGAGGAACATTGCACTCCCTCTCTTTTCCTAATCCAGCAAGGCTGTTGCCGGCACTTGGATTGCAGGATCAGGACAGAAATGAGCCTGAGTGGAAGTCCTGAAAAGCTGCCCAAGACTTCATGCCACGGAGTCACAGCAGCGAATTTTGTTCACAACAAACACGATGTCCCCGCACAGCACAAGGTTTCCCCAGCGTACAGAACGGGGCACAGACCTGCAGGCACGTGAACACGCTCACCCCGGCTCCTGCAGCACATCCTACCTGTGCTGTCCTCATCTGGGCCAGTTTCTCTTTTTTAAACCAAGAATCTCTCCCCCTGCACATGGCTTACAGGTTTCAGACCCCTTTGGGAGCCCTTGCACTCTCACACTATCATTCCAGTGGGTTGAGGATCACTAGCACAGTGCAAAGGTATTCTGTGGGCCCTTTTCTGGGCTTGGTGTCGCCTTAAATTGAAAACCAAAGCGAGCTCCGCATTGTCCCACACCCAGACTGTACTCAGCTTAAATTCTTCAGCCCTGATTACACCTTCTCAATATATAAATCGATACGGTGCCCCCTGCCTTCCCCCACAGCTTTTTCCTCCCCCAATGCAAAAATCTAATTCTTTGCACTGGAAAATGCTCCTAAACCCCTGACACGCCCATAGCCAATTAATCCAGGGTAGCTCAACTTTCCAGCTGAGCCTGTATGTCTGGTCTGGAGACGTGCTGCACTCCCCTCTATTCATGGAGTAAGGTGCTGACACTCTCCTACAAACAGAGGGAAACCAGGGTTCAACATCCAGGTGCAATGCCAGTGGAGGAGAAGGACATGCTTATGGTTGGAGGAAGGGTATAGGTGGCCTAAATGGAGGGGAAAAACCTTCTGGGCTGGTGGAAGCAAGACTAATGGAAAGAAGTTGACATGAAACCGGTGCACGAGGAGCTGGCAGAAGCAGTCCCCTGCTGCTCAAGCCACCCTACAGCCAGCGGGAATGTGCAGCAGCAGATGCTAGGAGCCCAAGGTGCATGGCAGGGCTTCACCGTGCTGGGATCTGCCACATCACCCTCAGCCTCTTCACAGCCCCGTTGCCACACACTGGCATCACATCTTGAGGCCAAGACCATGCTGCTGACTCCCCTGGAAGCTTGTGCCTTTGCTCCTCTGTGAAATACAGTTTTTTTACTCTGGGAACCGCAATAGTCTCTTGGTGACAGCCTTGCTACACGTGGCTGGATAAGCCTTCCTCTGGAGGCTCAGTTCGGGGTACCACCTTGAGGAAGCTGCCAGGAGCATGGGCTTTCCTCCGTGCCCACTCCAATGGGTATCTTGGGCAGCCGTTCTCCCTCCTTGCTCTGTGGTGAGTTTGTCTGTAGGAGAAAGGCTCCACATCCTACCCCTCAGTGCATCCAGAGTGTTTGTTCCTTAAGTGATGGGCAGCTTCGCATCTTCATTGCTGGGCTAGTCTTTGTGCTCTGTGCTGCTGGAGCAAGGCCCTTGGGGAAACAACCTGCTCCAGCCCTCTGCACAGGGGAGCCACATGCCTGGCTCCTATGCCATCTCCCCTTCTGCTCCTCGGTATGGGGCAGAGCCAGGGCACTGGTATGTAATTCCCAGTTGCATAAATCACCTACTGGGGTCTTGTGGCAACTGGCACAAAGTGCAGCTGCCCTGAGGCTGCTTTTCCTTGTGTGGGGGCTCAGTGCCTTTGAAAATCAGACCACTTTTGTCTAGACACCTAAGTAAGGGTATAGGGGGCCCAAGTGGAGGCCCTGGCTTGGAAAAGTATAGACATGGGGAGAGATTTCCAAAAGCACAACTGGGAGGTAAGTGCCTGACTCCTACTAGCTGCCAAGGGGCGCCTGGTGATTTTGAATTCACCCCCCCCCCCCCTTTGAACCTGAAAGCTTGCTTAATAACTTTTCTCCAACCATTTGGGTTGGTCTAATAAAAGATATCAAATTCACGCAAGGAACCTTGTCTGCCTATGTCCTTAGACCAACACGGCTACAACCTAAACCCCACCCCCCTCCTTGGTATTTAAGCATTGCTTGTTTGCTTGGGAAGCCCAGTCCATTGAGCATCCGGTGCTGGGGAGACCTGCTCACAAGGCTCAAGGCACCCTCTGGTCTGGCCTTCTCAGACGTTTCATTTGCACAGAGCTTTTTACCTGGCTGCGCGCCTGGTTCTTGCTTTTGTGCCGTAAGAGATGTTCTTATCCGGGTCTCTGGATCCAGCTCCGGCTCACGTGATGCTGACTTGCTAGTGGGATGTCCGCATGAGGAAGGGACCTGCAACACAGGCAATCGTAACGTTAATCGCGGCAAGAAGAAACCCCTGACATGAGAGTTAAAAGAACCTCTCTCCACCCGCGCCTCAGGCTAAGGGTTCTGCATATCTGTGGCAACAGAGCCTCATGTCCTTTAGGTAGGCTCTGAACATGCAGCAGCCTGTCCTCACCAGTGCTCAACCAGTACTCACCAGTCTGGCTGCCATATCCTTCTCCTCCTCTTTGGCACTGATCTGCTCAGACTCATGAGTCACAGGCGGTGGGGTGGCAGGCAGGCGCTGGCCGGAGGCAAGGTGGGATTTCTCAGCCCCTGCTCTCGGCAGCACGCTCATCTGAGGATCGGGACCTCGGCTGCGAGCTTCACCCTGCTTGGGGGACTGGTGCCAGCGGGTGGGCTTCAGGCTTTCCCTCCCTCTTCCATAATCGGACAGGTCCAGAGGTGTGTCCATGGCACAGTCTCTTGCTGCCTCTGTCTTCTCTCTTTGCTCCAAGTGGTCCCTGTTTAACCAAAGGTGTTTCTCTTCTCTCCCTTCCAAGGGATCCTTTAGTAAGGACCCTTCCTCTTTGCCTCCTGTGGCTGTGCCCTGGTGCGGGGAAGGCAGACATGTGTCCGCTGGCGGGACAACAGCTGGACGGCGATCCCTGAACTCTCGCTGGCGCTGGTGGGTCAGGAAGCACTGCAGCTTCTCCCTGTGCTTGAGGAGCTGGAGCCGGCCTTCTAGGTGCTGATCCCTCATATACACCACAGCCCCAGGCAGCTCGAAAATAGCCGCAGGATCCTCCCACTCGTCCTGCGCCCGTGTCCTGCCTTCTGCCTCCCTGGCCCGAAACAGGGGGCTCGGGCAGCTGTTGCTTCTGTCAGTGGCAGGGCATTTGCTCCTGAGTCCAAGCTGGTGCAGGGAAAGGTGCTGGTTCAGGAGGCAGAGCTGCTCCTTCTGTGCGGTCAGCTTCAGCACTTCATAGGAAGAAGCTGCCTGGTGGGAATCCGACTTGTTTGCTCTCAAGTAACTGAGCGAGACAAAAAAAATTAAAGTAAAGATGCAAGTTCCCAAGTGAGCCACCCTCACTCCCTGCTTCGCGCCTCGCTCGTGCAGCTGACGGGCCAGCATCTCTGCTGAGGTTAAGCTTGCCCGATTCTTTGGAAGATAATGGATCTCTGCCAGGTTACTCCGGCAATGAGTTTGGCCCGGCATACTGAAGCAAAACCTGCAAGTCCACTTGTGTGTGTACCTGGACACCCACCCCATGGGTCCAACAAAGTGTCATTATAGCTGTGCAAAACCTGCTGGTGTGTGGGAAAACCAGGTGGTTTGGGGCAAGTTGCCCCTAGCCTAGAGCTGCTGGTGCAAAAATGAGTGCATATCCACCAACTCGCAGGTGGGCACAAACAACTCTACAGTAAAACAGACTTGATATTAGTCACCATCTTGTCCAACATACTTAGGGCTCATCTGGGGACCTCCCGAGCTAAAAGTGTAAGCTGCTATAGCTTGAGTTGGAGACCAAGCTTCAGACCTGGAGCTGTGATGGACCCACATGTCTTACATGGGTTGGAAATAGAGGAGATCTGTGGCATTAGGTGGTGACGGGAACAGGAAAACTCAGAGGGGGAAAGCCATGCAGAGGAAAGGGTAGTTCCAGGCTGCCAAAACCCAGCTCTATTGAATTGGTGATAGCATCTTCTTGCCTTCTTCCTTAAGCACACATGAGCTCAGAGTACGGTGCTTGGGGAAACTGAGTCCTGGCCTATCACTCTGGTTTACCACTTGGCAGCCTCCACATACATGTGCTCGGTTTGTAACTGAGGATGCTCTGGGCATAGCTGTATGGTGGGAAGATGCAACATGGCATGTAGCTAATAGAGAGGCAAACAAAAGAAAACCACCAGCAGCGCACCAGCTTGCTACAAAGCCCTCAAAGTCAATGGGAATCTTCCAATCAATTTTGCTGGGAGCTGGATCAGGCCCAAGGAGAGTGGGATATTGGAGAGATGTCAGCACTGAGATAACACTACTCACACCTCCAGGCTGGGGCTGTGCTCGCGCTCTGGTGAGAGCAGGGGCTTCCTTGCTGGTGGTGACGTTGCTGTCTCGGCAGAGGTTTTCCTGAGGGGGCAAGGCCGGGATCCAGGGCTCACCAAGGCGATGGTCCCATGCAGCTGGTTTGCTATCCTCTGGGAAGGCTAAAAGCACAAGGGAAAAATGCGCTTGAAATTTAGCTTCATCTGGAGACCTGCTGCTGAGTGGGGACTAGGTAGAGAAAGATGACAAAAGGAGAAGCTCTGCAGCAGTGAATACATTTTCTCTTCTATCAATTTACATTAATAATTCAAACGTGTTGTTATATTCCCAATGAACAGTGGAATGAGGCTGCAGCACAGTGCCAGGATCTGCCTTTTCTTTCCCCGGGAAGGCTGCTCTCCACTTCCTGTTTGTCCAGCAGATTCTGCTTTATTTCTTACTTTCCAGCTGTGCTGACTTACACACCAAGAGGTCAGGCGATCTGTCTAAGGTGAGCTAGGACACAGTGTCTTACCCAGGATATGATCCTTCAAAGCCCCGGTCCTTCATCCCAACTCCCATGTTTACTGCCTTATAGCAGCCAGCGCACTAGTGCACCTCCATTCGCAGGCCAATACAGCATCATCTTTCTGTGCCCTCATAAAAAGGCTCTGAACATGCCTCTACTTGACATTTTCCCTTCCTGCTTTGACATGTCACCACCAGCCTCTATCCTCTGTCATCATTAATTGCTCTCCCAGCTGGCCTGCAGCTTTGCCTTGTCTTCCGTGGAATTCAGGTAACTGGCTCCAGGGCCAGAAGTAAAGCATCAGGGTGTGTGGATGGGAATATATGTGGGTGTGTTTGAGCTCCCATCAGGAGATACAGTGCTCTGCTTCCCAAACTCTCCAGACCCCATGCTCAGTGCTCCAGATCAGTCAGGACGCCTCTCCTGAAACACAGTCTTTCAAGGCATGGGTAGTTAGGAGTGCAGCCAAGGTCAAAAGCCAGGCACTTGGAGCCCAGCCTCTCTGAAAGGCAACACCCTTGTAGCTTCTGGACCTAAGAAAGTTCCCTAATTATGTATCAGAGAGGGGAGGCAGTGTGATTAGGAGCAGAGTGAATGCCATTGCAGGACAGCGACTGCCTGCTGCTAGACACGCTAGGAGACATTTCCAGCGTATAAGCATGAAAGCAAGGCTGAGGTTTTCACTTTAATAGCTGGAGACACAAGGGCTGCAGCCGAGTTCTTGCTGGATGCTCATGGCCAGTGTTAAGGCATGTGTCAAACATTGGGGTCAGGGCCTGGGACTGGCTGGTGTCTTTTCTTAGTGATCTACCGGGCAAGTTATAAGGGCCTATATAGCATCCAGCTCACTGCCTGTCTGGAGTCAACTCTCCATGGTAAGGATGCCCAGACTTGGTGAGGAAAGCCTGATGATGCTGGGCAACATCTGGTAGCTTACGGTTTCTGGAACGGAGGCTTCTTGGACAGTGGTGCTTGGGGAAATCCTGCTTCCTGGGGAACTCCTCCGTCTTGCAGACTTCTCTGAAAGGAAGGACAGGGCCTGTCACCAACAAAGCTGGCCAGAATTTTGTAGAGACTCCCTTGCATTTCTCCCCATGCCCTTGCATGCAGTGTACCTAAAAAGCCTGGCCAACCAGGTTGCTAAAAAAGACATCAGTCAATACACCGCAGCTGTAAAGAGCCAGCCTGGTACCATGTGCTTTCCAAAGAGGATTTCTAAATGACCTGCAGCCACATTTCTGTTAGGAAATGCCATTGCAGGTGCTACTGACAGTGCATGCAGTCCCGTGTGTGCTGCTTTATGGTCTATTTGTGCCTGTGTGCCGATGGGGTATGCACCCAGTACTGTGGGTACAGGCAGATGAGCATGTGGAAGTGGGCATGCAGATCTGGGGGACAAAGCTGGTCTTTGGTCTGGCATTCAAATCCAGACTCAGCCTGTCCTGTGTAGACAGGCCACCGCAGCAGTGCTGCCACTGTCAAAGCAGCAGCAGTGGGCAGTGTCGAGGCAGCCTGAGACCGTGGGGGTCTCAGCAAGAAGGCTGCTGGGAATGACGGTCAAATGCTTGCATTTCTCACTCCTCAGCTGCGAGGCCCGGCACTGGAGCACCAGATCGGAGCTCTTGCCCGTGAAGCATTGCGACTCATTGTTGACATGCAATTCCAGGCAAACCATATGTTCTGCACTAGATGAATGTCCATCTTGGGGTTAGGATGACCTGGTCTTTGTTTCCTGTTCGATGCATCTGCTGCTGGACTAGCCCATGGCTGCAGCTAAGCCACCCTCCCTTCCACCGCTCAGGTATGGGCTGGAGCTGGCAGCCCATACCTTCTTCCAGTTCTTGGCTGGGCAGTTCATGGTGGGTCTCTTCTGCTTCTCTGCTAGCTGCCTTGTCTGTGCTGGGGTTTCGGCTCCCGGGGGAGAGCAGAGCCAAGGGAGAGTCAGGGGTTGAGCTGCTTTCTCTGGAGAGGGAGCGCTGACACTTGGCCCTGTCGCCGCTGCAATGAAAAGAATGCAAAGGCAGAGAAATGAGGAGGACAGCACTAGACTGGACGCCAGCCTCACGCGAGCTTAGCACACCACCAAAACCCCTTCCACTGCAGCTCACTGCACCTGAATGGCATGTTGATTCGGGTGTGAACCAACACAACACCTCACGGCAAAACCCAGTCAGAGCGGCTGACTTTCCCCCTCCTTCTTTGTGGGAGAGATCTCAGCTACACGTCAACTTTATGGAAATGGGAGACCCCTCCCAGCTTGCTCCTGCAGCTGTATGGCCGAGGGCAAGCGAAACTTGGGGGCATCTGAAACTTGGGGGCACCCAAAGCTCAAGCTCCCGGGCTTTGCCTTGCATGTAGGATGCCCGCCAATGGATCTGGAAGCACCTGAAGCCCCAGGTGGGGTGGAGGCTGTTTGTTGGTAGTAATGACTCACGGATTAGGAATTGATTTGGCTGGTTTGACTTGGAACACGAAAAATTAGAAAAAAAAATTTAAAAATGTTTGCGGGAGCTTCCCGGGAAGCCATGACACTGGCGTGCCTTCAGTGCAACCCAAAAGACAGACCGAAGTTTTGCTAGACGGTCTGTGGCCAACCTGGGGGCTCTGGCCAGGGATTGGGTTTTGCTTTCAAACCCCAAAGCAGGGCTGGGGTTGGGGCTGGCAGCCCTGCTGTACAGCTTTGCACAGCTCTAGCTCAGTAAATCAGGCCAGAAGAAGGTCTAGAAACCTTTTGGGTGGCAAGAAAGAAGCCAGACACGATAGGGAAAAGTGCTCTTTAAACCGAGAAAACCGTCTGTGTTCCAAAGAAAACACATTTCTGCGCTAATCCCTTTCTAATCATTTTTTTGGACTTTAAACCCCCGAGGAAAAAAATGGCTCGTACGCGTTGGCTAATTGGATGTGTTACCTGAGCTTCCCTGTGGAGTTGTACTTGGTTATTACTTGCCGTGGTTTGCATGCTCTCCCCTCCTAATCTGGCCTGGATTCTCTTCCTGGCAGTTTTTTTCCACAGGAGAAATGTGATCTCTTTCCTTCAGCTCTGTTTTACTGACTCAGGGCCCTGCCGCTCCCTGTAAAGATGTCCTGGCAAACTGCATGTATCAAGGGTTTTGCCAAGAAGTGCTGGACCTTAATAGGTATCTCCAGAGATTTATGCATTATGGGAATGGATTGGAAGCTGGTGATATCCAAGACCATGTCCTGGCTTCTTCTACTTCCCTTCAGCAAGGCCAGGGTTTTGGTCTACTATTCTAGCAGCTGGGTGCAAGGTGCGTGCTGGGCACATACTGAGTGCCCTAGGGTCTCCAAGTCTCATCAGAGACCAGGGACACAAAATACACTTGTGATCAGAGGAGGGGATCCCCCCCACTATTCCCTAGCAGTGCATTGAGGGGTCTCCTGCAGGCCCCACTCCCCTCCACCATCAGGGGCCAAGCATCAACCACGCTTGGCCCCAATGAGGCACAGAATGAACAGCTTGCATGCTGGGGTGGACAGAAGTGAAGGTGGGGTGGAAACAGGGGTCCAGATCCTCCAAGGTGCCTAATGACCCCCTGAAATGAATGGGAGGAAGAGGATCCGGGAACAAAAAGCACGGTGCAGCAGGACTTGGCCAGCCTGAGGAGGTCGTCTCCACTACCTGGGCCAGAAGCAGCACTGGCTCACCCATCCCTTGTCTTAGGGGAACCGTCTTGCCAGCCCTACATAGTTAATTAAACCCAAGCTTACTCCAGACTTCGCAACCGCTTCAGCTCTTCCTTCAGAGTTTTATTTTCCTCCTTCAGCCTGTTCGTTTCGTTAGCTGCAGAGAGAGGCAAGGAGCACCGTACATTAGGGGACCGGCTGAGACTTAGCAGGCCGAGTGGCTGGGTGATGAGAGCTGTCCTGCAGATGCATGCCCTTGATGGGCAGGATAATGAGAAGTGCTTAAAAAAAGCCCCCAACTGAGTCTAAGCAAAGGTGACGGCATTACAGCACCCAAGCCCAGGTCTGCCAGGGCCAGAGGGAAGCTGGAGAAACCTCCCACGACACTGCCTCTCACAACCCCCTTCTCCCCTTGCAGATGGCGCGAGGGCGATAGCACTGGAAAGGACAAGCAGCAACTGCTTCAGGCCTCACAAAGGCTGCTCAGGGCCCTCCGAGGGAGCTCTAGCACTGAGCACCTGGAGGAAAAGCAGGAAAAGCAGTAATGTATATGCCCAGAGACCTCATGTCTACGGCTATCTCCTCTTAAGCAACACTGCTGTCATCTCCCTGGCTGGCCGCTACCCTCCACCTCCCCTGCCAGTGCATGGGCAAATGTCATCCAAACGACAACGGCCTAAGTGGAAGCCAGACCTCCAGAAGGTAGCATGCCCTCAGGGACTGGCCTCACTGCATCAGTCTAGTGCATCGGGGTCTCTCCTGTCCCTCCTGCTAGCTTCACCTTCTGGGGCGATTCTCCCTGGGACAGGGAGGAAGCCAGGAGCGGTTATGCAGAAATGCAGTTCATAAAGAGCATCTCACCTCAGTCAGGCCCCTGCTCTGCCCTCGAGCTCACACTCACGGTGATGTTCAGACGTGAGAAGCTCAGTCTGTGGCATGCACACCCTTTGCCCTGGTGCGTGTGATGCACACTCGCTTGGATGTGTCAGTGTGTCAGGGTGGACGTGGAACCCCTGGCAGTTTGCTCGGGGGGAGGTCTTTGGCATGAGGCCTTAAAGACAATGTACCTGCTTGCTCCCTTGGGATGGAAAGAACCAGTCTCCAAAGGAGCTCGGCCTTTCCTTGCTTCACTTAAAGCAAGATGGATCTTTAGGATGAGAGATGCTAGTTTCTGACTGCTCCGAGCAAAGGGGCAGCGTGGGGGAGAGAAGACAGGTACAGCACAGAGGAGATATACTGCCGCTGCCTGGCTTCTTCGGCATGAAAGTGATGCTTGGGACAGAGGGAGCCGGGAAGAGCAAAGACATAATGAGGATATAAACAAGCAGCTGCTGGCACTTTGCCGTCCCTCCCTCCAAAGAAATGCAAAACAAACCAGCACGGCCTCTTCCTCCTTCCCCCCGCAGGGCTATGTGGCTAGAGAGGCAAAAGCACCCCGGGCTTGTGCAGGCCTGGGAGTAGTGCCAAGAGCTCAGGAGAGATTAATCATACGTGTTGCTTGGTTTTCATTTACCCGTGCTGAGCTGTTGCTCTAAATTTCCTGTCTTTTGCAGAGCGTTGCTTCAGCCCTGCCAAATGCATTCTTTTAGCAATTGTCGATTTTTTTTTAGGCCCGGATAGCTCGAGGTACAAGCCCCGAGATGCTCACCCTGGACCAGCCTGTGCCAGGACTGCGCAGGTAATGGCTGGTGCAAAGTGCCAGCAAGCCAAAGCTGAAGGGGCATCCAACCTCTGTACGTACTGAGAATGAAGATGTGCTGGAGGCTCTGGAAATGGGAGGTCTCGTACTCATCCTGCTTCTTTTTGGCCAGCTCCTGGGTGACCATGCATCTGTCACAGAGACCAGCTCGCAACCTGAACAGAGAACCCAGGGCTAAGAAGCTTGGTTGGTAGAAAGCTCCCACATCAGCCAGACCCCTCTCCTCTCATGGTATCAAAGCCACAAAGGAGCTAGCATTCATCCTCCCTCACCCCATGCCCCTACTTTATGAGCCTTTGCACCCAGGAACAGCGCGCATGATCCTTCCCTGCTGCACACAGAGGAAGATGACCCCAGTGAAGAGAGCTTAATATACTCTGTGGCCAGACCCTGCTCCTGGCTGCAACACTGCAATGGTCTGTGTTGCATCTGGCCAAGCTGCCTCATAAACCAGAGGGAATACAGCCAGGTCGGCACGGTGCTGCGCATGCATCCATAAACTCTGCTGAACTGCAGGGCAGAGGGGAGCGTGGCTGTCTACACTACACCTGGTTGGGGACAGCTCCTGAACTGGGTGCTGCGTTAGTGTGACGTCCGCTGGGCAGGAACGTCCTGGTTCAGGCTGCTAGAAATTTTAGTAGCTCGAGGCTCCAGAGGCTTTGCATTGCAACACCAGTTATTAAGAAAAGAGAGGCTTTTGTATTACAGCCCACTCACTGCGGAGCTGCTGGAAAGCAAGCTCCAGGTAGGTGTGGCTGCTAGACAGTTCAGAAACAACTCTTACCTGTTTTCTAAAACTTTGATGTTTTCTTTAAGGACCTTCTGTTGCTCCCGTAATTGGTGGTTTTTAGCAAACAGCTCTTCGATTCTCTGGGCATCTCTAAGTCAGGAGACAGCACGGGACAAAGCAAGGAAGTTACTGGGTTTGCCTCCTAAGCCCTGTTGCTTTCTTCTCAATTTGGAAGGAGGAAGGATTTATAGGCCACCTGGGTCATGCAGTTCATGCTATTCTTATCACTAAAATGCTCTTGCTTGCGGGGGGGAGTCAGTATGCTGGAGGGCAGGGCATGCACAGGTATTACAGGCTGGCTCCAGGCGGTAAGTAGGAGATACTGTCACTGGATACCATCTCCGGGTATCATCTCCCTGCCATGTACAGCAGACAGAAACCCCTCCTTCAAGGAATGCTGTGGTGACAAAGCCAGGCACTCAGTCATTAGGCAATGCAAAAAGCAAAGCTGTCTGTGCAACCTTAATTTGGCCCCTGCCGGCATATTCATAATGATACAGTCCTTAATTACATGACAGTGGACTCAGTGCTGGAGGAGCCTGGTGGGCACTGAGGATAGGAGAGCGCTCAGGCTTCTTGCGCCGCTGCACCTCCGGCAGACCAGATGAGCACCTGCAAGGGAAGCCTTGGGCTGCTGTGGGGAGAAGGTACCTGGGCAGGAGGCAGCAGGAGCATGCTCCGTGCAGACAGACTCCTCCAGGACTTAGCTGCTGAACTGGAACAGACTTCTGAGAGGAGAGTTTGCAGAGGTTTGTGACCAGGGTCAATTTTGCCTCATTTTCACAAGAACAAAAGGCAAGGGCCCTGAACCAGAGCAAAGCAACACATCCCCCCTCACTCTGGCCTGATCTGCTTTTGCTGATAATTCCCACCAATAAATTCAATCTGAGCAGACCTTTTGGCCCAGGAATTTCAGCTCAAAGGGCTTCAGTTTGGTAACATGATGAGTGACTAAACATGGTTTTATAACGGGAAGTGCCAGACACCCTTTGCTGCTAGGTGTCACAACTGGTGCTGCCTATAATACTTTGCACCAGTAGTTCCACCTCCCAGGAGGTTTCAACAGAAAAGAAATCTGGGATTCACTCTCATCTAGTTGGGAACACTGCTCCCACCTTGTTGAGGAGAGGGGCAGGAGGCTGTGATGCCCTGGCACCAGCCTGGCACCGCCTGGCTGTGATGCCCTGGCACCAAGCCTGAAGGCTAGGATCCCCAGGTTGGAAACTCCTGCTTCCTGTGAGGCACCTCCCAAGCAAATAAAACAAACCATGTAGGAAATGCACATCCACCTGGGGAGGCCTGGAGGGAATCCTACCAAGCTACATATTGCAAGCAGAGCAAAGCAGGAGAATTTGGTCTGTCGTGTGATGGAAAACTAAATGCAAGGGGGAATCATTTTGCCCAGTGCAAGATAATGGAGTTATTTGTGTTTTAAGACTTAAAAACCCAAGTTTTTTTTACTCAGCCTTAAACTGATGCAGTTAATAACACAGCTAGCTACACAAAAAGCAAGGGAGACTCCGGCACAGCGACTGCAAGGTTCTCCACCTCCTAACATGCCGTTCTCCACGGCACTGGGCTGCACAGAGGACACGGGCTGCATGAATCTGGTGAGGAGGGAAGCCCCTGGCTGGTTGAGTTACAAACAGGGGCTTTTCGTGCTTTTGCAAAGCTGTGATCAGTACATCTGCTGAGTGGGCTGCCAGGTGAATCTGAATTGCCTGGATAAAGTGAGTGATTTAAGACCTGCCCACTGTCAGGGCACTGTCGATTGCTTTGTGGACCGGAGCGAAGCGAAGATGGCGAGTTCGCTGCTGGGCTTGTCTTTCTATTCCACTTTGTGTTGATTTAATAGATGCTGAGAGGACCCAGAGCCCAGGAAAGGTGCCTTTTAACATTCCTATGTAGAAATATACACAGCCCCCCCCCGCTCAGCACAGAGACGGGAACAGAATCCGCCTTACTCACCGACACTTCTGGGCTGTCAGCTCTGCGAGCTTTGTTTGCAGGCCTGGAATAATTAATGGAGGTTCAGGAGATAAGTATTTATTGCTAATGATGGGACATTTCAGAAACAGAACGTTTTCTTCTAACTTCTGGGAAAGCACGGTAACTTAAAGGGAGACGGTCGGTTTAAAACTCTCCTTGCTAGAAAGTGAGTTTCCTTGCCCGTGCTGTGAGTTTAGTGAACTAGCTGAATATACCTTGAATCATTTTTTTAAAAACCTGCTTTTTCCTGTTGAACGTGTTTGAATTTCTTTCCTCTCGGACAATGAGAGCACACTACTCCAGTTCACTTCGCAAGATCTGTTTGGCATTACAACTGGTTATGCAAAACCTAGATTTGGGGTTGGAGTTATCCCAAAACATCACATGGGCTAGGATTACTCAGGGCAAGACTGTACTTATAACCTAAAACAGTAGCTAATGCAACAGCTTATCAGAAAAGCATAGGCTGGAAATGACTTTAATATGAGAGCAATGGGCCACATCATTTGTTTTTTTGGGTTTTTTTCTGTCTTGATGATCTGAGTTTGAACACATGTACTATTCGTTCTCTAGAGGAGGAAAAACATCACCCTCCCATCATTCTGCTCAAGTTCTACTTTCTCATTGACCATTTAGTATCCAAAAGTATCACCCACTCGCCTAATAGGCAAATGGCTTCCCATTTATATTATCCTGCAAAGGCTTTCATTACTTCCTAGCTGTGTTAGCCCAGACCAGTTTGAAGGCTCAGGGGCTGACAGCTGCATGTGCTTCCACACAGGAGACTGGGGATGAACCCAGAGCAGGCAGCAGGAGAGTGAAGGCAGTAGCATCCTCGGTGTTTTAGTTGAGTGGGAGCATTTGGGATAGGTTTGCCCTGCACCGCTCTGGAGCATCCTTTATGGGAATGACACTGTAGCATACCCTGTAGAAGGACGTTTGGGAATAGGAAACCAGACACCCGTATCCCTTAGTGGTACAGAGTTACTGATTTCTACAGCATGCTCCGTGCCGGGGGCTCCTTTCCCATGTCCTCGGCTCAGCGGACTTGCTCCCCCCTCCAGGTTATTTGGAGCTAGATAGGAGAGTCTGACTTTGCGCTCTTACTTCTTAGAAAGAACTTGTTTTGCCCCTTTCAACAAATGCTCTTGAGCGTCTCCTTACCGAGGACCTCTTTCTCATGGATTTCCTTGAGCTTGTTCAGGAACTCTGCAAAGCTGTCTGTGCTCATGTTCAAGGGTATACGAGAAGCCCGGGTTTGGGTGCGAATCTTCTGCTTTCAGGTCCGGATTGTGCCTTTTTTTATCTTTTATGTCTGAGCCTGAGATAAAAGCACATAATGAAAAGCCCCATGTAAGTTTTGCGATTTTGCAAAGGTTAAAAAAAAAAATTGCACAAGCTGATACGCAGACAGCCAAATCTTTCCTAAAGCGTTACAAATAGGGCACATGTTCCAGAGGTCAGACCTCAAAGCCTGGCTTCTCTTTTCTATTTTGCACTTACAAGTTGTGGGTGGAAATGATGACAGGTGCAATTTGGCAACTGTAGTCCTCACTTGCAGGTGCCAGCTGTACTTGAAGATACAAACCAGGGCTGTGAACTAATATAGATCATGCCTGCAATGAACTATTTCTGTAAAATTGGATCTGGAATTATTTTTCTGTGCAAAATGAGGGCTTGGAAAGGGAGACCTATTTTGGACTAGGCTAAAACCCAGGGACTGGCAGGAAGGCTGAATTTACATTGCCCTTTTAATGACTGAGACCAGAAAAGGCAGGGCATCTCCTTGTAGACCAATCGAATGGGCCCCACATGCCTTTCCGGGAGGTGCAGGTTAGTGAGCACAGGGCATCATTGCTGCCAGAAGAATCAGAGTGAAAAAAAAAGATTGAAAAGCCTCTAACTTGCCCATTTTCCGCAGAAGGAGTCTGAAACACCTTTGCTGTGAAGCAGACTAATTACACAAAGTCAACCCTGATTTTATGTGCCTTTTTCCATCGGAGGATTGCAAAACAGCCCCCTGAGGTTAGTGAATTCAGCCTCAAAAATGCCCCAGTGAGACAGGGGATGAAGTGTTAACAGCTCCATTTCACAGAAAGACTAAATGAATGGCCAACAGGGCCCAGGAAGCCTGTATGGCAAAGAGACTGCATCCCCTTTCATCCTAACCAGTTTCAAAGAACATGAAAGAAAAGCTATTTCAGACAGAGCCTTGCCACGCGGCCCCACTAGCAGTATTGAGGTATTTGTACCCGGGTCGAGCAGGAGAACGGCTCGGTGGTCAGGACACTTGCAACATCAGGGTTCAGCTCTCTGCTCCATCTGTCACTCGGCCTCTCTGTTAACACTTCTCACCTCGCAGGCATGTAGAGAGGTGTGCCATGGTGGTGGTGCCAGCTAAGCATCCTCAACACGTGACAGCTCTAGTTTTAACGAGTGCTTTTCTTCTCCTCTGTTCAATGACCCACACAAGCAAGGGAGGCAGGGGAAAATGACCCCCTTTCCAAGGGCAAGTACAACCTGGGAGACACTGGGTGTGTCTACATGTGCATTAATGCGCTGTAGTTAATGCACATTAAGTTTAGGACCTGTAATAACAAGTGCGGTACTAACTCAACGTGCAGTAACTGGTGCTCCTACGCAATAGTGCTGGCACGCAGCTTTTTAGTGACGCTAATGCACGATAGACTAATTGTACTGGCCATTAGCACATTAACACGGCTCACCGTGACACGCTAACTCACAGTAGAATAAATCTACTGAGCATTTAGCATCTTGTGTAGATGGGCCCACTGAGTCCTAGCCAATAGACAAAGCAACCAACTAACCAAACTATTGATTTATTTTAATTTCAATGGTCACAACCTCAGGAGTTACCGGCTGTGAACATTAGAGCAAATCTGCAAGTTAACCCATGAACCTGTAGCCACTAAAGATAGATGTTGGCAGAAGCCCTTTCCTTTTTTCAGCAGGCCAATTCCTTGGTTGCCTCAGTTCTGCTGGACAGAATCAGGGCTGATCAACAGGGTTTCTTGTAAAACCAAGGGAGATTCCTCTGTACATGAAGGGGCAGTGGCCTGTGGTTTAGGCATCAGCTTCCACCCCGGCTCCCCTGTCACTCTGAAGCAGCCGCCGAGTTCTCAGGTAGTCGTGGATTTATTTTAGTTTAGTGATAAACTCAGTGATCATCTCAGTAGATTTCCAAAACTGAGAAAAGGGGTGTCAGGAAAGGGATGCAGACTCCAGGATCAGTACATGGCTCGGGATAAATTAGTCTTTTTCCACTGAAAATCTAGATTTTTGTCTCATCTACAGTCAGTCCCATTCAGAATACAGTGAATTTGTTAACAGGAATGCAGTCCTGAACCGATCGCAGGTTATTGAAATACAAACGCGTACACGTGCTTGTGTGCAGAGTGCATGGGTTCATCCGTATTTTTGAAAAGACCGGCATTTATATTGTTTGTGAGGACTGTATTACTTTTGCACCTTCAAGCTGTCCTGCAGCATCATGCACCGAGGTTTAGCACTGCATGCACTGGTTTCCTGATTCACTCCTGTTGCATGTTTGTGCGTGCGTTTGTCTGCATTCATAAAACAGATGCACTCTATCAGCTACGCAGGCACAACTGAAGCCAGAAGTTGAGAAGGGCCTCATTTTTAATAGATTTGGCATTTGCCTATGAGTATAAATGATACGTGCAGTTGGGGTATAGTGACCATGTATGCATAGGCAAAATGGATGCGTAGCTGCATGTGCCTGTGGCGACAAGATGCATAACAAAAGATCATAGCGATTGTGCCCACAGATGAGACATTCAGCTGTATGCTCAGGCTTTTTCAGCAGCTTTATCAGCAGCTAGCTCGAGAAATGGAGGAGGGATCACCGTGCCTTGAGAAATCTTAAAAAAAAAAAATCATTTTCTTTTGTTGCTACTTCCCATGGCAGTAAAAAGCCCCTCCTCTAAGGATAGGGATCTCGGTGCACCTGTACATCCCACACCCAAACTGCGTGGGACACTGGCATAGCTTGCCGGTGCAGCGGCTCGTATCATTAACAGACTTCTTTGGCATTAGCAACCATGAAATGGAATTAGGAACAGATCCATCGTGTGGTCGCTCAATCTCCGTAACCGTATTCGGGTAGCGAGCTGGTGTCAGTCGCATGCGGATTACTTCCCGAAAGCCGCTATGGAGTGAGGTGCGGTACGTGGGAGTTGCATCCTTGAATCCCAGGCTGAGATTGCAGTGTTCATTTTGACGTGCCAGACGACAGGTCCTGGGCTACGTCAGCCCCTGCGGAGAAGTCGCATGGTTCAGGAAAGAGAGCGTCGGACTGGGACTGACGGCTCCTAAATCCGGCTCCGGATGCACCGGGTGGCTTTGGGTGAGGCACTAAGCTGCCTAGGTACCTATTCAGCTGTACACTCCCGCTGCTAACTCTGCAAGGCCCGGCTGCAATCCAGGACGATGGCTGCTACGTGTAAACGCGGCTTGCACAGAGTCCACCCCGCAGCTTGCTTTCTGCTGGGACTGGCCAGGTTGGCCTGACCGCTGGGCTCACATTCAGACTTGAAGCCTGGCACCAAGACTCTGTTAAGCCTCTCAAGAACAAGCCCTTACGGTCCCTCCAACCTCGCTTGGAAAATACAGACCTCTCTGCAAAGCGCAGGAGCTCTGTTTTCTTTCCCCTTGGCCACATGCTGACCGTGATATCAGTCCACATTGGGCTAGGAGCTTCCCTCCATGGCTGGTACCTCCAGCGGCTCCCGGTTTCCTCAGACCGCTGGCTCCACAGCTGAGGAGGATTTATTGAGGGAGATTTATTGATGAAGACCAGACTCCAGAGTACTGCGGGAGGAGGCTCACTCCTCCAAACAGCAATTTCTTTTACAGCGCGAGCCCTTTCTGAGGAGCTGTCAGGGTAATATATGCCCACTCACCCCCGTGATGCCGCGCTGACACCATGTGGAGTGGGAGCCTTTAGGAGCGCCATCGAAGCGGGACTGGCCGTATTTCAAAGTGACAAGTGCACTTTCCAAACAGAGCCTGTGTTGGGAGGGAGCTTGTTATTTTGAGGACAGACCCGAACGCGAAGGTAAGCTCGCCACGACACGTCCAGCCTGTCTCTGGAAATCCAGCAGGGTCTGAAAAACCTGCTCTCCCGGAGCCTCTCCAGGGAGCATCTGCCTTAGGCAGGAGAGCCTTGGCTGCATGCTGCGGCGCTGCGAGACAGCAAGGGCATCATTTAGGCAAGAACGGGAAGGGCCAGTAGCTCCTGGCTCCCTGGGTGGGTTTTCCAGCCAGCCTTTCCCAACAGTTCAACCAGCTTCGTCAGCTCCACGTCCTACTGTCGTCCCTACCGCTCCCCACAACTTGGGATGTGGCTTATTCTCTTCGTGGTGAGAAAAAGGCACACGGAGTAGCCCCTATGGGAATAGACCTGGTGGGAAGACTCATACGACCAAGGGTATGAGATGCTGGGGAGAGCCCTCATCTCACAGAAAGCAGTGGGAGGTTTGGTGGAGCAAGGTTTCTTCCTAAGGGTTGTCCTAGCTTCTACCACCGTGTGTCTCGTACACGTGCACATTAGATGTACGCGCGCGTGCTTTGTGCTGCGGCAATCAGCTCCTTCCTGCAGGCAGGTGTGCTGCCCTAAGTGCAGAGATCTCCTTCTTGCCCCACGGGATTCTTGCTGGCTTCCTCCAACCTGCCGGCGCCAGCTCCGGCCATGGGGTCCTGAGCAAGACAACTAGTTTTTACTCAATTGTCCTAATTTCTTCCCGTCTCCAGGCTGTCGACACTATTCCAAAGAAATGGCAGAGCAGCCTAGTGTATGAGAGCCTCTTCTGAACCATCTTAGGACTTCTATGGCAGAGATGTTATTTCCTATTAATTATATGGGGGGGAGGCATAAGACTCCTCTTTCCCCCCAAAAAACGCCTTTCCACAAAGACGAGCTCACTCCATCTAAAGGCCCATGATCTCTTTGAAGCATTGACATCCCTCACGCTTGTCAGGTCGGGAGGCACATATGGGATTTACCTTCCAGTCTCACACCCTATTTTGAAAGGCAGCTGCCTATTGTGTCCTCTCTCACCCTGGCAGACCTGCGCGCTCACACCCACACCCCCTGCCTCTGTCCAAGTGAATCAGATAATTGTGCTTTTAGCTACCCGCTGTCATGCACAATTACAGCTTTTGGGGCTGCCCTCTGGACACCTGCCTTTGAGAACATAACCCGCCGTGGTTTCTGGTTCCTCGGTGATTTTCCCAGCCTGTCATTACTGTCAATGGTGTTTGTCAGACTCATTCAGAGCCAGGAGTTAGCTCCTCTGGGAAGCTGCACCGGGGCAGGACTTCCATGCGGCTCGGATTGCAGCTCGAGGATTGTGCCGGTGGCAAAAACTCCACCCGGAGCCCCGTTTGCTTTGTGGAAGCTGAATAAGAGGCAATTAGCAAGAAAACTTGCCGTGCGCCGGGCCCTGCAGCTTTAACACTGCGAGATCGGTTAAGCGGAGTGGCTTATGCTACCAGATCTTTCCCCATCAGCCGTGTTGGAGCTCTTCAACATGAGAATGGATTTATGTAATACGCCTTTTGAAACATGATTACCGGACTGGGACGGCTTTCGCGAGCCAACCTTTCATTCCTCGGCGACTCCTACCCGCTCCTGCCTAATTTTAGAACTATAAATTGAATTTATACTGAGCCAGGCTGGACAATCAGTCATGGAAAATCTGCAGTGCCAGGAGTATTTTGCACTCCAGAGTGAAGCTGTTTGGCTTTCCTGATGTATTGCCTACTTTGCAACTTTTGCCGGGCATTTATTTATTTATTTTATTTGTGCAACGGACTTAAGGTGGCATCCTACGATGGAGCTCGCAGCTTGTGAAGAACAAGCTGTGCTTCACTCTGGGGTGTTGCAAAGGCGCTGGGAAGTTGCAAAATGTGCCATGTTAATGCAAAGAGGAACTGCAGGATTTGTGGGCTCTGGGTGTAGGACGTGGTGGGAGTTTCTGCACCTCGCAGAACCGGGCAAACCGCTACCAGGCAGGACAGCAGCGTGCTAAAGCCATCTCGCATGGGGGGGGAAGTCACTGTGCATAGTACGGGGCAGTGCAGATTGGTCTAGCTATACTCGTGCAAACCGAAGTAGCTTCATCGGTACAAATCCCCGGTGCACATACTGGTGCGTGCATCGGTCAACTATCTACGTGGAGGGTGCCTACAGCAGTGCAAAAACCACAGGGCACACACGTCCCTGCTTTATTTGCAGGTACAAGTGATATGATGGCCTTGATCGAGGCAACCTCATTAGTGTTACCATGATGGCTTTAAAACCAGCTAACCTTGAGTGGCAGCGAGGTTATTTTGCAGCAGGGGGCTGCAGGGAACAGCCCGGCTTTGAAAAGGAGACACAATGCCTATTTATTACATTCAGATGGGCCCTATTTTAGTGCAAGAGAAAAATGATGGCAAATCTAGCCAGGGAGGGCTTAGTGCTCAAGTCCCAGCCTGCAGAGTTACTTATTTACTTAAATCCCGTAAAGTATATGTTACCAGCATACAGTGGGGAGGGAGGGGAGGAAAGCTTTTTTTTCCTTTTCCAGCTTGCCTCTGATGACTTCTATTGTCTGCTGCGACATACAGCCAAACAATGTTTGTGGTTTTCCTTTGCCATGTGAATGCACCAAAGAGCCCTTTCATCTCTTTTGGGCATGATCAGACATCCATGGGGATAAGACTTTCAAAGGGGGTTATTAGACCCACCTTTCAGATGACCAGTTCCCTGTGCATCCTCATCAAAAAGGGTCATCATTTGAAGCCTGCCAACAGATCTTGCACACAAGAGCAATCTCATGGGGGGGGTGGGGGGGTGGTAATGACACCCCTTAGGTCAGGTCATTACACTGTGATTATAGGAGACATTAGTTGCTTGAAATACCTGACCAGGATTCTGTGGGAATTGGGGTTCTGTTTTGCAAGATATTCTGCAATTTTCTATCTCTGCACTCATTGCAAAAAAAAAAAAAGGGTTGGGGGGGTGGTTTGAAATGCCATTTGAAACGGGCTTTTCCAAAAAAGCACCGGTAAATGCTCTTTGAAACGGGCTTTTCCAAAAAAGCACCGGTGCAGGTCAATCAGAGCTCCCTACTTTTGCAAAAGTGAGCCATTCCGCTTATCTGCTTTTGTAAATGCTTCGCTATGAAACAAAATATACTTTGAAATGCAAAGTGGCTTTGCAGCAGCAGACTGAGAGGCTGCTTCTCTCTCCTAATCAATATGTTACTGGAATCAAGTTTGTGGGAAAATTTTCAGCCAGCTCTAGCAGTGGACTCCCTTTCCATGAGATGCCACACAGTGCCCCTGGCAGGTTAAGGCCAGGACTGGAACGACAGGAAAATGAATGGGGCATGGTAGGCTTGTGGAGCTGAGCACCATCTGCTTGGCAAAGAATGGTATTACATAGTTGTCCACGGCCAGCCTCAGCACAGGCCAGATCCAAAATTTACTGACTTCAACAGTAATCTTTGCATTGATTTCAGTGGGCTTTGGCTGAGCACCTAGGCTTGTATCCAGGGGTGACTGATGGTGGTGATGATGGAGAAGAAAATAACAACGCTTGATCTTTCTCTAAGGGGAACCACCTACTGCTCCATGAAGGTTTCTCCCCATTTTACAGGTAGTTTCATTGAGATGCTGCGATGTTTAGCTCAAGGCTGCATGGGGAACAAGCGGCAGAGCCAGGACCAGACTGCAGAGCACCTGACTCCCGATCGAACTGCGCTAGCAAACTCCACCTCTCAGTCGCATGCCTTCCCCCTTGAAAAACTCTTTCAAAAGAAAAATCATTTCAAAACTCTGGTGGCCAAAGCCCTGGAGAGACCCTTAGTAGGTTTGATAACAATGCAAATGACTGCTGGCTGGAATGAGAACAGATTGAATGGGTGCCATGGACTCTGTACTGCCAACAACTAATGGAGAGTCTCCCTCACCTCAAGCAGCAAGGACCTGGCTATGAGTCTTATGGTTCTTGCCACTGGGAAGTTCCTACTGGCCCTAGTGAGCAGAGCTGTAACTCTGAAGTCCCCAGGTCGTTATCAGTGCATTACGCTCTCTCCTTATCACCACCTATGGCTAATTTTGACTCTCCTTGAAAGATTCACCCCATACCAGTTTACTTCAGTCCTTTTTAAAACAGTATTTCTAACATCAGTGTTTCCATGTCAGGCTGGCGCTTGCATTCACAGTGACTACACCCCAGTGCTGGCATGCAGACACACATAGGGCTTAGATAGAGGGAGCGGGGACCTGAGAAGTTTGCAGTTGCACCCAAGCTTTCCCTGCTGGACCCAAGTCCCATTTGGCCAATTCTCTTTAGCACACCAAATTCATGGTTGCACTGCGGCAGACCGATTTGTGGAAAGACAAGCTATTTTGCACCTCTGAATTCCCCTGTCGCCACAGTAGTCAGAACAGGAGTGCGGCCAGGGCAGGATCATGGGCATTAGCAACACCAGGTCTGGGAGGACTTCAGGAAAAATGCTCTTCACCAGCTCAAAAATGCAGTGTGCACATCAGTCTGGCTCTTGTTCTGCTTCCCCTCCAACGGGTTTTATCCCGCACATGATGATTTGAATTGGAGAATTAAGGAAGAATAAAGAATTTTTGTCACCAGAATTAACATAACGCTGTCACGATAAATTAGCAAGCTCTGCTGTGGCTGAGTGGCTCTGTCCTAGTACATCTGGCCTCTCTAGGAAATGATCGTGCAAATAAAGACAATCCGTGTCTGTCCACTGGATATGACGCATGCAATGAAGCTCTTAACTGAATTGGCTTTTGCCTCTAGAGCTATTGAGAAGAATGGTCCTGGAAGGGCAGGTGCTGCCTGGTTCCTGACAGCCCCCGCTGAACTGGGGATGCCTTTTGTATGTCTTTGCACCGGCTGATTTCTCCTGCACATGGGAACCAAACCTAAAGCATAAGACCAGGAGTTTTATATCAAAGGAGCTTGGACTGGTGGAGGTAATGGAAGGATGTCTCCTCCCCAAAGTGACACAAAGCAGCTAGGAACGGTTTGGTGTTCCTCATACCAGGTTGCATCTCCTTGACTCTCGAGGGCCGGGTGGCTGCAGGTCACCTTTCTTGTATCGGTCAGGAATCAATACAAGACATTGTGCTAAGGCAACCAACAAGCTGCTCCCTGTACATACCCATCCTGTCCATCGAAAATGACCTGAAAAGCCCTTGCTTCAAGGCTCAATGAGACCGATACACCTGGAAGGGATTGTGTGCAAGCAGCTTCAACGCCAAATGCAGCCTCAGCGCCAAATGCTCCAAGTTCCTACTCAGGGATACAGTGTGAAATTGTTTCAGGGCACCAGCACCATCCTCATGCTTCAGTGGCACCCACAACAGCTTGTTCTGCGATCTTATCGGCTCTCGCAAGCCGAGCAGGGTCGTGCCAGGTCAACCTCGGCTTGGGAACCCAACCAACGACATTCAAGTGCTATCAGGTGCTTTGCGGGTAATGTGGCATGTGGCAGTCTTTGCTCTAAGTCAGCACTCAGCCGGTGTTTGCAGCAGGGTGCTGGGCGGACAGAGGGACTGTCTTTGAGATAAGGAACCGGATGGTGTGTGAAGGAACCAGCTTCAGCTTCCTGATTCTTTGGTCAGCTCTGGCTGCGATGAAATTTAAAACTACTTTATGCCGCGCCACGGGAATGGCCCCCTAAGCTAATGCAACGTTGCTGGGACTCTGGAAATCCTCCTTGTGCCCTGGAGGCATCCTCTAGCATGGTGGTCCTCGGTCTTTTTTGGATTTGAGGCACTCATCACTGGACTCGAGGCACCCCAGCATAACTTATGTGACTTGAGCGGCACCCGATTTCATAAACTAATTAATAGATTACAGTGCTTATACCTCCTTGCAGAGAGGCCTGGCATTGTCCAGGCAGGGACAAACCTGAGCGCGGCTTATTTGCTTAGTTTATCGGCTTATTTCCTCACATCTCACTTATCTCCTCTCACCTTGGGGCACCCTTCAAAAGATCTGGAGGCACCCTGGTTGAGAGCCAGCGCTCCAGCAGGAAGGGAGAAGTGCAGGGCCTGCCGGCGGTGAAGATCAGAGGAGAGGGGAGCTCTGCAGGGATCATTTGGATCACAGCTTGTTGGCCCTACCTCAGTGCATCTGGCCTTTGATGTAAAGCTGGGGTCTTATGGTTGTTAAATCTTTCTCTTTTTATAACGGCAGTGGGGCTAAACACTAGGGCTGGGGCCAAATTGCTTCCTGGCTCATTATAATCTGCCTCCTTCAGTCCCTCCTGCTATCTCAACCAGCTGGTCTTCTTCATGCCACCATGACAGCTGCTTATGCTTCTTTTCTGCTGCCCTGATAACAAAGCCATGATGGTCCGTGATCATACAGCCCCCAGGGAAGGGATACAGCAGTAAGGAGAATACCCCAAGCTTCTTGCTTACAAAAGGACGGGTAAACTGTATCCCAGTGAGCCTCCCAGCCCCTCCAGGCTCAAATCCTGCAGCTGCCTCCTATCTCTCCATCTTGCTAAGTTGGCACTGAGGCTTTTGCTCCCAAAGCGTGGCGAGAGCTGTAAATCAGAAAAGGTTATGGCAACTCACGATTAGTCAATATTTGGAAAGTGCTCCAAAGGCATCCGGTGCCGCTCTGGTGCTTATTCATTCAGATTTAAATAAACTCAGCACGCACTGAAGAGACAGAAGTGGGAGATATGGAAACCCTGCCACGTGTCTACTTGAACCTATACCCCCCGCTACAGTGAAATCAGGGGAACGACCAGCTGGATTACATATCTCCTCACCAACGCACAAATGCACCCTGAGTGTCTGTCCGGCCCGGTGCACCTGGGTCAGGCGTTGCACCCCCCACTTGTCTCTGCCTCCCTACGACTGGTCTTTAGCAGCATGATCTTCAGGGTAGTGGAATATAGGGGTAGGGAGAGCAGAAAATGTCCATGGGGCCATAAAAAAGCCTTTCCACGGCACACATACCGTGACACTTTGGCAGGCACTCCCAGGAACAGCTTGGGTGGCTGGCCAAGGTCTTGCATGCTCATGCTGCCAGTCCTTAGTCGAGATGCTTGTCTTGCAAAGGGCCTGATGAATGGCCTTTGTTTTCACTGCTCCTTCTGGGTAAGTCTTGGTGCTAGGAGAGATCCTAACAGGACTGCAGCCTAGTGGGCCAGCTTTCGGGATGGCAACGAGCATGTCTGAACTTTACTTCTAGCTGTCTCATTCGCTCACTGAGCGATTTTGGGCAAGCCAAGGACCCTCCCTGTGCCTCCCTTTCCCTGCCAGGGACTGCTTTCAAGACAGGATGTGGCGAGAGTGAATGGCAAGAGCTCTCAGTGAGAGATGCTGAGTGCAGAATACCTTCGCGGCCCGTCCTTCTCAGGACTGCGGCTGAAACAAACAGGAGAGTCTGGTTCCTGCGGGTAGCACACGTCGAACTGCTCCCATCTGCAAAGCCAACAGCTGGCTCTCGCCTTTGCTGCAGCTCTAAGTCAGTCTCTCCAAACAGAGGTGGTTACTACTCCGTCAAGCTAGTTAGCTGTTAAGCGTGACTTGTCCAAATGCACTGCATATTTGATGACTAGTTAGAACATGCTTCCCCCTTCTCGTTCCTTAGCACATTTTAGAAGGTGAAGAAATGTACACAGGCCTGTATCTGAATGAAGGCTTTTGGAGGCCAACTGGTCTCTTCCCCCAGCAGGCAAATAAAGCCACTGACTTCCTAGAGGCTGGCTGGTCGCATACTAGGCATGTGCTTAATATCTTGTTGAGCAGGGTTCTTAAGACACTTCATCCCCAGCATTGTATAACAGCAATGTAATCTTCCGGGCAGATAATGCTGCAGGTTGGAAAGAAATGGCTGAAACAAGAACCCAGCGGCTTGAAGTGGAGGAAGGAGAATTGCTAAGGGAGCTCTTCTCCACCCTGCACAGCCAAGATGCTCTGATAGGTCTCATATCTCTCTGGGGTCCAGGTATCTCAGGGCTCTTGCTGGGACCGTGGGGCTATCACATGGCCCCTAACCCAACAGCCAAACCCAACTCTTAGCTTCTAAGGGATCATATTCTCTCGGCTGCCTAATTTCCCTTGGGGATGTTGCAGTGGTGCAGTGTGCCGCTGAAAGCCCCGCACCCAAACTGACTTCCCGCTGTTTGGAATCCAGCTCTGAAGCTTATGGCTCATGTCTCCACAAGGCACGTGGAAAAGTCAGTCTTTTCCTTTCTCTGAATGAAATAGGGTTTCTGATGGAAGACTCGCACACCTATCCTGGCTACTGACAACAAGAACAGAGGAGATAATGCAGTGCGGAAGAGGCTGAGTAGCAGAATCTCTGTCTTACCCATCATGGAGAGAGATCCCTCTGCTAAAGGAAAGTGACAAAGGTTGATTGACTATTATGAGGTTCATTAAAAAAAAAAAATGATTCACTCAGGCCCAGCACATTTCCTCTTTCTCTGCATAGTTCTTTGATTTCTGTTCCTTAAGGGGACAAGGACTAATGCTTTGTAAAAGGCTTTGTGGCTCTTGACAATGTGAGGGAACAAAAAAAGCCTTGTAAATGCATCAGCTGTTGGATCAGGGAGACACTGAGGGAGTCCCCTGCCTGGGATGTGCTTGCCCATTGCTCAGATGTCACAGACCCTGCAGCTTCAGTCCTTGGTGACCTCAGCATACAACTCCAGTGACATCCAGGGTCCCACTGATGCAGCATCTCAGTGATGCCCAGGCTCTCAAGGTAACATAATGGGTTGGACACTACTTTTGCTCACACCTGTTTCACCCCAGTGCAAATCCATGGACTTCACTGGATTTACTCCATGAGACTTAAGAGTGGGAGGGGGCGATTTGATCATACCGAATCCACTGCAGGTGGAATTATTTTATTCTTAGGCATTGCCTAGATCACTTGCATCGAATCCTGGCAGAGTTTCTGATGCACAGAGAGGAAGGGAGTTAACTACAGGAGACTCCAAGCACCCTGGCCATGGGGAGCTATACAATAGACATTACGGCTACTATCACTGCAATTTCACTGGCATGTCCTTGTTCCTGGTCTTGCAGTGGGGAAGTCCTGTGCCCAAAGAAGCACTGGGTGTCCCATAGAGTACCCTAACACAGACACCTTGGCTTGGCCTTTATGGCAGTATGGGGATGGCCCTTATCAGCAGGTGGCCCACGCATGGGTGCTGTCCCTGCAGCAGGGTGTGGGAAGGTTATTGCGCTTCTGAGCAGAGTCTAGAGACCATTGCAATCCGACTCCCTGCTGCCGTGTAAGGGAAAGGAGCGAATTCCTTTCTATCTAGCAACAAAAAGGCTGATCCAGGGTGGGGAAATCTAACAGCCCAGGTGTAAGTTATCTATTATCAAGTGCATGCATGGATTAGTTTGGCCCATTATTTTGATCAATTCAATGCTTAATGTTCAACTTGTATTCAGCAGTGCAAAGGCTGCCTTGGGCATATCCAGCTCCACCTCATCCACAGGTGTCAGAGCAGGTTGGTCCCTCCATTATACCAAGGCACACAGAGAGGGGGAAAGAAAATCCTCCCAGTTCAACCACCAAGAAGATCTTCACTTCCAACCCAGTGTCCCATCCCTGGGCCCATTGTGCCTGCTAGATTAGACCCTTGCTTGAAGAAGGGCACCTGTGCTAGGAAAGTCCATCCTCTCCTCCAAGACCTCTGCAGCACAGCAGGCATGGATGGAGCAGGATGCTCAATGCTCCTTGAGGAGGTTTAGCACAGAACAATTGTTCTCTGCTTGTTAGGGAACCGTCTTCATGCTTCTGCCCTGTCCCCGCTCTCAGGCTGCAGTCCCACAGGGGCAGGCTCCCGAGGTTCCTTTGAATTCTTTTTCAAATAGTCATGATCTAGAAGAGCCCATGGACGGTGGGCTCTGAAAACCTCAGTAGACCCATATGGAGTGGGAGAGCTGACCTTGCAACATAGCTCCATTTCACATTTGGAAAAAAAAAATCCAGAGGAAAAAGTTCTGACTGCAGTTCTGCTTAAACTTCCCCCACCTCCTCTTTCGACCCGCTCCAGCTTACTCCAGTGAGCAGACCTGTCTATACAATCACAACCAAAACCCAGACAAGCAGAACTGTGACTCAGACAGGATCTCTGCTGACCCAGCCAGCTCCTATAGTTCTCCATCCTGTCTCCCCCTTTCAGGGAAAAGAAGCCTGTTGCAGCAAGCAATGAATGCATTTGATGCTGTACAAGTTGCTAGAATCACAAATCCTGAAACAACAACTCTGCACTTGGAGCTAAAGACTAAACAGAACCTGATTGAAGCCACCAGGAGACAGATCCTTGCTCTGACCCCTTCAGCACTTGCTCTTGATAACAAGTCTTCCTTCACTGTATGTCCAAACCTCCCCTAGTAAGGCTAAAGCAACGTCACTCTGTTTGCTGTGATACTTTACTCACATGGTGAAGCAGCTTCTCTCTCCGAACTCCTCCAACTCAGTCGCTTGCCTGAAGTCGGGATCTGGAGACAGTGCACTGGTCTGCACGAGATACAAGTGAGCCGTGTGGGTGAACTTGCACAGACAATAAGCCATAATTTTTCTTTTCAGTCTAACTTGCTCTACTGGTTTGCATTTCTTTAACCCAGAAGCAGAAAGGAGGCACAGCTTAGTTAAAGCTGCTAAACAGGTTCTGCTATAATACAAAAAAGTGGTAGGACCAGTATAGTATGAACTCAGATAGAGATTTGATTGTTTTCCCATAATTATAGTTCAACTTGGGCTGTTGCTTAAAGTCAATCACATTCACAAACAGGCCCATTTCACAGTGCATCCACCATTCAGCTGGGAAGATTTTTTTTTTTATGTAACACAGCTTTTTTAAAGAGAAAGAAAACCAACTGCATCCTGTTTAACTCCTCTATTCTCACTCAGTTTGTTTAGGACACCAATTCTATTGCTGTCTATGCTAGAGTTTCTCATGAAAATCATTTTAATATCACAGTAAAGCCTATAAACCCTGAGACCTGGGCTCTATTGTGCTGACTAAGCAGGAAGAGACAGCCTGAACAGATAGACAGATAAAGGGCAGGAAGGGA
>NW_005842174.1:1728323-1745669 GCF_000455745.1 Alligator sinensis
GCCCAGATTCACATCAGAGGCTGTGGAGTGAGGGTTAGAACCCAAGTCTTTGGAGTCTCTGACTGTTTGCATGAACAAAATCCACACTTGGAGCGGCGTAACACGAAAACACTGCAAATTAACACATCTCTGAGTAGTGTTAGTTTAAGGTGCTAACACATCTGAGTAGTGTTAGTTTAAGGTGCAAATGGACTTTAAAGCGGTGGGAAATCCTGGGTCGGGCAAACATAAACACAGTTGCGTTGACATAAATGGGAAATTTTGTTTTGTCTACACACACCCCAAGTCTCCTGACTCCCAGCCCTGTGCAGTATCCTATAAACCAGTGGTTTTCGACCTGTGGTCCGCAGACCCCTGGTGGTCCACAGACTTTGTCTAAGGGGTCTGCAAAATATGACTATGATCAGTCAAAATATGTGAATATCTACAATTACAATTCAAAGGGGTCTGCACCTCTATTAGAAATTTTTTAGGGGTCTGCAAATGAAAAAAGGTTGAAAACCACTGTCATAGACTATGTTGCATTACGGTATATCTACACTGTAAAGAACTCTTCACTGGAGCTGGCTAACCCGCGTGAGGTAACTCGACTTAAAAAGAAGTGAAGACAAGGCAGCTAGTTAGCAGCTGGAGGCTGGGGTTGAATGCTGAATGCTCTGTCCCCTCTTCTCACGCAGGTCCGCCAATGTAAGTGCTTTGTGTAGGGAGGGACCTACCTAAATCACGGTGAGATGAACGGATTGTTGTGGGCTGCTTGTGGTATATGGAGCTGATTTAATGGTCTTTTAATGGCGAGCCCCCTCCCCACCCAATGCTGATTGGCCAAGGGGCCTTGTGGCACGCAGAGCCAATTTCACGATCCTTTTGCATCAAGTCCCCCCCGCTGCTGATTGGCTAATGGGCCCCGATGGCCCTGCCCCTCACCACTGATTGGGCAATCACTCATCTTCAGACAGCAGCATTGTATCTGGCTTCTTAAAAGACGGGACTGAAACTCTTTCGCTCTCCAGACAGGTGCCTTCACTGAATCTACAACACCAGCTCAGCCTCTCAGTAGCTCTCTCTCAAATCATGTGCTCTGTGGCTGCAGGGATTGCTGCGCTTTCTTTGTATTCTGGTAAGCTTTCCATTTTTTGGGCAGGGGGGGAGATTCTGTGTAAAATTGTGGGAAACTCCATTTTTTGCGGGGATCAAAGAAACTGTTTTTTTGAATTTCCGCCAAAATCACAAAACTGCAATTTAAGTAGGTCCCTAGCTATGTCCTTCATCTTCCTAGCCTCAACTATATCAGGGAGCTGTAGTGTCTGCAACAGCACCCCACATTTGCTAGGCCCAGATGCTGTTCTGGAGGCAAGGCAATGTCAATGGCTTCCTACAAATGTCAATGCAGAGGTGGCTCAGGGACACCAATCTGTTTCCCCCCACTCTTTGTAAAGCATGTAGCTCATTAGAGAAATAACTGATAAAATGAAGACCTGCACAGAGGGAACCGCCTCCTATTTCAGACATATCCATTGCATACACTCTGCTTTGCTTCGACAAGGTTGCTCATTCATCCAGGGTTGACTGAGTTGTGCATAGATTTGCAAATAATGCATATAGTGTGCATATATTTGCCCATACACAAAGTGCAAAATGTGCACTTGTGGTCTAAAGGGATTTTGCTTCCCATTAAAAGAAGGGATGTGGCTAGGAGGCATAGAGGGCATGAGAGGCTGCAAACAGTGACTTACCTAGAACAAGCTGCAATGCTACATGGCCGCTGTGGCAGAGTGGCGAATTCCTCTACATCTAAAAGCACCGTGTAAAGAAGCCCAACAAGATCTCCCGGTGACCTAGTGGAACGCTGCCCTCCTAACAGAGCAGGAAAGCATGTTGTTAGATAAGCAACGCACCCACACAGCACATCACCGCAATGGCTCCAAACAGGCAAATGCTGCAGAGAAGCCCAGGGTTGAATTGCTATAATATCTGGGCTCCTACCTTGCTCCAAACATGGTGCCTTCAAACAGGCTGAGCTATGCTGTGGAGGGAAGGTACTGTACCAGCGATACACAAAGGACTGGTTTAAGCTACTGTAGTTCCACTAATATAAATGTTACTATGCTGATTTACACCAGTTCAGGGCTTGGCTCCTCGATGATGTCCAATTTGGAGCCAGAGAGGTAGCTTAACTGTGTTAGTCTGAAGTCAGTCAAAAGGCAGGGTAGATATGCCCCTTTCTCTGGATCATGGTACATGTGTAAGAGATCTAGTGGTCACCAAGACCTTCAATGTGCATGCCTAGGCAAAAGTATGGAGAAGTAGAGGCTGCCCTAGACCTGCCATCCCCGCTTTAGACCATTGACACAGAGTCCAAAGGCCAGACCGAGTCCAGACATTCAGTGCCTCGATGGTTGTAGAGCAGCAGGTAAGAACTGCTGCTGACTGCCTAATGCCTCGGTGAGGGTGCATTTCTGCCAGGGTAATGTCCCTTGCCCTTTCTCCAACCAAGAAGTACCCGAAAGGCAGTGGAGGGGGGCTAGGGTTTTGAGCTGCTCTATACTCACCCTACTCTGGAGCTTGCAATACTGTGGTATTTTATAGGAGCTACTCCACTGTGAGTAGCCCCACCACACTGCTGAGAATGTGGTTGCGCACCTCACTTACGTAAGCAACAGCAATCACCTGATGAGCTGTGGTCCTTGGACAACGTGTAAGGACTGACTGGTTGTTGCATCATGGGTAGGTATAGAGTTCTTCATCTGTACCTGGAGGAAGAGGAAGACAACAAGGTGATTCAGGGATCATTACTATTGACCCGTGGCTTCTCAGGAGCACTCTGAAAGAGGAGCTAGGAACAGAGAGATGCCGTTGGCTCCTTGAATCATTGCTTATCCCTTACAGATAGTTTGTTTTGCTGAGAGATATGTCAATTGGAGGTCGATTGACTGATACAGTGCAATGCACCAGGCTGATGTTTCCAAAGCTGAATTTAATGGAAACGGCGCTAAAGTTTTTTGCTGGGCCCAGCCCAATGATTTACTAGTGGGAACTGCTGTGGGGTGACACGGAAAAACAAAGGTTTGCAAGATAAAAAGGTAAAGAGGAAGACTGTAAATGACTGGTGGCTGGGAGCACGGTGAGTGTTCTGGCGGGCACCACCCAAACCTTGGCAACTAGTGCCTGCAGCTGTTGAATTTCCTGTGGGATCTTCAGTTTTCCCCATCCTAGGCCTTAGCACTGCTGCAGTATAACCAATCAGACTAATGCCATGACAACATTTTAATGGCACTCACAACCTCCCACTAATGTGTGGGTATATGGGATGGAATAAGGCCTCTTGCAATGAAGCTGGTGATGCTGCTTCAGCCCTGCTGCGGCACATACAAAGTATGCTGATGTGTGGAAAATATAAGGAATAATCTCACTGCATCATTCAAACGTCACTGACCAAGGAGCTAATAGGGGTCATGCAGCTTTAACGAATCTCACAAGTGACAGAGGAGGTGATGGCATGTGTCCAATGCAGGTGGAGACTGTTTTGCATTGGATGAATGGTTTTATAAGAGCTTAAGAGTTCCCTCCCCCGAGCCAATGCCTTTTCCTGAACCAAATCTTTTTGGAAGTTTGGATTTTTTTGTCTCCATTTTGGAGCTCCTTTGAACTACTTTAAATTAGGCCCCCTTTCCATGTTTCAGAGCTTTTCTGGTCAGAAGGGCTGTGCCCGAAAGCCGACAGAAAACCCTGCACTTGTATAATTTCCACCTCAATTCTGCAGATGGATAGTTAAGAGAGGGCTCGTCTGAGCCAATTTCACCTCTTCTAGGGGTCACCCACACTTTCTTACCTTGTGCCCAGTATGAAGTACAACTGCACGTCCCAAAGTCGGTTATTGCTTGTTTGTATCTTGGGAGACCATCTAAATAGGAGTCCGAGAAAAAAAATGAATCCTGCTACATAAGAATGTGATCCCCATAAATCTCCAGCCACCTTTTGGTATCAGATCATTTGATAAATGGTTAAAGAGTGGTGAGTTAATTGGTCTGAGAGCATCAAACTAAACTGTAGATTGCTCCAGGACCTTTTCCATTTGGAAAATAGCAGAGTGCATTTAATGAAGAGTCTGCAGGTTGCATGTTGCAAGGCAATTGCTTTGATATTGTCCATTTGGTGTCAGTCTCCCTCCATTGGGGGACAGTGCCCCCAGCTCATCCAGAGCACCTTTGATTCCCGTCCATGGACAAGGTTGTATATAAAGGGAAAGTTGCTGGGAACAACATTTATCCTGGTAAATTAGACTTTACCACCAAGAGTTTTTAAAATGCTTGTAGTGTCTTTAAATAGTTTTTAGTCCTGGACCAGCCAATGCTAAAAGAGCCATCAACAGTTACCAGCATGTTAATCTCTCCTGGTTAAAGGGTCTCCAAGTAATAAACATGTCCATACGTATCTGCTCCATCTGGTGGCTAGGTGAGCCACCAATGCCCAGAGGCAGGGTATGTCAACCACAGCGCAGGGTAGAGATGCTTGAGCTAGCTTTAACTGAGTAGGCTCAGGAGCAGAAGTAGCTGCAGTCAATGAGAGCTCCGTGGTGGGTAATTTAACCTCAGCAAGGTTCATTTGCCAGCGCTGAGTTACCATAAGGACATAAGCAGTGCTGTCCTGGGTCAGGCCGATGGTCCATCTAGCCAAGTATTATGTCCCTGACCACCCTCCAGCCGCTGAGAGGGGCTGGTAGCTCTTGGTAGGCTTTAGCCCACCACCGATCTATAATAAATAGGCCTGTCTCTGGCCATGGCTATGCTGCTTCTAGTATCTGGGGCAGGGGGCTGGACTCGATGATCTCTGAGGTCCCTTAATGTCTATGAAATCTGCTTTAACTCCTTTGAAGGAAGCTGTTCTGTACCCCATGCTTCGTTATGGACTGTGAGGTTCTCAAACACTGGCCATGCCAGTACTACGGATAGACAGATACTGGAAAGGAGAATGGGCATGACCGGCTTGGGGTTGACTTGCACGTTACATGCAGGCTTCAAAACCACCCGGCGTGTTTCAGGCCAGTGCAATGTGCTTAGCTCATCGCTCGGGCTGCTGCCTGTCCTTCATGCTGTCACCCAGCTCCCCCCGTGACTAATCTTCCGGCTGGGCGCTGCTCCCCAGGCTCTCCGCCTGCCCTGCTCAGATTTGGTTGTGACGTGTTGTGTCACGCATCAGGTCTGTGATGGATACCACCCGCCAGGCTGACCTCAGCATTTCCGGGCTGATTGCAGTGGAATAACTCCTTCCCTCACTCTTAAGCTCACACAAATGACCAAGTGCCCCTGTCAGATGTATTGGTGTCACCGTCTTCCCCAGGAACGTGTTTGTTTGTGCTCCCCTGTCTTTCTATCTGGATCCACCTCTGATGATGAGCATGTAGGCTTTTCGGGGGCAGCAGTCGCCTTTTTTGTTCTGAGTTTGTACAGCACCTAGCACAGGGGGTCCTAATCAGTGACGACTGGGGTCTGAGCCGCTACCAGACTATAAGCAATAGGGGCGTGTGTAGACGAAACGAAATTTCCCGTTTACGCTGACACAACTGTGCTTGTGCTTGCACGACCCAGGATTTTTAAAGTCTATTTAGCGCCGTACACTAACACTGCTCATAAGAAGAAATAAATGTGGAATAGGTGCGAATGAATCCATACCTGTGCTGCTGCAATAAGTACTTTGCTGAATTCAGAATTCAGGAACAGCACTCTGTTTTGCAGCTTGAGGTTGGATTTCCAGCCAGGATGGCCTTCCTGGAACATTTCTTGTCAGCTAACTTTGCTTCTTCCTGAGAACAGGCACTGCCATGGAAATTTAAGAAAGACGGTTACAGACTCTCCGACAGCATTGGCCTTGCTGGCACAGACTCTGGAAGGTCTACAGGGGTGATAAAGCTAAGGGTCACAAAGCGATTTCGAGAAGCTGTCATTTCAGTCGGAGCCTAGAAATGTCCTAGCCACTATTTGAAAATGCCTTGTCTGTATGGCACATACCTCTGCAAATCAGGGGCATCTATACAGGTGATGGAGCTCTGCTCCAACGCTTGCTAATTAGCTAATTAGCACAGCACGCAGACTCAGTCGAGTCTCCTGCAAGTCTGCTGGAGCATGCTCCAGCAGCCTCTGTGTCATGTGTATTCAGTGTCCCCGTGTTTCAAAATGGTGGTGGGGGCGCTTTAAAGCTCGTTGAACGTGCTGAATACACATGCCGCTATGGGTGCTTTAATTAAGGAAGTGACAGCAGCCCCTGAACCTGCCAAATTTGAAACCTAATGCCAAAGACACGTATTAATGTTGCATTCAAAGGCTGGGACATGCGGATATTGTGTAATCAGTGTTACTTTCACAGGGAACAACATGGACTGGGCGACTCCTCTTCTGTTCAAACCCTTCCTCTAAAACCCATCTCTTCCTCTAAAACCCAAGCACCCATCTCCCTCTAAAAGAAATCTCACAATGGCTCAGAATACGAGGGACTGCCAATTCATGCCCACACTGTCTTGCCTAAGCACAAGCATATTCAATAGCTACCCAGTATGGATTTCCATGCCTTCAGGACCTACACCTCCGATGTGAACTATTTAAGATAGGGCACTTATCCAGGGGAAACACCATCAAATCCCAGAGAGCTGCACTAATTAGCACAACTTTAAAATCAGATTTAATCCCAATGTCTTCCTGGGACTAGCTTAAGATTCTTCTGCAGCTGGCTCGACCCTGCACCCTGCAAAGATCCGGAGCGGGAATGTCATGCGTTTGAGTGAAAGTCCAGGGCAGATGTGATGGAAAATGGGATATCACTGCTTGTTCTCAGCCTCCAAGGGGTGTAAGCCTGACAGATCCACCCGGCCTTCTGCCTCCAACCAGGACTTACTTCCAGGTGAGATCTTATGCTCCTGCTCTTTGCTGTCTGGTCCTTCCAGCCTCAGTGCTCCCGGCCAACGCTTCCCTCTCGTCTCCAACCGTCCCATACTACGAGGTGTGCCAATTCCTGCTTCCCCAAACACTGACAGTGGCTGTATTTCAAAGGTGCTGCATCGGTATCTCTTCTGCATTACATATAAAATCGTAAAGACTCTACGGTTCCCTGCGGATGAACTGAGCTATGTAAACACTGGGCATTATAGGGAGGGTTACATCACTTCCCTGCGTCTACCTTTCACAATGCAAAGGCCCCATCAAAGCAAAGTCCTCTATTGAATTCTTGCCCTGGGGAGAGGAGGTTAATTATATGGCTCATTGCACTTTGAGAAGGAACGGAGATGCAACAGCAACGAGGGAGGTTTCAAAACCCGTGTAAAACAGAAGCAAAGAAGGTGACGCAAGTCTCTGCTTGCTGCCTGCAGTCCAGCCCGCTTCCTCCCGCAGAGGGGAGCCTCTGTAGTGGTCCAGCCTGGTACATTTACAGGGCATCTCCACCAGAGGATGCTAGCCAACTTCCAAAAAAGCAAAGGCTGGACTGCAATTCGGGAAAAGGCTGGACTGCAATTCGGGAGGGCGGGGAGAGATCCCGAGAAGGCTCCATGCTGTGCTGGTGACCAGGATGTATCTGAAGCAGGGGCGCAGCTTCAGCTCAGTTTAGCTCTGGATCCCAAACAACCATAAAAAGACTTTTCAGCACGTGCATGTGTGTAGCTCTCATGCTACACAGGGCTTGCATGGTCTGGACCGATGCTGGCCGTATGAATGGGCACCTGGGAGACTTCACGTAGTTGCAGCAGCGGAGCCAGCACAGGATGCGGCTGGTCAGATCACCTGGGAGGGTCCTCAGAGAGAAGCATTTAGGTTGCTTTTCCTGCCTTGTAAAGGTGGAGAGGCCTTGTCAGAGTGTGGCAGGAGACAGCCAAGATAAACCGATTGTTTACTGTTGCTATAAACTTTTAAATAGCATTACACATATTGTAGTCTGCTGCATCTCGCGCACAGAGGAGGTTTTCTAAGTTGCTCCAAGGCACCACTGTTTAGAGGAACAATACACCAATGGCACCGCCAGCCTGTTCCCAGATTTTATCGCTTGCACATATCAACAGCAGCGAAGGAAAGAGCCCTGGTGCAATGTCTCCTAAGTACAAGTCTGACATCCTGTATTTGTACACTGCTTCCTGGTAGTATGCCATGTGTGCATTCATTTGAAAGTGCATGCCTGAGTCTGTGTGGACTGGCATTGGGTCAACCAGGGTGCAGGCAGCAATGAGTTGCTTTAACTCTTTAAAGTCCTCCTCCAGAAATTAAAACCTTTTATCTCGAGACAATTCCATGTACCTCTCTATATACCCCCTTTCCATATATATATACACACACTCTCTCTCTATATATATATACCCTGTACTTATTTCCTTATGAAAATAGGCAACCGCTCAGTCTCAGATAGTGGAAGCAACTTAAACAGCATTGATGGGGTGAACTGGGCTAACTTGCTTGTCTTCATACAGGCTGTGATCCTGAAAACTTGTATTTATATACTTAATACATGCAATACTGGGCACCCTTTTTTCCCCCCAAAGGGTAGAGTAATAACAAACAAGCACATGGCACTTAATACAGTGCTGCTGCTTTACAGATCTCAATGCTCTTCCCCCTTCCTCTGACCCTCCCTTGGGGGTCTTCAAGAGGAGACTTAGGGGTCTTCAAGAGGAGCCTGGACAAGCACCTAGTTGGGGTCGTTTGATGCCAGCTCAGGGCAGGGGGTCAGACTCGATGACCTACTGAGGCCCCTTCCAACCCTAATATCTATGAATCTATGAACCTGAAGCTCAAAGAGACTGCAGTGATTTGGCCAAGGTAACACAGTGCCAGGAAAGAGAAAAAAGATCCTGGATTGACTCTGGTGGGCAGGCACTATTCTCCTGCTTAGCTCAGTTGTGTTGGGTTGAAGCACCCAGGCAGTACAGAAATAGTATTCTTCTACATAATGCTACTGATGCTGCTGCCCTTAGCGCTAGACAGACAGACAGAGCTGATCAAAGTGTGTTGAAATTCAGTACACTTTTCATTGAAATGTCTAAAAACCACTACGAAGATTGAGTGACAATTTCTGCACTGACCCCTTCCCGATATTTTGGCTAGTTCTGAGGTCTCTGGCTAGCTACCTAGTGGAAAGCTGCTCATTTCTTTGCACTTGAAATTTGTGAAGACCCACATTACCTTTCAGCTTATACATTTGTTCCCTTCTTGCATTTGCTGTAAGCTGGGAAGTGCAAACAGGCTGGTCCATGATACTTTGGCTCAGGTATAAGCAGGATGCTGTGATGTCTGACTGCAAAAGCTTCCGGAAATTCAGATTACGGGTTTGCATACACACAGATTGGCACGTGGAGGCTTGGAAATTGGGTGCAAATTGTTTCCATTGAAACATAACATTTCGGTTGATATTCAGCTTTGTTAGCCTTTACTTATAAAAAAACAGATCTTGGGTATAAGTGTTCTTGACACCCTCCCTTAAGGAGTTCCTCTTCTTCTTTCATGTATTAGTCAGATCAATGCCCATTAATGATGAACTCTTGCAAATCTGGCCAGATGTGTTGCTCTGGAAATTAAATGACAGCATCATCGCTTGAGCTGCGTTCTACACAACAAAAAGCGATGACAAAGAGAAGACGACCCAAATGTCATCCAAATATTCCTGATAAAAAGGAGGAAAAATAACATGGTATCACAGCCAAATTATCTTGATGTTTCCAAAGGCTCCTTGGAGCCTTTTGGTATCCTACTGGTGTGCTCTCATACCAGACTGCCTGCCTGCCTCCACCCCACTAACGACTGTTGTGAGTGGATCAGAAAGATTTATTTGAAGGAATCTGAATGGATGGAGAGCATAGCCTGGATTTTGCAGGATGACAAGATGGGTGTATTGTCTTTAGAGGACAAAGGCCTATTAGAATAACGAGTATAACTCGAATCACGAGAGAATGAAAACATCGGTGAGAACAAGTCGAGAGAGGCAGAGAGAAAACAAGCCCAGACCAGTTTTGCAGAAACTTCATTCACACAACTCCCTAACAGGAGGCCGCGTGACAACACACCCACCCGTGAAACACGGGGGGCAGGATACTCACTGGCCGATAACCAGTAGCCGTTAATGAAATTAGCCTTTCTAACCAAATCAGGTTCATATAAGTGGGAAGAATGGTCCGCGCCACTTGATTTCCCATGTTGGGTGAAGACACCAGACTACATAATTTGGAGGTCCTAACAGAGCCTGTTTCTATGCACTCATATCCCCCATGCACTCCTGCCTAGAGTGGGGTGGGGGCTGGACCTGATGATCTGCGAGGTCCCTTCCAGCCCCTGACAATTTATGAATCTATCTATGAATATGGCCCTCATTGCCACAGAACCCGAGTGAGCAATGCTTATCGATGGCCTTTACTTTCATAATGCCTCCACGAGGTCCAAAAGTGCTCCAGCTAGCAGTGAGGAACAGGATAATGACTTGCCCAGGGTCCTACAGGGAGTTTATCTACAGCGAAGGGCTGAAAACAGGTCCCTTGAGCCTCAGGGAAATGTCCCATCTACTAACCTCACTTTTCTTTCTCGCTGCTCCTTGCCTCAAATTCCCTGCCCCCAAATCCTGGTGGGAATGTCAGAGTGAAGTCTAGTCACGTCCCAGGAAAACTGTCCCCGTTTTCCAGAGACCTTAACAAGTGTCCCTGGAAAAGCTCTCAGAGGAAATATTGTGCACGACTCTTATATGTTACAGGTTTTCGTTGGAAGAGGTTCTGCTCTGGAGACACTGGGAAAAGCATGATAAATCTTTGCATTTTAGCAGGTTTTGAACGATTTACTAATAAAACCAGAACTGAAGCTCATTCATCCCCTGTAATTAATACATCAATAATACCTCAGTCTTAAAGACAAGAAAACCTATTTTGAATTGGAAAAATAATAATGAACCAGGATGAGATATATGAAGTAGTTTAGGGAGGTTTTTTTCTTGCTGAGAAGTAGATATAGTTCTGTTGTCCTTTTTTGGTTTATGTATTTTTTTTTAAAGTTTTCATGCTGATTTGGTTCTGGTTTAAGTGTCCAGAAGGCGAGTGTTGGAGATTGCCTGCCCACATTCTCCACTGCAGGATAAATAGGCTGCAGATACCTTTTTGCCTTGGAGCATTATCTAGAGACGAGTCAGAGCAAGGGTACCAGCAGCACAAGTTTCTCTCGCACTCCACCAGCCTCGACCTCAAGGGGACATCTGCTTCAGCCAAGAGGAGAGCTGAAATCTCTCCAGCTTCTTTGGATTTACCAGCCGCTGCAATTGCCAACAGGCAGGTCCGTTGAAGTCAACTATGGTGATGGCTTTTATGATGTCTACCAAGAACCAGAGCAAGACTGCTAAAGCCATCGCATAGGCATAACTAAATAATTTCCCAGCTCTCAGTCACCACCAGTCAAAACTAGAGTTAAACCAGTACCTATAGCTACAATAAGTTAAAAGGGTTAATATCACACTAGAGTTAAACCAGTACCTATATTCATTGGCAACATGTAGGGGGTGCATGCGGGTCCACATGCATCCCCTGAGATTGGCTGTGCACCCCCTGGAAGCGCCAGCCGCAAAACCAGAAGTACCGGCAATCGGCCGCTGGGGCACCTACCCCCCCTGCCGGCGATGTGGTGCCCCCTCCAGATTCGGAAGGCACCAGTCGCCCATGCCTATATTTAAAATAAGTCAAAAGGTTTAATAGGTCAAAAGGGCCCTCCTAGATCTGGTTGCAAAACGGAATTTGTATTGGAGGAAAATCCCAACTTTTCCAAATGATTTTTTTTTGTTCCCAATCAAAGTAAAATCAGGACAATTTCTTCTATGATGGAAATTCTGAAAACCTGTGATTGGGAAACACTGAAGCCTTGTGTTATGATATGATTATTCCTATAACAGCATGCAATATAATATCAAGTCACAACAAAATAAATCAGAGCAATAAAGCTGAAACAAAATGAGAAAGACAGAGTGATTCATTTCAACATTTTTTCAAGTGAAAAGTTCAACATGTTCCCACGAAATGCCTCAACTTTGCCAAAACTGCATTTCTTGATGGAAAGCTTTTATATCAGGGGTGTTTTTCACCAGTTCTACCTTGACATAACTTAAAATCCATGTCCAGTGCAGCAATTTTAAATAATCTGTCATAGATCCCCCATGACAGACCTCACCAAAATTGTTGGAGTTGATCATTCCCGGTCTTTTGGCCTCTCTTTTGTTATCTGTCCTATCCCTTCAGCTCTTTTGCTGTTGATTGAGATATTTGGAAGGAAACCAGCATTATCATCTTCTTCTTCTTGACTTCCCTGTCTGTAGTCTCACTAATTAGGCACCATCATGATCAGCTCTGTTCTACGCCAGGGAGCTTTACAACGTATTAACCCTTTAAACATTGGTATTGTCCTGATTACTAATTACATGAGCGCTGAGCTGAGCACCCAGTCGCCAGAGGGCCCCCAAGTGAAGTGTATGAGTCAAAATACATGGCTGAAATTGTTGAATGTTAATTTTTTTTTTTTCTTTCAGGCCTGCTACAAAGGTCTGGTAAGAGCTACTCTTTCCTCACTGCTACTAAAGCTAAACCCTAGATGTTGCTGCTTTCCAGAAAGTCTTATTGCTTTCAAAAAGCTTGTGATTATGTTAAATGTATATATATAGCTAGGTGCCAATAGCAGTGAAGCTATAAAGCCCTGCATGTAATCCCATGTACTTCCCCAGGCAGCAAGCCCTCATTGAAGTCTGTGCCACCAGATCTTTACTGCGGCCGATCCCTGTATGCATCGGTTACGTCTCCACATGCTGCAACCCTTCTAACTGCAACACAGCCATCCCTGGAGTCACAATCCGCCTCCTGTTTCCTCCAGGCCTCGTGGAAGGAATAAGCTGAACCGGCCATTTTCCCTGGCACAACATGCTCCCTGCCCCATCGTGATTTAACTGTCTTGGCTAGCAGATGGGAAGAGCCAAGGTGCCACCAGGAATGTGTGCAGGAAAAGCAGTGCCAACCTCAGGGAAACTCACCTTGCTCACCATGTTACCGTCTGCAACAGGAGGCAGGAAGCCCCTCATGGCACGTGTCACCTTCTCCATGGCACGATGGAGCAAGAGACACCACCGGACCCATGGACCCCCTGTTGTGTCCTGGTCTGAGCCCCGACCCAAGCATCAACTTGGGGGTTGCCTTCCTCCCCTCCTGTTCGTTTTCTAAACTATTCCTCGTTAGCCACTTGCTGATGGCAAAGGTATCTATTCTCTGCATTCCCTAAAAAAAAAGATTATGCAAATAAAGCCTCAAGGTGAAAAGCTTTAGCAATTGTCTTCATGGCTGATGCCTGGCCCGAACACCCAGCTGGCTGTAATTTATGCTTTGTTTGATTTCCTAACACCTCTTATTGCCAGCAAATCACATGGTCCCTTTCCTGTATATTATTTTCCCATTTGCTTCTTGCTCTCCCACCCCTGCCCCTATAACCCTACAAAATAGCTCTCATTTTTATTAAAGCAATTTATTCTCAAGCCTGCCAAAGGCTTATCAGCTTCGGCATATGTTCAGACAAGTCGTGCCCAGTGACTTTGGGGAAGAAAATGAATGAAAACGACGACAAAAGGGAAAGCGAGCTCCAGACTGAATGAGCGTGGCTGTCTTCCAGCAAGGAGCTTTCTATCCCAGGCCGGGGCGGAGGTCACCACCAGGAGCGCTTGGAGAGTTGTTGGGAAGGGCCCCGGAAACAGAAGGATATCTGCACCTCTCTAGACTTCTCTAGCACCAAATGAATATATCTTCTCCCTATCCAGAGCTGCCTTTATCTAAAAGGGCTTTTACCCAGGTACCATTCCTCCTTCTAAAGAGAATGAGTTATCACTCCTGTTAGACACTCCTTGGAAACTTCAAACAGGGAATTTGCTTTGTTGGTGAATTAATTTGCTTGCTGGGCTTGACCTTACAGCTCACACGGCCAGCAAAGTTCCTGTTGCCTCTAATGGGGTTTTGGCGCTCTTAATCCTTACATTCAAAGCCCAAGGAACCCTTTCATTAGCTTCAAGGTGCCATGCGTCAAATCTCTGAATGGCCGCAGAGTGCTATGGAGAGGTGCAGCCATGGCTTGGGCTTATTGGATTGCTCTGGGGTCGGGGGCTGTTGATAAGGTCTTCATTTAAGGGGATAGAAATATTCAGAGGAATCACTCTACAACGAGTGGTGGCAGCAATGGGGGCCTGTGAGATTCAAGTCACTCTCGGGCAGAGAATCAGACCTAAACCCTACTTCTGATTGGATCGTAACCCCCAAATCCGTTTGAGATCCAGACACATCTTGTTGGGCTATCCTGGCTATAACTGCCCAGTGCCATTGAGGTGGAAGGTACTTCCTGGCCAATTAAAAATAAAGCCCCAGAGGCCGACTGTATCCGAGGTGTCTCTCTACCGCAAAGAACGGTACGGATTTTGTAAGCTGATATAATGTCATAAAACCGTGGCAGGGTCACTTCTCTCCTTCCAATGGCTATATCCCACTCCCAGGGCCAAGGAAAAACCAGCATGTGGCATACCATGCAGAACAAATCCAGCACCTCTTAGAAGGCAACATTCATCAGCTTCCCGCCGCTTGCCGGGTGCTCGTCCCTGTCCGTCTGACTGCAGAGAATGAAATCTCTGTGGCGCAGCCAGTATTCAGGCCAGTTCCTTGAGAGGCAGCGAAACACAGCTTTTATCAGCATAGGAGAGCGTGCAAAGATAAAACTTCAAAGAAAACACGTTTTAAATACACCTTTAAAAGCCTGAAAATGTGGTTTCATAAATGTTTGTGTTACTCGGGCGATAGATAAAGCTGAGCGGTATTACTGAATTGGGTAGCGCCCTCGAATGCCTGCAGACTTCACTTGTTCGTATCAGATAAATGGGTGACTTATTAAGGTATATCTCTGCATAGGGGAGTTCTCTCTTTTTTGAATGGGCCTTTCGCCCCTCTGTCTCTCTTGCATTTTGCAAAATTAAAGAATTTTGCAAAATTAAAGAATTTTTTTTGCAAAAAACTTTGCCGGTCTAATAAAAGATATCACCTCTACTACAAGGCCCGATTGTTAAACAGGGAAGTGATTTTTACATCACTTCCAAGTGGTTTGGCATGTGCCAGAAGGCATAGCTCTTTCCACTATGGGACTGCCTGCAGTTGTCCCAATTCCTAGTCCATAGATTTAGGAGCAGGCACTCCTGATTTTCACCAATATGGATAAAATAAGGATGCAGAACTATTCTCTTGTGCTGTTGATACAGAGAAGCAGCTTCCTAGCTTTACAAAAATAGTGGTGGGAGGTTGGTGGGTTCTGAGTCCTAGGAGATCAGGAGGTTTGCAACGCATTTGGGCTATTCTTGGGTTATTACAGAGGGAAAGATGAGAAAAGGTGATGGGATGGCTCAAAGCATGGGGCAATGTTTAACCACTGCTGGGAGCAGTCTCTCACCTTATTCTGTACACACCCTGTATTTAGATCTACTGAAAAGGATTAACGTTATCACTAATTGTCAAAGGGGAGATCTCTGCTCTGCTGTTCCTGCAGGAAGGGATTTAGCAAAGAATGGGTTTGGGCAAGTATGCATGCTCTAAGGGTATGGGTATAATAACAATGCAGTTTGCCAATTCATTTCCCTGTAGCTGTGATTTTTTTATGGGAAGACAGCACACTGTTTAATCACTAACATGACATAGCCTAACAAAGCATCAGAGGGACACCTCTGGAAATATTAAGCCATTAGTATAGCATCCCAGCTCTGCTATTTTAAGGATGGATTCTGGCCTTGCTAATACGCATGCAACTCCACTGCAGACAGTGGGGATGTACATGTGCATCCAAGGGCAGAACTTGGCCCGTATCACACGACTTAGTGCCCAATGCATTGATTTCTGCCTTGGCTTAAGAGTTTTTCTAATTCCACTGGTTCCACTGAAGTCAACCAGAGCACAAGATAGGACAAGACTTGAAAGATAAAAGGGCAAATTCAGGCAGAAAGCCAGGTTGGTGCAGCTGTATTAGCTGCGCTAGGCAGCAGTTGCTTACAGCAGGTCTGTGATGCAGATTTAGTAGAGGTCATGGGTCTGGCCCCAACGTTTCTTTATTAGGCATTGGGAGAATTTGGAATACAGCACTAGTGAGCTCAAAGGGAAGCTATTCAGGTAAAGTTTTAGGGTCCTGTCTTGAGAGCCTTACTTATGGGAGTCATGGGCCTAACTCCTGCGAGTGAGGACTCTGCATGAGCGAGAATTTATAGGACAGGGTCTCTCGTTAGTGGCCCTCTGTGCCCACTTGTGCCACGCTTGATCATAATGACCAGCACCAAAACATGTGCTCAGCGTCAAAGGATGACTTGTAAAATAAAGGATTCCCAAGCAACCCACTGAGCCCTTTTCCTGTTCTGTTCTGTGCTGGAGAGCACAAAGGCTGCAAGTCTTCCAGAAAAGCATCCCAATACCCACCCATGGCATATCCTTTCAACTCAACTCGTGGCCTGGGAATGGAAATCAAAAGCAGTACACGGGCAGCAAAAACTGAGCGGGACTCGTTTTGGGTGGACAAAATTCCAGGCACACCATTTCCCCATCTTATCCTTCACTAGCTGCTAGCAGTATTTCTAAGACAGTTCTTTGCCTTTAAAATCGAGTGGCCTGCTTTGTATTGTTTTAAACTGCTCGATTTTGCTGTTTAATCTCTAGCACTTCCTTTCTTACAAAGACAAACCCTCTGGATTACTTCAGATCCTGGCTTCCTGGCATTCGAATGCTCCTATTAATCCAAGAGGTCATCAACCCATCTGAGATGACCTTCCATCCTGTGGTGCATGGAGCTCTTTAGATGCAGAGGGCAGGTTTTGATTTTGTTTTGGCATCTTTCCACCCCCTTTCCAAGGGGAACACAACGCTGGCCTCCCCTTCCCCTTCCAAGCCCTTCCCATCCATGCCAAAGCAAACATCTACCGCCAACAGAATTGTTACCGCAGAACCTATATCGTCCGCTAGGGATTCTGCTATCGCTGTATTGTACATTAGAAATACTCAGCAATGCCACAGGTGGGCAGCAGTATAAAACCCTAAGACAGACATATAGATGGAAGGAATCTTATTGCTGGGTCAAAACCAAGAGTTACCTCAAAATACAGAGAGAGAGAGAGAGGAGTCCTGTGTTTTCTCTCACAGAGATGCTTTTTTTTCCTCTTTATCTCAAGCCCAAGCCATTTAGATTGAAAGTATATGCTTAGCTGTCAGTGCATAAAACACTTAACACATTCCTTCCTGGCTTGTATCTGATGTAAAGCAACCATCAGGGGAACGGATGCGGCAACACTACAAACAACTGGAAGAGC
>NW_005842174.1:1745716-1751791 GCF_000455745.1 Alligator sinensis
GATGCGGCAACACTACAAACAACTGGGAGAGCGTCAAAACCTTTGCTGCCCTAGAACCAGGCACCCTTTTCCCATAAGAAATCATCGCTTAGGATGTGCATTAGTTATAGTGGGTGACAATATAGCCCCATGACAGCCAATGGCCCAGCACTTAGGATTTGACTCTTAACGCACATCATAACTACACAACAAAGGAGAGTGATTGCTTGCAGCAGCTGGAGCACTGGGGGATGACTCGGGCCAGTTCACACCCACACAGGACACGAATCGGACCTGGCACTGCTATGCCCCCTCCCAAACACGTGCTTCTCCCACCAAAATCCTGGGTACTGACTGCGATCTCCACGCAAGCATCTCCTCCAAAGCCTGATTCTGCATTTGTCCAGCATCCAAAACTCCCACTGGCTTCAGTTCCTCCAGCGAGAGTCTGGCGTGCATGGGGAGAGCCACATTGGCAGCACCCTCCGTTGCTAAACGGCGCCACGTGGTAAGTCAAGGTTTAATTATCTGTGTAATTTTTCCTGGATTTGACTCCATGCTAATGACCAAGCAAAGCTATTCCCTTCAGCCCACCCACAGGCTCCGGCCGCCCTGTCAAACACTGCCCAGTCGGTGATGAATAGTGCTCGGACCCAGAAAATTAAACTAAGAGCAATGGGAAGGGTCAGCTGACCCCACCACAATGCAAGGGAGGGTGCTGGGACAAGCCGGAGCCATTCAGGATGCTGCGGGGAAATCCTTGGGTTGGCTACTTTGGTTCGTCCAGCAGGACAATGAGAATGTGATCAGCTCAAATATTCTGCCCCCTGACTCCTTTCACACACAGCCGTGGGCTCCGTCCTCAGCTCCATTCCCTGCAATTGAAGGGGACGAAGACAAAAAACTCTCTCTTAAGGCACCTCAACGATTCCACAAACCCAGATAGTTTCTGGGAGAGGAACTGGGCCACCCTGGGACAAGTGCGAGCAGTGTTGGGGTGTCTGTCTCACAGCTGGGCTGGCTGCAGCAGCCCCCAAGGGGCTGTTATGATATCAGGAATCACAAGATTGCAAGGACTCTGGCTAAGCCCCCTTCTGCTGCCCATGCTGCTTACCCGCACCTCACACGCGGGGTGCAAAGGATGCCGGTGCAGGGAAATGTGTGGCTCACAGCAGGGAATCAATGGGCCTATGTGTTTTTGGTGGAATAGGAGGGGAGTAAGACGAGTTCAGGTGTTGCATGTGAGCACAGGCGTCTGCTGCAAATAGGAACCTGAAGGAGGGAGGCTATTTTCCTTTGCATCCAAGCACACGGACGGGGCCAACACAGTGAGGCTACGTGCATGTCACTGAGGACAGCATGTAGCCCTCCCAGTCCTGCGGCTGCCTCTCTGCGTCCCTGCCTAGTTCTCAAACAAATGAGATGGGTGGGGGACAGCCCACGTGACAGTTATGAGCAATGCCTCTGTCAGTGCAAAGGGTTAACCGCGGGATTCACAGCCCCACCCTCTGTGGCTGGTGCAGAGATTCACAGACATCTCTTCAAGACAGGGTGGGCCCTGGCAGGTGATAAGTGGCGTCCAGAGCAGAGATAAGCTGGTTCCGCATTAAAAACCTGCATGGAAGGGCTAAAAATGTCTTTGCAGCTGGAAACTCCCCCCGCCTCTTCCCAGATTAGATGCAAAACAAATGCTGGCCCCGTGCTTGCCACCAGATTCAATATCACCCCGCAGAGCACGGTGCCAGCATGGGCAGCAGGGGAAGTGAAGGAGTGTCACGCGAAAGAGCAGGGCATTTTCCAACTGGACAAACAATTCGCAGGCCCTTTGGGCTCTGGCCGAATATTCTCCCCCTGTTCTTATTTTTCTCATTACTCTTCCTGTTATTCCAGCAGAGTGGAGCCAAAGGTTCCTGCGTGCTTAGAAAAGTAACAGGGCAGGCAACGTAAGAACAAGCTCCCACCTGGGCCTGCTAGTCTTGCTTTTACGTGGGAGGGCACATGAGATTCCTTGGCCCCTTTGCAAACAAATGTTTTCATAGGCAGAAAAGGGGGCCCCTGTCTATCTCGCTCCTCTTTTAACCTGATGCAATGGGCCGTATGCTGCTCTGATTTATGATGGTGTTGGGTTTGCTTAGCCCCATTGAAGTCAGTGGATTTACTTAAGATTTATACTTGTGTAGCCAAAATCAGCTTGGCTTATTGAGCTGCACCAGCTTAGAATCAGTAACACCTGACTTACACAGGGGTAGTGAAGATAGGGGATGATCTCAGTAAGTGTAAATCAGCTTGGTGTAAATGAGGAACATCTCACTAGCTATCTATTAGTATATCACCCACCCTTGCAAGCATTTCCGAGCTCCCACCCATGCATGTGGGGTGATAAAATGGACCGGGTGATAAGGAAGAGCAGGACGCTGTCTGAGCAGCAGCAGTCACTTTGCACTGGAGTTCCTTATACCCTTGCACTTGCCCTTTATTTTATTCCATGTCTGTATTTTTGAGCTCTAGCTAGGGACAGAAATTACACATACACTGGTTTAAGTGGCTGGAAACCAGATCAAATTTGTAACACAACAGAAGTTCAGTGCATATAAACTGCTTTCAAAGTGGCCAAAACCAGTTTAAGATAAACCTGGAGGGATGTAGTATCAGACTTAACTGATTTAGGTTAAATCAGTTTATTGAACTTCTGTCCCACATCCCTTCCAGTCCCCCGGTATCCCAGGATGCTTTGTACCTCCCTCGCACACCCCCTGCCCTCCCTCACAGGGTGGGCAGACTAGCTTTGGCCCAAGCTGTCAGCTGAGCAAGGAGGTGTGCTGTACCACACCCCGGCTTCTGGCTTGGGCCACTGCAGGTAGGTGGCTGCACTTCCGAAATCAAAAGTGAATGTCTGTTCACTTGCTTATCGGTTCAATCTGTGCAGCTTCGACTAACCTGTGAAGACTGAACTGATTCAGCGTTGGGCTTTTTGACTACCTGTACTTAGCCTAATTGTCCAGCCTCATCATAAGTAACTCAAGCTATACACCTATGAATTGTTCCAACTCTTCTTCATCTTAGCACATTTCTTTGATATTTTGCTTGAGAGTCAATTCACTTTACAGACGTACACTCGACATTCCTCCTCCATGGCCACCAAATGATCAGCATGGGACAGTTGTAAGAAGCACGTCCTTGCCAATACCATGGAAAAGCAGATGCTACTGTACTGGGACCTGCCTTCATTATTTTTCACCTGTTTTGAGGCACCTCAAAGTGGTAGTACAGTGGAGCATATAGACACGTTCTTCATAGACACTTTTTCTGATTGTGGAGAGGTCTAGGTCTCAAAAGGTTGCACCATGAAGAATTCAACGTGTCCCTTGGTTATAGAAACTGTTAAGAAAAAAAAAGGGTTCCTCTTATCTGCTATGAATCAGATAAAGTGTGGAGTCAGGTCACCAAGACATACAAAACCATGGGCCACTATCAAAGGTTATGAATTGAAGCTATTGGACCAGACAGTGCCAGTCAACATCGTTTCAGTGCAATCACTTCTCAGTACCTTACCCATGGTTGGGTGAAAAGACTGTCATACTGGCTGGTTGATAAAATTAGATGCTTTCCAGACATAAAAGGGCTTCTTGCAAAGGTTGAGCCAGGATTAAGAACTAACAGGGCTTGGTTTAGGACCATCTGGAGCTACGCTGGAGTCCTTGCACTTCTGATGAAACCCTTACTTTAAAAGATATATGGAATCATGGCTGACCAAGACATAAAAGGTTGTTACTCATTTTGACTGAAGGGAAAATATTTTTGGGGCTTTGGTGTCTATGATCAGGGGCTGCTCCTTCTCTTGGCCAAGGTATTTGGTTTTAGCTCAGCTAGGCAGTTTTTTCATTAAATGGATCATCCTGTTGTGCCCTCCTCTTCTGAGAGTTGAGCTCTACTTGCTAACAATGCTAACCTTCCTTGAGACTGGCCAAGTCTATTAAATGCCTCCATGCAGACGAGGGGAACCCATGGGTTAATGGTGTAGCACCTTTCCGACATGAATCGCCATGGGTATCAGTGTCGTGCTCAGTTCAGCTGCCGGTGCTGCCCATGCACATGAGCTTTGTTGGTTTTTTGGCTAACTCTGGCATTAAATCATTAAATAAAACCTAACGATGGGGAGAATCAGAGGGAAACTGCGATGATGAGGGGGAGAGACGTGTCATGGTGCACGCTGGCTGAGCGTATCCCGGTGGCAGCTGTCCCTGGCTGGGAGACGCTACTCAATTTATGTGCACATTAATTGAAACTGTGATTCATTAAATATAGCTCGCTCTGTGACTTCATTAATATTATGGCAATTCCTGAGCCGGTGCCAGGCAGATCAAAGCAGATTGGTCTGCAGATTATTCTGCTTCTGCTCCTGCATCAAACAGAAACAAGTCCACTGAAATCAGTGGGGTTGTGTTGGTGTAAACAAGCCACATGAAAAGAGAGCCCACACCTAGCATGCATGGGCAGCTTGCAAGGAGAAGCTGGCAGTGCCAGAGGAAGAATACAATCCTGGCCTGGGAGCCCATCCATTAGCTCAGGCAAAAGCAAGAGCAAGAGCAAGGTTGGCTAAATCCCCAACACAGCCCATTTCTGGAGCCTCAGTGCTGGGAAAGACTGGGAACGTGGATGGAAAGGGATGAATTTGCAGCTCTGGGCATTTTCTCCAATGAAATGACTGCATAAAGAAATGGATCAACAAGGAGAGCCCACTTCATCCCCTCCTGCTGGGGGGCAAGGGGTGGGTTTGGTGCGAACGCTGTGAAGAGCCAACAGGCAATGCTGTTATGGTGATCCTGCTAGTTCTGTTCCACTAAATCCAGAGGCCAATGGCTCCCAAACTGGTGTCCACAGAGCACCCTGGTGTGGGGAGCTGGTTGATCCTGAGGGCTGCTCCTCCTCCTCCTCCCTTTCAGCGACTGAAACCCTTTAAAGAGACTTGGGGCTTAACTGAGAACTGGTTCTACCGCTCACAACATGCCTCTGGTCTCCCCCTTTCCTATCTTTGTTCGACAAGTGGTAACTGCTCACTTCCCTTTCAAGTGGTTAAAATTATTAACATAATTAGGTTAAACTAACTGATTGCTCTAACTTGGGCAATACTGGGACTGCCTCTGATTCTTTCCTAGGATGAGAGGTGTTTGAACCCTGAAGGTTTGTCTTCAGTCTCTCCCAACTGTAGCAGTCGGTCCAATAAGAGGTATTACCTCACTTCATGAATCTTGTTCCTCTCAACTTACATTAAGGAAAGTTCAAGGTCTTCAGTACTTCCCCAGTTTTACTTTTCTAAGAAGCAGCTGCTGTAATTTCCCTGGGGATGTTACTTGGGTAGGTGTCCACTGCCATCAAAGGTGTGACTGCATCTTGCAGAAAGCTGCGTGATGTGGTGTGGCTTGGTGATTCAGCACTATAGCCATGGTAGCACGGAGATCAATGTAGGCTAACTTGCAGTGCATCTGATTAGTGCCTAAGAGCCAGCTGCTCACAGGTTAAACCCTAGTGAGCAAACAAAACCTTATGGGTAGAGACAAAAGTTACATATGAACTGGTAAAAATGATTGGAAAGGGGTTCAAATCTGTAACACAACAGAGGTTCAGTGCACATAATCTGCTTTCAAAGTGGCCAAACCTGGTTTAAGATAAATCTGAATGGATGTAGTATCAGACTCAACTGATTTAGGTTAAATCGGTTTATTGAAATTTTGTCCCAGATACCCTCTGGATTCAAGTTAACTCACAGTCCCCCAGTATCCCAGGATGCTTTGCACCTCCCCCAAAACTGCCCCTCCCAGGGTGGGTAGGCTAGCCTTGGCCCAAGCTGTGTGGTCCAGCCAAGTAGGGAGATGTGCTCTAGCACCCCCTGGTTTTTGGCCTGGGCTCTTGCAGGCATGTGGCTGCATTTCTGGAATCAAAAGTGAATGTCTGTTCATTTCCTTATCGGTTCAGTCTGTGCAGCTTAGACTAACCTGAGAAGATTGGATTGAGCCAGCCTCAGGCTTTTTGACTGTCTGTACTTAGCCTATATGAATCCAAGATATTACAAAGGGGTCCAGGTTTGGAAATACTGCT
>NW_005842174.1:1751822-1759547 GCF_000455745.1 Alligator sinensis
AACCTGGGCTCTTCCTCCTTTCATTTATACATAGCAAAAAGATTGGATGCATCTTTATATATGAGAGAGGGGAAATATAGGGTGTCTTTGCCTGTTATAAAGGTTTTACTGACATAGGGGTAGGATAACCAAATACCTCACATGTGGTAAAGAGTTTAGGGAGATATGTGGAAATTATATCTGCATTTGCACCTATTTTACAGAAGGAACATTGCAGAAATGTTTTAGAAGGCTTTTACACTTTTACAAGCACTGCTTTTCATATCCCTTTGCAGATGAATCTGAGTTTATCACTTACCATGAATCTAACCACACAGCAAACACAAGAGGAGAAAAGTTATAGCTAATCCACCATAGGAATCTTCAAGAAAAAAAGCCCTAAAATACAATTTCCATACATCACAACATCGTTATTTTAAGATCCAATATCTTGGGACTTTCCCAGACTCAGAGAAGGTGCCGGGCACTCTGTGGGATAGGAGGGAACCAGACAGTTCTTCTTTTTTAGGCCTCATGAGGCCACAAATTTTCTGAGTTGAAGTCAGTCACTGGTCCTGGGTGAATCTCAACACCCAGCCTGCATCTCAGGCCATCCAAGGTAGATATAATATGTTAGGGGAGAAAGAGGAAGCAAAACCCAGCCAGACAAGTGTTGCAAAGAGAAGTGGTGACTGCTCAAAATCTACTCAGAAGTTTGGCTTTAGTGGAGAAGGGTCAATGAGCAGCTTGCAAGTCAGGCAATTAGGGGTGCACCCTGGTTACTGTACCAACACCTCATTGGACATATGTGAAATAGATACACGTCTATATATATGGTGGCCCTAATTCAGCTGTGTTAGGACGATGCTGACTTTGACCCAGACTTTGATGGGTTTCCCTCTGTGCTAACCTCCTATTGTCCCCTACTGCGCCCTAATTGATAACATTTCCCAAGGGATGTTACCTGCTCTTGGGTCTGTAAATGCCACGGCCAGTGGCTGGATTAGTGACTGACTCTACTATACTTACACTCCTATAAATGGAGTTGCTGCAATTAAGGCCATAGGCTGGCTCTTCAGCTGGTTCAAATCAGCATTAATCCCACCAAAGACAGGAAGGCTAGCCAGCAGAAGACCTGAGCCAGCAAAGCCACACTGGTGCTGGAGTAATAGCAGTGATCAAACAGTCAGCCCTCTATGAATATTGTCTCTTGGAGTATATTACCCTCCCCGCTTCTGAGAGAGGCAAGTGCCTTTTCTAGGGATCCTAGAAAATGAACTTGTCTAACATCTGTCCCAACTATACAGTTGGCCTGACAGCATAAAAAATCCTTCTCTCATATGTTTTCTGGACTATCACTGGTACAGCACTCTAACCTGGTGAGTCTCAACCTTTTTAGGATCCCCCTAGCAAAATGCCAGCTCTTATTTTTCACTTGTTTTGTGACTACAGGAAAATAATCGAACAATTCTTTTGTTGCAAAAAAACAGACAGACCAGGACAGGTCAGACTGTTTTTGACACTGTGGAGTCCCATTGGAAATCTCTGGGTTTATCTTGTGAATCATGTGTAGGTGTTTGCACACCTAACAGTGCTCAGATTGCATGGGCCATATTGCTTACAGTGCATGGATCACCGTGCTCATATTGCTGAAACACCCTGGTTGAGAACCACTGCTCCGACCCTAGACTAGGTAATCCAAAATCAGTCAACGGTATCTAAAACTCAAGAGGAGGTCTCAAGCCTGGGGTCTCTATTGCATCCAGATTAATTTGCTCTATGACTACCTTGACGGATGACTGAATGGTCATGGGTACGGCTTTCTCTTTGGAAACAGGCACAGATGCTCCATCACGGTGGCTCTGTATACTTAAGAAGTATATTTGGTCTCGGGAGGATGCATCAAAAATTTTTGATGCCTAGCAGAAAATAAAAATATTTGCTCTCTGTTCATTTCCAGAGCTGCACATAAAATGTATCCCCTCAGGGCATATCCAAGAAAAAGACTAGAAATAAAATATAAATTCTAAAGAGCAGTAAAATGTTTATCGCTTTGGGGGTTATGAGTGTTCAGCTTTTATTACTATGAAAATCAATTTACTAAACTTAGGTTTACTGCAAAATCAAAAAAGTTAAAATCTGAATTCATTTTGCTTCAGCTGGGGGTTTTATGTCATAGTCAATACAGGAGCAGGAGGCTTGCTTTCCCTAACAGATGCCAGTAAGTATCACATCCCCGAACAGGGCACTTCCTTGAGCACGACGTGTTAAACATCTGCTCCAGTCCGCCTGCCTCTTGCATTGAGGCATCAGCTTTCCCTCGCATAGAGCAGGAAAGACGTGCTCCAGGAAAGCCTACACCACCCGCGGTGGTGAAAGGTATGGACCCCCAAGGAGCTCTCAATGTGCCAAGATATTTACTCTTGTCCAAGACTGACGCCCGCTCTACTTCACCCGTCTCGTCGTTTTAAGGAGACGCTGGGGGAACATTTTTAAATCAAAATTAAAATAAGCCCCATTCATCTGTTCCAGTGATGCTGTTTGGTATTCAGAGAGCCCTTCCTCTCTTATCTGATGTCCCCGGGCTCTTCGTTTAGAAGAAGGTCAATCCATGCTGTCAGGAGCTCCTGGCTATGTGATTCCCTAGGACGCACGCGGGGATCCCTTCCTCCCTGGCAGCCTGAATTCAACTGTCGGGAAATTTCTGCTCCCTGCACTGTTCTTCCTGCTGCTCTGCTTTCTGCTTCATGCCCTATCTGCTATCTTGGTGCCCACCCTCTCCCCAATCTGCCATGTGCCACACACAGAGGTTGCTTGTGCCGCTTGCAGCTCCCATATTGCTCTACAGAGCAGCGGGGGACGAATACCCTTGTTTGCTCAACAGGGCTCCCATCAGCTAAATGATGCGGGGCACAGACGGTCTTTGGTGGCAGCCTGGTCCTGCTCCACCCCAGGAAGAGGCACCGGACTCGAGCAGAAGTGATGAGCCCAGACCACTTACCTACTGGACCCACCTACAGTGGCAGCATTTTAGCTTAGCCTCAGCCGTCTCCCCACCAAGGTACAAAAACAAACCATGCAAACAACCTCCCCTCTCAAACTTACAACTTTGCAGGCATCTGATCTGAAAAAACAAACCCAGGAGAAAAGAGGAAGTAGCCAGTTTCCCTTGAGGGGATTTTCAATTGCATTTATGACCCGTTCACACCATCTGCTGCGAACTACGGGCTGTTCTGCTCCTTGTTCGTGCTCTCCGAGGCTCACGTCTTGTGCACAGCTGCAATCTAGTAAGCAGGTTTTTTGGTGCAGTGGGGGAATGTAGGACACAGCCAATAAATTGGTTACAGTTAAAAAAACCCCCTACCTTTTGGTTTGTTTATTGCTGATGAAACAGCTGATTTCTGCTCCAGCACGTTCGCCCGCAAGTCGCAAAAAATATGATTTTCTAAAAAATTGCACAAAAGCTGGTTTTAAGCTAGCTAAAGATAAAAGCATGAAAAATAAAGGCAAAGAGAAATGGCTTCGTATTAACAGAACGTCCCGTGCTATCCTCCAGCCCATCCACACCTCATCGTCCCCTACATTTATTTTTGTCTGTGGATGTCTCAAAACCTAAAATTGAGCAAATAAGCAGTTGACCAGAGGTATTCAAAAGATGTGAACGCAGTTTAGAAAGAAGGAAAGAAATCAGACTGTTTTCATGTAGCAGCGGGTCATGGGGATGCTGACATTTTACTGGGAAGCCCAGTTTGCAGTCAATGGAAAATTCCAATCATAAACTGGATATAAAGGGAGAATTTCAGTCCATTTATCCTCTAAGACTATTTCTGTTTGAGAAAGAGGTGTTTCTACACAGCCAAAATCTTTGTTTGAAAAGGTTTTGACCAGTTCACGAGAACAACTGCTCATGAACAATTCGGAGGATGAGAGTTACTGATCCAAACAAGTCAGCAAATACTCAGGGACTCTGGCTACTTTCCAGAAGCACAAGGCTCCTTTTGGGAAAGTTCATGTGGTTCATCAGAACTGATATGAATACATTTGGCCAGCTCTGGCATCCTACAACTAAGTTATAAGCATATGAATGCTAGGTGTTCATGAAGGTGGTGCTGGCAGAGCCCTCGACACTAGGAAGGCAGAACTTCTGACCTGTATGGGTTCGACATCTACCCTGGTACAAACATGCTATGCAAGCCAACACGTGGTGCCAGGGTTAGATCAGTTTTAATTCACCCTTTTGGCTATTCAAAGGCAGGCAAAGTCTTATTCCAGAATAGACACGTCCCTTCCAAAAACAAGTGCCTCGGCCCAGCCTTGAGTGAAAGCTGATTTAGTTATTTAAGGGCTGGTTTGCATAATGGGCTCTGGACGTGAGCCCCACACTCGCACTGATGGTGCTAAGGGTTGAAGCGTGGGCAGGTTTCATCTCAGCTGACCCGGACTCTTGTGTTCTTTATCCAGCTCTGCACTCTTCCCTGCTGACAGGCTCCTGGATTTACACCGGGGAGTTTCTGTTTGGACTCCCTGGAGACTGGGACGGCCGCACAAACAGACTTCGCCCTGCACTCCCAAACAGCAAACGAGGTCCATAGATTAAATATCTACGTCTCCATCTGTCAGCGCGGCCGAACCCAACGGTGCCGGAGAGCAGCTCCAAGGACAAACCCTGGCTCCATATCCCTGTGGCCCTTGTACAAATGAGGTGCCTCTAGAGCAATCAGTGTCGACTCCTTCCAGAGACCCAGTGACGACTGCCAGGATTGCAGATTTATGGGGGAGCCATTGAAATGGCAATATAAACAGTCATGTCTGCATGCGTGATATACAGGGCTGCTGTAACTCTTTTAACCAGGGCCCCCATGTCCAATAGGATACGCTATGCCAGCCTTTCGTCACCGGCTTGAAATATTTAGATAACTCCCTCCTCAAAGTCAAGAGGCATTTTAAGGATGGAGCCTCAGGAATGATGGGGAGGCCAGACATTTTTGACCATCACTATTGCAAATTTTAGTACCCCTGCAGGCAGTTTTTTCCCCCAGAAATCTTAGCAATGAGCAAACACAGGCCCTGAGGTAGGGCTGGCAGAGCCCACAACTGAATAAGGAACTGGGAGAAGAGGGATAGTATTGGCAACTCACTGGTCACTGCCTGACTTTGCTTACCAAAGTATCAGTGATCCCTGGGCATCACTGCCACTACCTGCCGTGCGTCAAGGCAGCTCAATCGTGGGGGGAATATCACATATAGCATCCTTTCCTTCATCAGGGCCAGATTTCCAGCCTCACACATGCTGTCAGCGAGGACCCCCGCTCTCAGATCAGAGTGCCTAGCACAGATAGCCCTTCAACCAAAAAGTAAACCCTCTCTCCCAATCATTCTGTGCACCCTCTGGTTGAAGCATCATCTTTGGTTGAAAAGGGCATGACAGAAATGCACGTTTATGTGGGGAAACCGGCTGTGGGAAGACAGACTGGAAATTAGAAAGGTACCGACTCTGAACCAAATCTGCGGGAATTTAACAGAGACACCAAAACTTACCCCATAAAATGCAGTACACTGGCAGTCTGGCAGGTGGGAGTGATGATGGTAACGTGGCCGGCGACCTGGGCTCATGGCACCAAGCCTTGACACCTTGTTGGCCCTCTCACCATTTTGATTTTTCAGCTGCCGCGCCAGGAAAAAAGTTCATCTCTCCATCTTGTGAGAGAAGGAAAGTGCATTGCCATTTTTCAAAGGGTCATCTGATAACCTTGTCAGACTTAATTGTGCCATAATCAAATTACTCCCTGGAACGCAGTGCGATGCAATCAATCGCATGCAAACACCCCCGACAACCCTACAGACATGAAAGGCCGGGACGCACCATTTATTAAGAAATTGCAGAATTGCGGGGATTCATCTTCATTTACTGAAAGAAGGTTTTCTTGGCTTGCAAGAGAGCAAACCAGAGAGAGGGGGAGAGCGGTATTAAGCGGCCATGAATCATTTAGAAAGTGCTGGTGGGGAGTCAGCGGGGAAAAAACTTTAGTATCTGTGCTGCCAAAGAAGGGGAATGATAAACCTGTGGGGGTGATGCAGTGCCCTGGAAATCCAGAGATGTTTTGTGTCTTTGCAGACCTTCTTCAAGGGGATCTTTCTTGCACGTTGCATAGCTAAGTTATGGAGACAAAGCGGCTTGAGCAAGGCATCGTGAGAGAGGACTGGCCTTTTAATCTCCTCCCCAGCTAACAGCTACTCTTTTATTGCCTTGGTATCCTCAGCTTATGTCTCTCCTTCCATTCACTATGGCACCTAGCGCTGGTCCTACAAACAACAACTCCCTTTGGACACAGGCTCATAGCAACAGAGGCATATTGCTCCACAAAGCGGGTAAAGTGCATTCCCTCTGATGGGAAGTTTCTCGCTAATAGGTGTGTTGTCTCTAAAACCACCACAGGGCAGAGAATATGGGGTCAAAAAGAGGTGCAACCAGCAATGTGAATTCTATGAATGACTCCAGGAACGTGTGTAACACAGTCCCAGAGCAAGGGCAAATGGCAGGGAGAGCGAGTGGCTGACGCTTGTGTTTTAAATGCATGTCTCAATTCACCCTTAAGCATCCTGGTATCAGTGCCAAGGGTGTTTAGCTGCACTGCAAAAGCCTCCCCCCCACACATACTCAGAGGTCCCTGCTCCGGGGGCAAGACGCACTCGCAGGCATGTAGTAGTCAGGGATATTCTGACAGCCCTAGGAATTCCTGGAGCAATTTCACACGTGGCCTCTCAAGACTGCACGGGGATGCGGGGATGCCACCCAGCCCACCCTGCTGCAAGCGCTCAGTCCTATTGCCTGCGCTGGAAGAAAATCTCCTACTTCCAGTGCAGGAGTCTGACGCAGTTTTGAGTCACCCAATAGAAAGCAGCAGCCGACAAGCAGTGCCAATAAACACACCCATATGTTTAATAAGCTACTTTGCTGATGGGGCATCTAGGGACGCGATTAGTAAGGGTCAATATCCTGCTGGTCTTATTCAACAGGAAGCACCACAGGCTTTGCTCTGACTTACGGTCATGAAAAAGGGGAGAAGGAGTCAACCGAAGGTTTGTCATCAGAGCTCGGCGGTTTGCTTGGCCCTTTGTTTTACTTTAAACTGGATCCACTTGCAAGCAAAGCTGACAACTCAAGAGTTGTGGGACAGCTTCTACCTGGTTTCCGGTCACCATTGAGTCCCGCATTGGTTACAGGGCACTTTGAACTCCTGGAAAGGGAAAGATACCATAGGAGAAGTACTTCAAATTTGTGCCTAAATGATCCCTTTTTCCAGTGATGAACCTGAGCCAATTTTTTTAACAAAACCCTAAACATTCTCTAGTTTCCTGAGGACAGATGGCTTTTTAAAACTCATGGCACCATTGGTAAGACACCTTCCCTTCGTAGGTTAGGTCACTTTTCAGTCACGTGGATCCTGCCTCACTTTTCCGCTCAGGTTCCCATTTTTATCTCACTTACCTTCATGAATTAAAAACAACCTCACTAAAGCCCATGGCTCTGCCGGAGTAGGAAAGGAGAATCCCATCAACCGTCTTGAAAGGAGCTTGACATGAAAGGTTCATGTCTTAACGCAGCAGTGCAAGAAGACATGGCCTCTGCAGTAGTGAAAGCACAAATATTCTAGGCCCTATAGAAACAACATTCATTGCATGATTTTTTTTTGTACATATGGCCAAATTTCCATCATTCTTCACAGCTCTGCATGCCACATACTT
>NW_005842174.1:1759578-1789268 GCF_000455745.1 Alligator sinensis
TTTCCCTACCGTCCTCAGAACTTTAATCCATTGTGTGTGTGTATGAATCAAGAATTGCAATAAATGCACATATGCATCACTTTTTCCTAGCTCATACTTAGATTATATCATATACTAAGGTAGCTGGCGATGGCTAAGTGTGAGTGAAAGTATGCAGTACTCACAGATAAGCTTTCTTATGATTATTATTGATGTCGTTATATTCCGCTTAGTATGATCTGGGGTCAGAGAAGGGCATCCACATGGCTTGTCGGGAACAAAGAGGACGTCACAAGTGTCACGGATGAGTTGCCTGTCATCATGCCCCAAGTGTTGCATTTTCACCCCGCAAAACAAAGAAGTGAACAATGCATTTTATGCCCTCCTGGTTTCTCAGGTTGCTCGTGTCCATTCGAGCTTTCTGTTCACAGAGAGTGACCTACAGAGTTTCTTTGGGAACTTAGAAGTGCCAGGGGGAAGTATCCCTGTAACATGAAGCATAATAATCAGTTGTCTGAGCTTGGAGGGTCTCACTCATTGGGGATGTTTTTTATTGACTTCCATGGGTGCTGGAGCCAGCACTAGGAATGAGTCCCCGGGAAGGGCTCGCTAGCTGATCGCGATCGCGGTCTCAAAGAGCGACTGCTAAGGGCTCTGGCAAAGCAGCTTTCACTAAATATAGGAAGTGACTGCCACCTCCAGCCCTCTGACTGCTATTAAGCAGCAAGCAATTACCGGGCCTCCTTGAATGACTTTGAGAATGTAAAAACTTGTTTTACTGCTTACTTGTACTGTAGATATAAACAGTCCGACTCGTAACACAGAAACAAGAGATGGCAATTATCCCAGACCTATTAGCTGTGTCTGAATATAATATACTAGAGGCTTCCTTGATCCGCTGGAATTTATATGACCATTAATGTGGATTGTAAATCGCTGTCAGTCGGGATAACTTGATCCATGTTTTTTGGAGAGGTAGGGGAGCGGGAAGGGAGGGTGAAGGGAGAAAGGAAAGTGGCCCACGATGGTAGAAAAGATCAAGACAGAAGGGGCCATACAGCAGCATTAAGTCTCTGCTGTCTACTGGCACATAGCAGATAATAAAAATAGGTTTAATTTAACATATAAGGATATCGTGTCAAAATAAAATGTCTCAAGGACAAGCAGGGAACGTAAAAAAGTCATGGCCCATGCAGGGAGGATCAGCTACACATAATAAAGATACATTAATGGTATATTTCTTAAGAGAAATTTTCATACTTGGGCGTTTTATGAGAAATAAGAGTTTAAAATATTAAAAGCGGGAATTTTATGACTGGAAGGGAAAAAAATGTTCAGATGAAGGCAACGCAGGAAAGAAAGGGCAAAAGCAAAAGGTTATTCATTGATCCCCTGATGGCAGAGAGGGACATGGGGTGATGCTTTGTGTGTGAACTTGGATGGTTTGGAACAAGCCCTTGACATTTTATTCTCCATTGAAGCCAATGGGGCTTTTTTTTGGAACAGGAACTGAATTAGGCCCCATTGCAAGGCTGCTGGAAATGCATTCAAAAAAAGAAAGCTTCCTGGTGAAACAAGAGGGAAGCGAAGGTACTTAGCATGGAGCCGCACGTGTGCCAACAGACAAAACAAAAATAAATGGGAGAAATAATGTTTAACCCTCACATAGAAATGGTCAAGGCAAAGGCAATTACTCCGTGGAATGAGCCAGAATGAAGTGTATTCCCTTCTGATTTTCTACTTGGGATGTGTGCGTTTTGTAGATAAATGGCATCAGCTCCTTTAATATCTGACCTGGGAATCAAATCTAGCAGGGGATGATGCCAGCAGGCTCTTAGCTACTGTAGGATCCTTATTAGGTGATAATTTACTGTGGCTTTATTTTTATAAATCGCCTTGTGTTACCTCCACTAATGAAGTCAATGGGAGTTTAGCTTGTGCCAAGAGGTTACGTTTTGGCCTTAGGAAAAATGTCTTTAGGAAACGCACTGCACACTATCAATGCATCTTAGTGGAGTTAACTGTCTTAAGAGCCGTACTCTAATGGGATACAAAGTGCCATTACTTTCTGGCCGAGCGCGGTGGATTCACTTGGGGTCTGGCATAATCGAGTGCCTTTGTGAGTTCATTTTATTAGCAAGGAGAGAGTTAACCTGAGCTGCTAAACAATAAAAATCAACTTGCTGTTGTTGTACCTCTTTGTCAATGGCTGAGAAAAAGAAGCTGGCCTATTCCCTCTCACTGAGCTCACAGAGAAAATGTGAAACAGCTCAGGTACCAGGAGTTTGCTTCTTGGAGATGGTCCTCCTCTCCTGTAATGTATGAAATGAGCACTTTGTCTCTGGGCTTGTAAAACCTGGTCTCCAATACGAAGGTGGAGATAATTGTGGGGTCAGTGGCTCCTAAACCATGTTGGTTCAACTTGGGAGGAGGTCCCATAGTTCAAGTGGCCACATATACAGACATTTAGGAAGAAAGGAGCCGCTGTTGCTGTATACAGAGAATCATGCACATGGAGCCCAGTGAAAAGCTTGGCGGAAAGTCTGACCTGTCGTGCTTTTAAGTCAAGAGAAAGCAGGACCAAAGCTACCCCTAGTTGCTAACTGGTTGCTCTTCTATAGCATGACTTTTTCAAATACAAGGACTAATTTGCAGTAGCTTGGATACTATAAATATTAATGCAGAGTATATTATACTTGCGTATCATAACTATTCATGACGGATGAATATTAATACCCTCCATCTGAATTCCCTCTCAAGACTCCTGATGCTCTTCACATCACACCGTCGTTGGGCGTCTGGGGGTGACATGAGAACTTTCCTTTCTCCATGGATTTTATACCTTGTGCTTAACTCTGGCAGCAGCAATTACTGGTGGGGTAATTTCGCTGTAATTAGGAGCGTCACACCGTATTCTAGTGTAAGGAATTTTCTTCAAGTCTGTTCATTCAATTGGCTTCATGATCCCACAGTAATATTCCTGGAGGACAATTTGTGCAACCAAACCCTGTATGAAGGTGTACAGGGACCGTACTTTTATCCGTGCTGCGTGAAGTGTATTTGTCATGATTAGGACACCCGAGCCTTGTGTGGTCCATTATATTTTATACTGGTTTCCCAAACATTCGCAGTTAAATAAACTATGATAACACTTCATAAACATTTTTCTAACATGCGGAATGTTTGACATGAATTTCAGCTATTTTAAAGCTAATAAACAATTGTCAATTCGACGCTGGAGACTAAGCAGAAGCCGCGCTGGTTTTTATGGAACATCAAAGGCATAATAAATATCTTCTTGAAAAAAAAAAAAGCAAGGCGAGCCTTTTGTACTTCTGCATTGGAGCCTCTCTCAGAAGCCAGAGGAACAAGCACTAGGGCTGTGTGTTATTGTCTGCCACGTTCAGGGCTTGGCAAAGCAGGCTATCGAGTGAGAAATATGAGGCGCTACACTTCATATGATCAGCCTGCACTTAAGCAATCTCTTGGTAATTGAAAAAGAGGAGCGAACGTCAGACTCTGGCTTTGCTAGCCGCTAATGTGCTTTTCTCGCGGGCAGCGAGGCACAGCTCCAACCCGCAGGTACGGCGCGGGGCCTCTTGTGAAGCCACTTACACGTTCCTTGAGTACAGAGGGTCTCCTCTGTCCCTGCCCCGTACCTGGCGAGGCGGCTGCGCTTACAAAGGATGGAGGTTCAGGCCCTAGGATCTCACAAATGATACGTCTGTGAGCGGGAGGATTGGTGGCTTCTCCGACTGGGTCCTGCAGGTGCTGGATCTGAAAGTTTCGAGAGAGCAAAAGTGAGCACGTGCTGTTGTGCCCTCTGCAGCAAGCAGAGGCTAAATCTTAGCACCCACCTACTAAACCACTGGGATGCCAATGAGGCCAATGCCCCCTTTTTGTGGTGGCTGGCTGTCCCCTATGCAGTATAAAGGCAGATAAGGGCACAAATGTTTGCACAGAGCAACGTCAAGGCACTGCCAGTTTGCAGGCCTAGGACAGCCCACCAGGAAGTGCACCTGTCATTAGGGCTGAATGCACTTGAGTGGAAGAAATAAGATATCACAAGCTTGTGCTGCCAGGAGACGTGTGCCGAGCCATGATGCCATATAACATAGTTATGAAAATCACACAAGCAACAGCAGATTATCAACTCCCCACACCCCCTGGATGCAGCTTCCTAATTCTTCTTCCTTGCCTAAGTACTCACATGCCAACGTAGTGCAGACCTCGACAAATAGATTTTAAAATTAACAGTGCCACAGCATGCAAGGACACAGAAAACTGGGCTTAAAGTACGGTGCTTACTCGATCCCCCTGCCCCTGCAAAATGAGCGGCACCCATTAGTGAGACCACCTTGTTTCCCGTTTCTCATGCCAGGTTGGGTTCTCTCCCCAAGCGATATGCCTGGCTATGGGGGCCCAGGAGGTGGGCAAGTGGCTGCCCGGGCAATGAAAGAGCATATTTCATTTTTGTCCATAGAAAGAAGGAGACTCTCCTTTTTATGTCTGGGCCATGGCGAGGCCACGGACCGATACGTTGACCAGCTTGCCATGTCTTCGCTTCATCAGCCACGCCGCCAGCTCAGAGACGTGCTGTAGTAAGAGTTTTATGTTAAAGGTATTACAACAGTTTGTATTCAAGCGACCTGGTGGGGAAAGCTGGATTAGACGAGGGGCCAGGGACCAGTATTGGTTTTAGCATTATTCCAGGCTGGGAAGCTGTAGAGGGCATTAATCTGTTGAGCCTGCGAGAGCAGCAGTGGGATCAGCTTTCCAGGCGAATCGATGGAATTCCATCCGTCACGGCAAAGGCAATTTGTCATCAGCTGCCGACCAAAAAAGCTTATCAACTCCTGGAAAAGCCTTGTGAGCAACAGGGGGAATCATTTGAAATTTGCCTTGCTCAGATTTTCACAAACTCTCTTGCGTCTCAGGCATCAACTGCTGGGACAGGGGGAAGAGCTGGGTGAACAAGAAGAAGATGTTGAGCTTGGAGCAGACTCCTGTACTACCTGCCTGCCACGAACCAAATGCACCAGCAAGGAAGCTGCTGCCTTTCTAAAGGGACTGTGAAACAGCACTCAGTTGGCACACGTGATGTTGGGTCTATTGAGGATACGCATGTAGCCAAACACTTACATCTCTAATGATGTGACTGCAGGTCCACTCAGATCAGCCCCCGCACTTCACCTGAATCACAATTTCCCCGATCCCAAAAGAGTCCACGCCTCAGCAGCTGAAAACACATGCAGATGGGGACAGCCTGGCTCAGGAAGTACTGCAAAGTCCCAGCCTTGCTTCAGTCACTAGATTACACTCTGGCCCTGCAACCTCCTCCCGAGGTCTGCAGAGTGCAGGGGTAAATCCTTTGATCTCTGTCTCCTGGGCGGGACGAGAAGACAGCTCACAAAAATATTTCTGCAGAAAAATACAGCCAGGCAGCAGAATATTTTTTTTAGGTGTGCCCTGGATTGAAAAAGAGCCTCCTTTAAAATAACAGCTCATTTAGAAAGTGATAGGCCAGCTCCTTTCATCTATTGTCCATAAAGCTCCAACCAGTCAAAGGCTTCCTTGCTCAATACTGATAACTATTCATTTTAGGAAGGGAAGTTGCCACTGCTTCACATTTATCTTTCCATGCACACATATCAGGCAGGAGCGATCTGCAGGGGCAAAGCAATCATCTACCGGTACATGCTCATCTCCCCTTGGCCGTGAAGGCTGGCTAAGCCCTGCTAGGAGGCAAGATGAAAGCCATCCTGTATTTAGCGTGACTCAGTTCTCCGTCTGGAAGGCAGGCGGCTAATGAGAGTCTCTGTGGTTTGTGAAATGAGGGTTGGAACCGAATCTAAGGGAAGCATTTAGGGTCTCGGGGCCAGTTGTATTAATAGCTCTTCTTTTGCTTTCATGAGGCAGGAGGAAAATAACTGGATAAGCTCTCGAAAGAGTCTGCTTTGCAGCTTGCAGAGACTTTTAACCTACTAGGTGGACTTTTCATAGTCCTGAGCACCTGCAATTTGGGGATCATGGGTGCAAAGCACCTCTCACAAACCAGTCTTCCCAGGATCTGGAAGTTCGTGTTGGGGGATATCTGTCACTGCATTTGCTTATGCAGTCTATACAGCCCCAAGAGGGGAGAGATGCATTGCCCAGAGGTCTTCTATAGCAGCCAACCCCAGTGAAATCATGGGGGGGGTGGTCCTTAAAAAGGATACGAGCCTACATTTCTCCAAACCCCTTCTTTCAAGGGATGCTTCCAACACGGATCTGCTCGCTCTGCTTGTCTGGTCCATTGTCTGCCCCTAGAGCATCAGCTAGGCTGCCAACTCCCTGGGGCAGGGACTGGCATGCCTATTGCTCCTTCCAGGCTTGGCAAGGAGGCGCCGTATCCATCTAGTGCAGCGTACAGCCTGCGGAGGCTGCTGCAAACAAGAGTTTGTTCACCCCAAATGGGGATAAAACCTGGGGTTTTATGAACCACCACCTTGCCTTTTCCTTCCAGGCCCAAGCTGTAGTAATATTTTTGCTATCAGCGTCCTTGCGTCAGCTGAAGCCTGGCTGCAGGAGACTCGGCTGCTCCTTATACCGCGACACCTCTTGCACCTTCCCTATTGTTTTTTCCAAAGCGTGACGCAGCCCAGTGGGACAGGAACAGCACCCAGCGCTTCTCACCAGCAGGAAAAAGCTGGTGAGCCACAAAGGAGCCAGCCTGACTGATTTCGGCGCAGGCAGTCGCTGGGGCAGATAAGTAAACACTCCCAGCTCTGCCATAAATTACTTTAGTCCTTGACAGTAGGACACTGACCAGGGTCGCCCGATAAGGAGGGAGAAAGCCTTGCATGTCTCTCGGTCCCACTCAGCTATTTCACAATAAATGTCACTGGGAAAGAATAGGCACTTCTGTAACCATTAGGCAGCTGCATGTTCCTGTCACCTTGAAAAGGAGGGATGCATTGTCAGAGCTGTCCAAACAGGCAGGAACCAGCTGTTAATTTGCTTTTACATGCTTCTTCACAAAGCGCGTGTGAATGGGGCGTTCCAACCGTCAGAGGAGAGGCGATTAAAAATAGGTCCTCAGGGCACACCTTGGGGGTTTGTCAGTCCAGCCCTAGGAGACCGTGCAGCCTGGGGGCCACGTGCTGGACCGCCTGCCTCCTAGCTCCAGCGCCGTCACCAATTCGCTGTGGCCCTGGGAAAGTCATTTGACGTACGTACCTCAGCTTCCCCGCGGGACTGCATGGCTCTAAAATAACACTCTCCATCACAGGGAGGGCTGGGAAAGTCAGCGAATTATACATTAACTAGGGGCTGTAACATGCTTTGCAAGTGCCACGTATGATCCTTGTCACCCTTCAAAAGCTCAAACATTTCTTAAGTGGGCTTGCTCGGTTGAGTCTAGCTTTCATCGTTGGGAAGGTCACCTTGACAAAGCAATCTGGATGGAACCAATGCAGCGCGGTTTGCGTGAGTCTGCAAGGACTGAAGCAATCGTGCTGATAGCCAGAGCGGCTCCGTCCATCTCAATGGGTGTGTTAACTCTGAACCCTAACAACGGCAATGTAAAGTGTCAACCTTATTAACTACTGCATTGCTGATCGTGTTTAGCAGGACACAAACAGTAGGTCCTGGGCAGCAAGTGGCTGGCAGAGGAGGAGAGATCAGTAGCTGGGTGTGATGGATAGGAGCGCAGCCATGAATGGGGTGCATGGGCAAAGGCCAATCTGAAGAAATGTCGTATTAACATCAATACCTAGAAGACTCCAGCACCGAACCGCCCTCAATGGCATCATGACGTACCAGGCATCGATTATTTTGGGCAAACTTGCTTTGGTATGGAGGCAGATAGATGAGAGAGACAAAGGGAAAGAGCTGTGACACATCTCCAAGATCTACTCTTTCCTCTTGGAGCTATTTGTGACACCTGCAGGTCTCAGATAGGCCTCCTCAGCTGTCTATGGACTCACCAGTGACTTGCCTATTTACTGAAGACCATCCTCCTCTTATCGAGGGAGTGCCAATGACGATGCTGATGCGTGCAAAGGAGCGACTGCATGGAAGAGGCTTATGGCAGGAGAAGGCAGTGGATTTCATAAATGGATCTAGGTCTTATGAAGTCTTAGTGATACTCTGGGCTCCAGAACCTACAGCCCATCTAGTAACATGCTAAGGGGACGGTTTCACTCTATGACGGTGGAAATGACATGTATGTGCTGTAGCACACATATCGCTGGTGCATGGAATAAAAATGTTATGTGTTTGCACCTACAAATATGCCCTACTGCGGACTAGCTGGCCTTCTGCGATTCTAGCTCCTGCTAGCTACAAAGGCTCCCTCTCCATTGAAGCTCTGGCTATGGTGCTGCTGTAGCCTCACCAGTGCAAATCCCAGATGGAGATGTGGCAGCTACCCCTGATGCAGCTCAGGTGCACTAATGCAGCTACACTGGTGGCTAGAAGCTCCAGGTGTAGAGTAGGGCAGTAAGCACTACCTGGACCTGAATAAGCACATACTCCAAACCAGGAGGTGTGCTTGCATGCAGGTGGAGTGGAGGAAAGTGCAGTAGCATAACTCTGGTTGGAAGATCAGGGCACGAGCCTTGGGCAGACTTAGAGGAAGCACAATAAGGGAGCCTCTACCACCTGCTTGGCCACTACTGTGGTCCTTGCTGCTGCCCCGGGCACAGAACCTGTTGTTTCACCTCTGGGAAAATGTGTCCCTTGGGATTGCATCTCAGCCCTGGTCTCGTAGATCAGAAGTCTGTGCACATCACCCTTGCTGTGTGCCTCAGTAGTTCTAGGTTGGCTGGAGTGGAGGGAGAAGGAGGGTCCATGTAAATAGGACAGCTTAGCCCCAGGCTTGTGAAAGGAAACGATACTCTTGCCATTTCACTACCGACAACAGCATCAGAGCTTGCACCGGAGATGCAGCAAGTTCAAGGAGCTCAATTAGAAGTTCAATTAGTTTCACATCTACTGCATGTGACAGTTTCACGAGGCTGATAAGCAGGAATGATCTCGGACTTGAGTTCACTAATCAATAGTTACACTAGAGGAGATGGGATTTTGAGCTGAAGATGTATTGTGCGCTCACATGAGTAATTGTGCTATTAAAGACCCCAGGAGCAGCCCTGCAATTCCAGCCTTACAGGCTGATACTGTACTCTTCAGCAAAGTTATAATTAGATATGGGCTGAACTTGCTCAAATCTGCGATCGTGCCGTACGATGCGGGCATACTCCTAACTAAAGCTTTGATTTGCCCAGGCTGGTTTACCCCCAAAAGGAGTTCTTTTTAGGATGCAGCCCAAGCACTTACCTCCAGAGCAGAGCTTGATTAGATTTCACCCCGCTAGACAGCCCTGTTGCAATCCATTTCTGCTTTGGTCCAGGTCATTACTGACTGTGGACTTTTCTGCCCTGTTTTCTATATTGTGCAAGTCAGCTGCAAGCTGCATCTCCCAGATGCTCCGGCCAAGAAGAGATCTTTAACTATTCATGGGTCTCCCTTGGCTTTTCAGTGCTTTGTTACGTCACCTTTAGGTACAGGGCTAGTTTCCAAATCTGCAGGTGGCTTCTAATGGGTGTTCACTAAGGGGATCTTTGTACCATACCTTGCGCCTATAACCTTTCGATCAATATTTTGCCACTAGGGCTATCCACACCCCTGCAGTACTCAACCAGGCTGGAGGAATGATGTTTTTAACGGTACAGATCAACTAAAAAACAAAACAAAACTTGACCACTGTTAGATCAGGATACCACCCTGCAGCACAGTTTGCTTTGGCAAAGCTTTTGTTAGCTGAAATGCTCCCTCCGGTCCAATGTCCAATATTTGATGTTGTTCCTCTATTTGCCCTTTTACTGCGGTTCTGCTTATTTTTACAGGTCCCCCCATCTCCCCCCTTCCCAGATTGTTTATCTTTTTAGAAAGCCTTCTGTTTAGTGCCTGTAATACCCCTGACATCCCTTCGCTGCAGCGCTTTTCCGCTTACACTTTTAACTGCTGAGACTTAACTGGGATTTGCTTCAGTGTTCATCTCTCAAAACTGTTTATTAAACCATTTCCCGATTTATCTGCCGCCGATTTTCTATACATTATAAAATTTCAATCAAAATTCCTCTGGGCATTTTGCATTCCCTTCTTGCGATCGCTAAATCCTATTTGCTCTCAACTTGAACCTCGCTTGGCTCGTTTCCCAGGGTGAGGTTCACAATGGTTTAAGACATAGACGGCTCAACGTGCAGCACAAGAACATGCTCCTGCACCCCCTCGAGCAGCGGGTGTGCGCCAGCATCACAACCAAAATGTGAGCAATGACAATTGCCTCGTTACGTTATCTGGCCATGCTACTGACAAAGCCATTGCAACCAGTTCATTCCTTGTCAGCGTATGAAGTAACATGAGGCTGGGTTTAGATTAGCCCCGTGGTGAAAAGCAGGCCAGAGTAAACTTGTTCCTTGCAAGATATTTCCTAGGGCCTTGCTCAGCCTAGTCTTAGCATTTGCATAGAACAAATCCTCTTCCCTCATCCGATTCTGGCAGATTTTGCTGTTAGCAGAGCTTTCCGCCTATTCAGCCTATTTTTTCCTTTTAGTTTCATCCCATCAGCCCCAGTTCAAGCCCTTTAATGTGCTAAATGATTCCTCTTCCACCTTGGTGTTTACATTCTTCAAATAGTTGTAGATGCTTTTCATGTCCCAATTCATTTGTCCCTTGGCTCCGTTATACAGAGTTCCTTTAATCTTTCCCCAAAGACTAGCCTCTCTATCCTGGGTTTTTTGTTGATTTTCTTTGAGTTCCCTGGAGTTCGGCCAGGTCAGTAGTGCTTGTACCACAAGCCATTCAGGATGGTCTACAGTATGAAGTGTTTTGAAAAGCATGCACTGGGAGGCAGAGGCCTAGGAGGACTCTATTCTTCAGGATAACTTGCAAAGAAAAAGTTGACCACTCCGTGATACAAATACTTCTATTAAGAGGATGATCAAAATGGACATTGACTCTGCCTGTTGGGATTTCTGTTACCTGCATCTCATGCAGCCACTTAGGACAACACAAAGTAAGTGCTACCAGCTCAGTGCAGTAACCGCTCACACGGGACAATGCACAAGGCCCATGAAGAACCCAACCCGCTCTGTTTTCTTTTGGATTATAACTCCACGAACAGTGTCACGGCTCCTTTTATACCTTTGCATCTTCATTCTCAAAGACTTCCTGCTCCATCCTTGCTCCACACAGTGACACAACATCCTTTTCATTTACCCCGGGAGGATGAAGCCATCCTGACGTATCTCGAGGAAAAAGCAGGGTTCTCCAAGCGGAAACGATCGTGTGCATGAATCTGAACCCAAACCCTCAATCCTAATGACAGAATGTAGAAAATCTCTTTCATGGCATCTGTCTGTGTACGAGAGAAACATTATACAACATTGCCAAGACTCACAGGTTTTGTCCCGATGTTTAGTATTTGGTATTTGAGCTCCCAGCTTCTGGAGTCATGTTATTATTATTATTATTATTATTATTACTTTACAAGTGAGTTTCTAGCTCTCCTGGAGGGACCACTGAAAGCATAAGAGCCCTTATGGCCATAAGCTGGAAGCCAAATAAAAGCTACCTTATTCTTTGTGAGTCTCTTGGCTTGTATACACCTCCCCATAATGATCACTTCTTGAATCCTTACAGCTGGGAATTCAGCATTTCCAGATTCTCTCACTCTTAAAGACATATTGCAGCTAAGTCTATTACCAGACATCAGTAGCATTATTAGGAGGGAAGATAAATCTTGTTTCACCCTAGGAGATGATATATGGACAGCTGTTCCAAACACATGTATTATTTAACATTTCTGTTGCAGGTTGGAGCCCCTTGATGCTTGGCACGGTACGGACCCATGCTCAGCCACAAGACAGGAATCAACTGCCATTACAGAAACCTCCCGAGAAAGTTCCCGTGCAAACTTGGTGACTTTGTACGATTTTCAAAGGAGCTTAGATTCCATTTTCCAGAGTCATTATTTAGGTGCTTCAGTCACGCAAATGTTTTTAGCTTCCGCTGCATTTAATTTGTATTTAAATTAGCAGAGGAACAGTCACATCAGTGACTGCAGTGGGACAGTAATGGGTGAGCAAATTGCCATTGCTCAGCTTTACAGTGTTCCCAACAGGACTCAGCCCTTCACCGATTACATTTATTCAGCCATGGCAGTAAGATGAAGACACGTAACCTCAAAAAAAAAAAAAAATCTCTGTGAAAGGATGAAAGGGCCCCAGAGGGCCCTTATCAGACTTTCATTTCGATGGATGTCGCTTTGTTACTCCCATTTTTCCATTGTACAAGTTGCTAGGGCTGATAGAAGACTTTCCTCTGGCTAGACAGGGAGTCTCGAAAAAAAAGGCTGCGACCGAGTGTGGGATCCCGAAACACCTTCAGATTCCTTCCTCGCTGCCAATCCCAGCATCGGCAACCTCCGTCTCTCACGGCATCTCCCCATTCCACTTTGAAAACCTCCCGATTTATCACAGCTGAGAGAGATCCTGCTGAGACCACTGGAGCCTGCTGGTTGTCAACAGGGCACCTTATCTTCTCAAAACATTTACTTAACCCTTTGTCTTATAGGCCACCGAACAATGGGAGTCGAGGCAATGGAATAACAGTTCCTCACTGAATTGATGCCTCCTGCAACCACAGCTCTAGTGCTGCGTGTTATTGCTAGTGTGCAATTGTTCCTAGGGCTTACCTACTTCGGGCTTTTCAATTGTCCTGCTGGGCAGCGGCTACTATTCCCTGGTGGCAATAGACAATGGCATAGAAGGGTGCGCTACAATCAGGAGACCGGAAACCACACGCCAACTGCAGACGGACATTTGAAAGCACGCTTCGAGTTGTGGGAATCATAACTATTCAGAGCCAAGGGCGGTGTGGATTTGGATACGGAGTAGGAGATTTGTCAGTCATTCAGAGGGGCTGTTCTCCCCCCTACCCCACTCCAGCGCAATAAGGTAGCATGTTGTTTGATGTTAACGATGCTCTATTAGTCTCCAAGTTCATGGCAAAGGTCACATGAGCTGCAGTATGGCCAACTAGAGACGGGTTCAGGAAGAAACCTATTTCTATGATAGAAGCTTTTGCACATAGCCCGGTGGCAGAATAGCTCTGGGCTGCACGAGCCCTGGACCAGAGCTCCTGCATGTCTTCTGGCTGATGTGGTAGGAGTCTGAACTCAACCTTTTTTCAATGAGAGGCAGGCCCGTGGGGCAGCAACACTTGACAGGAGCATGTTGCAGTATAGTCAGCGAACCCATCGGCCTCTGAAGTTAGGAAAAAAATAAGTTCTGTTGTCATAGAGGACTTGTAATGTTTAGGCTCCTAGTTCCTGGCACAGACTCTTCGAGTGGACTGCCCTCATTACCTTACAGAAACTATGGAGCATCTCGAAGGATCTGGCACTCTGAACGATCACTGCACTTAACAGGAAGCTTTCCACTGACTCCCAACAGGCTTTGAGTCAGGCCAAAGATTTTTTCCTGATGGTCCAAGCTTATTACTGGAGCATGACCCGGAAGTGTGTCATCTCTTGAAGAGATACCTCTCTAATGATGCAAAAATAGTAAAGCTAAATACGGAAGAGTTACTGTTTGATGCATTTTCTCAGCAACGTGTTAATAATCGATGTCTTGGTTCTGCCATTCGGCTGATGCTCTACTGGATAAGGGGCAGCATGCTTGCATGTGCGGTATTTGCATCCCTGATACGCTGCGTACCATTATCCAGGACAACTGTTACCAGGACTTGTAAATATGAATTCATGGGCCTCGTTACAGCATTTGATGCGCTTGACAGCATGGTAGCCTGAGGAAGCTTGAAATATAGTCAATAATGAACAAATGGCCTCTTCCATTACAGTGACATTAGAGAATCAGCTTTTCCCCGTTTAATGCTAATCCATACTAGGAGAATCCAGTGGTTTAATTAACCTTCCATAGGGGAGCCCAAAACAATAGCAAGATACGCTTGCGTGCTTCTGAGCCCTGTAGCTACAACTTCAGTAGGGCTAAGAAATACCGCAGCTACACAAGCAGTAACCCTCAAATTCTTCCTACCATCTTTGGGGAACTCTTCTTCAAGGGAAATAAGAAGGGGTAGCTGGGACTTATTCATTACACAGGCCATACAGTTAGGGGTCCTTAACTTTCTTCTGCATCATGCATGCAGATGTAGCCGGCGCATTATCTGTTCTGCCAATAATTATCAGAACACTCTGAAATGATACAAGTGCTTGCTGCGTTTGGCCGGAGTACCGGATGATGGCACGGTTCAACTCTTGCTGTACTCGAACCAGTTTGTTCATTCCTACAGTGTGTTTGAACCCAAAACATCCCCTTAATTAATTCTGATTTTAAGAAAAGCTGTCAAGCATCTTGGATGTGCTCCGGAGAGAGAAAGTGGAACAGACAAACGAGCTGCATCTTGAATAATGATCATTCAAGGAGGGATCGTCTTCAGAGCTGTCCCTTCTTTGGAAGGGAAAGTGAAAGGCCTAGATTGGCAGGAGGGACTAGTTACGTTGGTACCTCAGTTCTCATCGCCCCAACTTGGCAGCTTAAATGGGCCAGATTTTCATAGGACAGGTGCTCAAGCACTTTGATCACCAGGGGGATTCAAGTCATGCTGCGAAAGAGTTTCAGCATTCACAAAAGTCACTGGTCAAACTATAGGCCATGGGAGCTTTATTTGAAGATGTGAACAGTATTTCCCTACAAATGCCTCCCGTTCAGTTCCTGCCAAACAAATCTTGCAGGATCAGATGCAGGCAGCAGAAGCAAGATCTTACCAGCACTTCAACATGATGAACGAACAGGATCAAAGCACGGTAGTGGCCTGAGAAATGCTAACGTCCACCCTCTGCTTGTACAAACGTCCCCAAGCCAGTTCGGCTCTGAGCTGTGCACTTTCTGAATACCAAAGGAAGGAGCAACCATGGATCTCCCTACAGGCCCATTGCGTGGCTGCGTCTTCCCAGGTGGCCACTCCACTTCAGTGTGGCTACCATCATTTTCCAGTGAAAACTGTACAAAGCTGAGGACACTGAATGCGATGCTTCAAGAACTGCGTGCAGAAGGGAGGTTGTTTCATCTGAAGCCATGAGCACGTGATCTCGGTGCGTTCCTGCTGTTGACTGATTAATGTCGTGTGTGTGACATGACGGGCAAGTCAACATGACCTTCTGCATACTGCACTGCTCTTTGTAAAGCACAGTCCTGGGCTCTCAGAAGAGGAAGGAGCTCCTTCAGATATAATTTAGGATGCCCCTGTGAGAAGGTTTATTTTCTAAATCTGCGGAAATGCGAGATGATTAACTTGTGCATTGCCCAGTGTCCCAGATCGGTTTTAGCAAACATAGAGCTCAAAGGCAGCTCTCTAAAAACTCAGCCCCAATAATTCCCGTAGGCACTTAAGCATGTGTATAGCCCTGGTGGAATCACTGAGCCGAGCCCGGCTGGGCCACCCAGCAGCAGCAAGTACTGTTGGGTCTGAGACCACAGCAGAGTTCAAAGAGGACATTTCTCATGGTCTCCTCTTCTGCTGGGACGTCACAAATGATTTTGTTCATTCTGATTGTATATGCTATTTCCAGAGTGCAAAGGAAATGACAGTGCCCTTTAAGTTGAAATTCTGGCTGGGCTTCATCAGAGTAATAACTTGTATATAGTTTATGAGTTCTGAGATTTAATGAATAATTTACGTCTTTAGGGCTTGGCCTGAACTCCTGTTGAAGTCAGTGGAAGGACTCCAAGAGGAGTTGGACTGGCCCAAGCTCCCTGAGCCAGTTCCAAGTAGTGGACAACTTCAGGGAGAGCTATGTTCCTGTCTACCAGGAGGACACTTTGTAAAGAGGTTGGGCAACTACTACTTACGTAAGCTGCAAACAGAACTGGTCAAACCCTCTGGGAAGTTGTATGTGATTTTTTTTCCTATTTTTTTTTCTTTCCTACTTCTTCCACTGAGATTCAAAAAATTGCAACCAGGTCCATCCCATTATTTGGTTCTTAACGTATTGTTGTTCAACCAGATTTCTCCAGGTTGGAGAGCAGAGACATCCAAGCAATACACACGTTCCCTAGCTTTGACTTATTCTGAGTCTTTGGACAAGTCAGCTCCCATTTGCTGCCTCAGAAGCATTGTGGGGCTGAATCCCTTCATGGCTGGAAGATGCTTATGTAACACTGCAATGGCAGGCTGAGACTAGTAGTGGACATATCTATGTAAAACTATGAATGAGAAACATATGGGCTTTTTCCTTAAGGATATGTACTTTTCTCTTTGAAATGGCTCCATGTATAACAATATTGCTTCTAGGCTCAGAGTTGCAGGAGGAATATGTAATGTGGGTGTATCTTTTACAGCATTCATCCTAAATATAAATATCTAAATATATATGCACATATGTGTATAGATACACATATACACACACACACATATATCTATATCTATACAGCTGTTCCAATCACATGTATTATTTAACATTTCTGTTGCAGGTTGAAGCCCCTTGATGCTCGGCACTGTATGGACACATGGTAAGCCACAAGAGAGAGAGAAAGAGAGATTATCATATATATGTGACATATATATATATGATAATCTCTCTTTCTCTCTCTCTTGTGGCTTAACATGTGTCCATACAGTGCCTAGCATCAAGGGGCTATACACACACACACACACACACACACACACATACACACATACATATATACACACACACATATACACGCACACATACACACACACATATATACACACACACATATACACACACATACACACATATACATACATATATATACACACACACATACACACACACACATACACACACACACACACATGTACATACATACATACATATACACACACATATATATACACATACACATGTACATACATACACATACACACACATATACACACACACACACACATATATACATATATCTATATCTATATATATATCTATCTCCATGCTGATATGTGTGGAATCAATGTACCTTGAACGGAAGAGGACATCGATGAGGAAACGAGGGGTCATGAATTACAAGGGGTTTTCCTGAGAAAGGCCCATGGACCCGTTGAAGTTGCCAGATGCATCTAATGTGTTAAACTGCTCCCTGAGAAATAGTCATCCCCATGTGGAACATATAATCTCTCTTTTTTTTTTTTTAAATGAATGGTGTTTCTGACTTGACTGGTGAAATGCTGTCAGATCACCACTGGGCGTTCTCCTTGTGTTCTGCAGCACTGTTCCCACACCCCAGGCAGTGGAAGACATGACTTTATTCAGAATATTTCCACCCCAGGAAAGTCCTGCATGTTTTGGCAATGCCATCAGGATACCTGGCAAAGATCACTCAACACTGCCTGCCCTTGTTCCATCCCCCCTCTACCTTTTAGCCCCTCTATGATAATGCAGACTCGCAAGCATGTTTGTTTTAATCCTGACAAGACAAAGCAGAGTAATATAAATTACTCTCAAGGGAAGAGAACAGATTGTACATTCTGGATAAGAGTGATACTTTTGATCCTACCTCATTTTAAAAAGGGGTGCTAGAATTGTGTCTTACTGTTGAAACAAGGTTAGAAGTGCAAAATCCTGCATTTCAGAGGGAACAGTCCCATGCACTGGTACAGGCTGGCGACTGACTAGCTAAGCACCATCGCTGCAAAAAAGGACTTGTGGGTTACAATGGACAGAAAGCTGAATTGGAGCAAGCAGTGTGTCCTTGTTGCCAAAAAGGCTAAAGGCTACTGGGCTGCATTGGGAGGAGCGTTGCCAGCAGATGGAGGGCAGTGATTCTTCCCCTCTATTCAGCACTGGGGAGGACACATCTGGAATCCTGTGTCCAGTTTCAGGCCCTTCACTACAGAAAGGATGTGGACAAATTGGAGAGAGTCCAGCCCAGGGCAATGAAAATGGTTGGGGAATGAGGCACATGAGGAGAGGCTGAAGAAACTGGGGTTGTTTAGTCTACAGAAGCGAAGACCGAGGGGGATTTAATAGCAGCCTTCAACTCCCTGCAGGGGGTTGCAAAGAGGACGGAGCTGGACTGGTCTCAGTGGGGGCAGATGACAACAAGGAGCAATGGGCTCAAGCTGCAGCAAGGGAAGTTTAGGTTAGATATCAGAGAAAAACCTCTCTCACTAGGAGGGTAGCAAAGCACTGCAACAGGCTCCCCAGAGAGCTGGTGGACTCTCCATCCTCGGAGGTTTTTAAGCCCCAGCTAGACAAAGCCTTGGCTGGGATGATCTAGTTAGGGGTGGTCTCATTTTGAGCAGGGGGTTGGACTGGATGTGACCTCCTGAGGTCCCTTCAACCCTCATTTTCTGTGAGTCTGTGATTCTAGAACACGTCCATGGATGTTTGCAGTGAACTATGTGATGGTCCAAAAAGCCCATTGTTTTAAAAGTGAAGTGAAACATCTTTTATGGATCATTGGGGTGGGATTACCACCTCAATGACCCATATGCACTTAAGTGAATAAGGAGAATTAATTTTCAACGAGACTCAAAGCTTTTAAAAGTGTCAGTGTGTCGGTGGAGAAGACTCTAGAGAAGAACCTTCTTTTCACTACTAGGAGCTATGGCACCTACCTACACATGTCGGCAACTCCTGCTCCTTGGCTCCCTTAGGGAACAGAGGTGAGAAGAAACAGTGTTCTTTTAAGAGTTATAATTTACCAATTGACCACTGATCCCACCAGCATCCTAAGTGTAATACGTACCAGTTTAATCTCTGACTTATTTTTTTGTTGGTTAAACAATGGTTGGGAAACACTAGAATGAAACGGTCAATCCACTAAACTTTTTATAAAAGCATGCATAAACTAAGGCTTTTTTAGAGGTTTCAACTCAAAGTAAATGCAAAACTGATTCAAGCCCTACGGGTCCGTTAGTCAATGGATCCTGTTCTTAGGCTCCTCACTTCTTCCCAGCTGTCTAGGTACGATGGCTAATGGTCCTACATATCAGGGTGCCTGCATTAAAACTGAGCTTCTCTTCTAGCTCACCAAGTTTGATGCCTGCCCAGAGGTAAGGGAACAAGCAGCCATTTAGCCTGAGTAACAGGACATCATTTAACACCAAAGGACATCTCTAGCCAGGAATTAACTGTCTGCTAACCAACACAGACACAACCGCTTAGATACACAGACACGAGTGCTTCTTCCAACAGGCCTGTATGCCTGGGATACTGATGACAGTGAAAGGCGGAAGATGTGCATGAATTGCTTGTGTTACAACTGAGACTGTTTTATAATGTACTGCACCACTGCACAATGATGGATTTTGATTGGTGGAGAACTGAGAAGTGATAGGAAGTCAAATTAGATAGCGAATGGATTGACAATGACATCAACGGGGGAAAGGTCATAACAGAACTCATTTCTTTAAAAAAAATTAATCAACTATTACTTCAGCAGAGTGGCTTATTAACAAACCAAGCAACTATTAAAGTACCTGCATTCATTGCCCAGATAGGTATTTGCTTAATAGAGGACTCAGAGTGAGGCTGATGAAGCGGGCTTATACCCTCAACACTGACATTCAAAGATCATTTTAACTTCAGTAAGGCAGGCCCAGATTGCCTGGACAGAGACAGTGATTTTGGCAATACTGGTACCTTGCACAGGGAACAATTGCAACAAAATAGCTGTGGCGGGTGTGCAGGGTGTGACAGGGTGTGCAAGCCCACTGGGGACCCTGGGTGCTTGGGTTGCCAGCCAGCAGTGAAGTCTTGACCAATATCTCTTCATGCTAGATTACAGCTAGCGGGGTATGCCTACCCCTGCTGCCATCACCTCTCCAACTGCAATGTGGGCAAAGCCTCAGCCTGTCCCACTGCACTAGAGGAGAACAGAAACAAGGTCAGAAAGGATGTGCTGTCCATCTTAAAGACATCGATCCAGAGAGAGGAAAAGAGAAGTGGGGGGGGAGGTAACCGCCTCACCTGAACACCGGCGGCGGTCCGCCGGCCCGCAAGGAGCCCTCCCAAAGGGGTGCCACGTGGAGTGGCGAGCGATGCGCAGTTGCACATGTTTATTGTGTGCTGTTCTCTCCAGTCCTAAGATTAGGAAAAGCAGAGCCAGTTTCTGACTCCACCCAAGTTTTCAGGTTTGGAAATGACGATGTCTGCATCTCAAAAAAAACCCAGGCTCTCTTTTGCAAAAGCAAGGAAGCAGCAGGTGGTGGGGAGCGGCGAACATTTGAAGAACTAATGATCATTTTTGCACATCTTTGAGATTTTTTTAAAGACAGGTACAATCTAAGGGCTCTGCTGTGCTTTGTGTCACATAAATGCAACATAAAGATGGACCTAACTTAGCATCAGTTAGCTATTGCTTTGGCAGCTGAATAAAGTGAGAGCAAGGAGCCAAGTTACTCCTAGTCTGGATTTTCCAAAGCTCTAAACTGTTGAATAAAGCATCGCCTGTAGAGTCCCATTTTACTTCACGTGCTGCAGCTGCACCATAAAGCCAACACACAATTTAACACAGTTGCTGTTGTCTGATGAGAGGGTCCAATTTGTGCAGCCAAAATCTAGGTAGCAGCTTTGAGATGGGTTCGCTGAGCTGGGTGGGGAGGAGGTTTTGTAGCGCCTATGGCCTACACACTCTTCTGCTACCAGTGCTTCACTTTCATGAACAAAATAAAATCGTCACACACTTGCACAAAATAAAGAAGCTCCAAAGCACAGCCTGGACTCCTAAGCCTTCCCCAGCTCTTGGTATCTCTTGCTGTGAGCAGTGGTGAGAGACGTGCACATGACGCAGAAACGCTGCACTTCTGTTTGCATCCGTGTAGCTACAACTTACCTGGTCCAACAGCAGGTCACTCGCCCTTCGGTTTCCTTTCTCTGCATGTGCTTCAGGGCTTCAGAAGGGTGGAGGGCTCTGGGTTTTGGTCAAGTTAAAGTTGTCATCCTCAAGAGCAGGAAGTCATCCTCTCCATCTCATCATTAGGGCACTGGTCTCCCTCACCCATCTTCTCCCTTCTCCTGGACCGAATACTATGCTGCCAGCCCCAGCTTCCTGCCCAAGTCCATCTCTCTAAACCCAGCCCTCAGGCTTTATATCACAGACACCAAGCTCCCACTCCCACATCGCTATTCCCAGGATTACTTCCTGTCTCTCAGCCCAGGTTTGCCAATGTAGCAACTGTGTTGCTAGGTCTAGCAACTTTTGGGGGAATCCTAGCAACAAAATATATGTAATATTGTATCAGCTCCCTGTGTATCATGCTTGGGGAGCCTTTAGTGATATTTTTGACACCTCTGGAGGGGCCACCTAGCAACACCTGGTGACTTTTTGAGGTTTCTCTGGCAGATGCATGCTTTTCACAGTAGGCAACATTGCCTATGCCACTGCAGCTTTGCAGTGCTCCATTGATATGGCCTGGGAACCAATACTGCTTGCTCACAACCCTCATCCCCAGAAAGACAACCCTACCAAGCCCTCCTTTCTGCCAAGGCATAGGCTTATATAGTCCTGCCCCCATTTCCCAGCAGACCTTGCATCCAACTTGGTCACATGATCCTTTAAGGGGACTGCAAGTGCCAGAATGCCTCTCCATAAAGGGTGCAAACCTTGGCATGGCAGTGACTGGGCCTAACCATGCTTTTAAAGAGGCAGATGCCTCTGTTACATGAGAAAACACAAAAACCTGGCTATAAATAAGTGTATGATTGATAAGTGCCCCCCACTCTGTTACCAGTCACACGCGGGGCTCTGATGGAAGTCAGCGGGAGATAGATGATCACAAAGGCAGAACCATCTCCTATTCACTTCTTGTTTCTGTAAGGAAGAAAAGCATTTGCTAGTACCTTCCAATGAGTCCAGTCAGCAGCAGACTGGATCCAAAGTAAAAACAAAATCTCTTAAATTCTCCAATTTCCTAGTGTCTGAGCTCACTGCACAACTCCCTCTCAGACTTCTCTCTTATGGTGCTACTTTTTCAGACAAACCATTGCTGTCTATTGTCTTATTCCTGACATGGCTGAGAAATGCCTGCTTAAAAAAATGATGGGAAAAACCAAGCAAGTGAAAGGAGCTGGAAACAGGGCTGGGCTCTGGGTCTGCGAGCTCCCCACGGCCCCACAGAGTGCATGAAAACGACAGACAGCATTTCCTGAGTATCAGACAAAGCTGGGCTTATTCCTGATAAACTAATTAAGTAAATGTGTTGAAACAATGCAGGGTTGATTGGGTCCTTGCTCGCTCTCCATAGAAAGCCTAGCGGTGACTCATGTGACAGCAGGAAGGCTCCTGGCTGCTAACGTATTCCCCATTCGCAAGGAAACATCTTGCTAAGCATTAAGCCGTCCTTTCAGGGAAATGATGACAGAGTTAACAGATGAGCTTTGTCTGCGCCATGGCAAGAACTCCAGGACACTGCGAATTTGCTACAAATACAAGAACCAACCCTGCTGTGGGGGGTTCCTGGTTGTGATGGGAGATGCAAGACCCCTGGGGGGTTTCTACTGTGTTGGGTGAACCATGCGCACTGAGTTATGCATCCTATGTGCTCCAAGGAAACGGGTTTCAGGTTCTAACCTTCCTGCTCCTATAGGTTAGGGACAGAAGTTACACATAAAGTGGTATAAGTGGTTGGAAAGTGGTTCAAATCTGTAACACAACAGAAGTTCAGTGCATATAAACTGCTTTCAAAAATGGCCCAAACTGGTTTAAGATGAACCTGCATGGACATAGTATCAGACTCAACTGATACAGGTTAAATCGGCCTATTGAACTTCTGTCTCAGATCCCCTCCATGTTCAAGTTAAGTCACAGTCCTCCCGAATCCCAGGATGCTTTGCACCTTCCCCACAAACTCCCCTCCAGGGTGGACGGGCTAGCTTTGACCTAAGCTGTCTGCTCCAGCCTACCAGGGAGATGTGATCTAGCGCCTCCTGGTTTCTGTCCTGGGCCACTGCAGGTGTGTGGCTGCATTTCTGGAATCAAAAGTGAATGTCTGTTCACTCACTTATCATTTCAATCTCTGCAGTTTAGACTAACCTGCAAAGGTTGAATCAATTCAGCCTTGGGCTTTTTGACTGTCTCTGTAGTTAGCCATAAAGACCTCAATGCTCTCAGCACCATTTTTTAAAAACAGTTCCCATTTAAAACCCAGCACAAAACAGTTCCCATTCAGCTCCCAGGGCATTCCCAGCCAGGGGAAGAGGACTGGGCTTTTCAAGGCCAGGCCTCAGAATATCCCTGCCCACAAGGCAAGCAACCCTGTCCCACAAAGCCTTGTGGAAGAGTGCTGTCCTCCGGTCTGCTTTGTTCAGAGCCGGGCATACTTGAGGGCCTGTCCACACCAGGCTCTTGGCTCAACTTGGTGGGGAATTTGAACCTGCAACCCTTACTCACAGGAGCAGTCCTTGAATTTGAACTTGTGAGGCTAAGCATGCTGGATCGGACCCTCTGTTTTCTGCCATTGCACATCATTTGCATATTTCCACGAGGCCAGTGGTTCAGCAAATACTCAGCAAAATGACCGCAGGTCTATGAATTTGCAAAGACCTCGCGGAGATTCCTCGTGTGATCCAGAGAGAGCAGGGCAAGAAGCTGGTATCTGCAGACCTCTGACTACAATGCTTTCCCCGGAGACGAGAACCCAGCTTGGGGTGCAGGGTCTTCATTCAGAACATGTGATTGAAAAAACGAGAAGGAAAGAAATGAAAAGGCCCATAAATGCACATAGAGGATAACACCCCGTTGTAACACACACTCTCTTTTCCTTCCACTCTTCCTGCTTTTTTCTCTTTTGTCTTCCAGGCCAGGTCAGAAATACCATCAGGCCATACATATCCTGAGGAACGTTGCCTCAGACATGACAACCTGGACTTGACCCCTGAGGTTCTGGCTCCACAGAGTCTTCCCGATCATTTCAAGCAACAGGAACCTCTGTCAGTGGCTGTGATGGATGGTTTCAGTGGGAGGGAGACCTACAGACCAACAGTTTCACAAACAGTGTGACAGCAAAAATAAAAAAGAGCCCAGGTCGCTTAACTGGCTCAGAAAGCCTCAGCGAGCCCGGCTGGGAAAAGAGCCCCTTGGTGCTTAGCAGCCAAGGAGGAGTTTGCAGTAACAACGAAACAACGGGGCAAAGAGAGATTTCTCCACTAGACTGGGCGGGTGTTTGGGTGCTTGCAGGTGACTTATTCTGGGTGATGGGGCACCTCTCCCTGTCCCCACAACTTATTAACGCCCATTAGGGTGATGTGGGTTTAACAACGACTGTGAAGAGGAATCAGCCAATTTGGTTTAAATGAAACCAAAACCAAAAAGAACCACGAACAGTCCCTTGGTCCTTCATAAAACCAGGTCAAACCTAGGCTTTCCAGGCTGTATGCACACTGCTTTGGTTCATCTTCACAGACCGTAGGGCTTGGAAGTACTTTGTAAGAGAACAAAACAGCCGAAGAATCAGGTAGGTAGCAGATCGATGTACAATAGATATATCAGCCTTGGCCTGCCAGTTGCCTTAGACAAACTTCCCCCGAGCATTTGCACCATTCCCTAACAATGGGGAACCATGCAGGTACCGAGGTGGCCCTTCCTTTTGTATGTGGCAAAACCATTGCATCGATAAGAGTGAACTTTGTATGCAGACGGTTGTTCTCTGGTAAATATTCTGAGCAGGATCCTTTGGTCTGGCTGCGCTGGGATCGGTGCAGGACACTTGGATAGACGAGAGGGAGCTGAGTTCACGGCATGCAGAGATAGCCAAGCTGGCTCTGGATGAGCTAGCTCAGGTACTGGAAATGGTCCTTTCATGGCAGCATGGGGCTCTGTGCAGGCTAATTCACTTGCTGATGAGCAGTGTGCGGTGCAGAGGGATGCTTAGAGGATCTGACCCTCTTCTCTCTCTTCCAAGCTAAGTATGCTCTTAAAATGAGTCCGTCCAAAGCCTCTTGTTAAGCCAGTGCCTTCCTTAGACCCACAGAACCAGCTTCAAAGGCTGCTTTATTTTGGTAACTTTGTTAACACAAGCACTATGTTAAAATAAATATACCCCTCACCCCCTTTTTCTGTACATGCAAAGAGCAGACCTCTGTAAGCCCATCTGAGGAGTAAATCACAAGCCCTGTTATTTAATCAGCAACCCATGACAGAAATATCAGGCGTGTCCTGGATGTAACCCAAAGTGCAGCCCTTTGGTCATTAGCATCATGTTGGCACATCATTAGGGGAACGCAGAGCGAAAGGGGCAAGTAACAGTTGCAAATGGACCTTTCCCGCAGAGAAATAAATTAGAAACAGAAGCAGAGAGAAAGAATTGGAGATGCATGTTCTCATTTAGAGAGATGCTTTCTAGCCACTTAGGCCTAAAATTTTTGACCTGCTGAGATTCATGCAGTCTGGTGGGGAAAGCCATAGGTTTTCTTAATTGGCCCGGCCTTGCTTCCACTGGAAGTGCCTCTTCTCTTTTGCTTTTTGGGAGGCTATGAACAAGCAGCACATTAAATCCAGGGAAAAGGAATATGATATTTTGAGGCACGCTCCCGGCTGCTGTGAATGTTTATAGCTCTTTGTCGCTGCCATCGGAGAAGCTATGATGTTTTGCACCACTTGAGAACTGTCCCATCCCTCTCACAAGTACATAAGTGTTCGTGCAGGGCAGGAGGCTGGGGCTGTCATAAACACCGCGCGCGATAAAAGGAAACGCTCTTCTCTTTTATCAGCATGGAGCAAACACAACAGACAGGAGCAAAAGGAACTGATAAGCAGAAGAGCATAAAGCAGAGAAGGAATATGAAACCAGTTAAAGGATTATAGTAAAAGTGTGCCCCATCTAGAAAGCAAGAACTATTCTCTGCCCCCGTTTTGCACTGTGTTTGCTCGCTAGAAGAGCAGCAGAGCACACCAGTGACTCTACAGGAGCCCCAAGAGTCACAAGATTGCAGCTCCAGTCCCAGCCCAGCCAGTGGGTTGCTGGTTAAGAAGCCACTTAACCGCTTTGTGTGTCCTTGACCTGAGAAGAAACTCCGGGGTCAAGTCTGTTTTAGGGGTGGCAAACAGAAGAAAAAAAAAAAAAAGAGCACGTGGGGGTTTCCTTTAGGTTTTTCAATAATGATCAGGGGGTGCATCTATGCGTGCTATTATGCACCTGAATAAACTCCAATGCTATTTGCACCGGAGTTTATTGCTCCCAAGTGCAGCGTTTACATGGGACTGCAGCACGTTGAGCCCAGTCGAAGCAGCCCCAGCTGGCAGGGTGGCAGCCTGCAGCTCCTCTGACCCGGCTCCACATGTTGCAGAGGGGCTAGCTGGGGCACAAGGGTGCTCCAGTGTGGGGCTAGCTGGCAGGCAGCCCCACACTCCAGCAATCTCATGTCCCGGTCACCATTTACATGTGTGTTGAGATGCACATAACTATTCCACTGTAAGATAGGAGTTGTCCCAGACAATACTATCCTACTGCAGAGTTAATTAGTTTACTACATCCTAGGAGGGGCATGCGTGTAGACTGTGACACTTTACTTCGGACCGAATTAGTCAAGTTCAGAGTAAAGCACATGTGTAGATGCACCCAGGGACAATCGAACCGTGACCGGGGAATATGGGTGAGTAAAAGACAGCCACTACATTTACTTTGAACCCTTGTCCTCCTTGCCTGTGCCCTGTGCCTCACCATGCGCTGAGATGGGCTTTATGACATGTTATGCTAACATAACTGAAATTTAATTTCCTGTTATTAACCCACAGGGGACTATTGCTGTTTTAACAGGAATTGACATTGCTTCCAATTGGGGCTGCCCTTTGGTTTATGGTACGTTGTTTTTCTTCAAAACCTTTGAACCGGGCTATGCACCAGCTGAAGGCCATTCTTGGGGCTGTTAATAAAGATTAACTCTTTCAAGCCCGCACGGTCATAAATCTCCAGGAGACGGTGAGTGGCTGAGAACAAAATTGATTTCCTTGAACATTAGTTTTTCAGGGTGATTTTCTTACCCCGCCCCTGCCTTGCCCCAATGTTTCAGCCGTTCCAAAGACGACATCTCCTTGCAGTTGACTTGACTGACGTGAATCACGTAACCCGTGGGGTTAAACAAACATTTTGAGAAGGCAGCCTAATCTAGAGTGGGCTGAATGTACTATAAAGTGCCATTGAGATATCAGGTATTATTTATTGCTTTGGCACCTGCAACAATTTTCCAGGTATGAAATTGCTACTTGGAGTGCAAAATGTTGCTCAAGTCTGGTGGTATGAAGAACTAGGGGTTGTGACAATCAAAAATGGAGAGTAGTTAGTTTTCAGGAGCAGTTAACATCTGCCCTGATGTTGTCTGGGCAGAGACAGTGATTTTGGCAATGCTGGTACCTTGCTCAGGGAACAATTGCAGCAAAATAGCCGTGGCATGGGTTCCAGAGCAGGGTGTGCAAGCCCACTGCGGACCTTGGGTGCTCAATTGTAATATTATATTCAAGTAATCACAATACTTGGCTTGCTGGCCAAGTCTTTTGACTCCTTGAATGTAATATGGCTATAAAACGTGCATTGAAATGAAGGAGAAAAAGTGGCCAACACAAGGGAAGAGAGGCCATTGTAACGACTAAACGGGTGCATTCAAAGCTATTTACCTACCTCATCTGATGCTGGGGAAGACCTCTCCCTTGTTGTCATGAAATCTTAGGGCTCCTCATTAGCTTTCCTTGTTTGTCTGGTGTCACGGCCTCCCCTGCTCGCCTACGAAAGCTATTTTTAAAGCTACTTGCTATACAGACTGAAATATAGTTCGGATGCTATAGTCAGAAACATCCATGGTGCGTGTGTTTGAACTGTGGCTGGATTTCAGCTTCCTTTATTATTATAATGATGTCTGCTAGAACATCCCATCCTTTATGTTATTAATTTCCCTTAATTTTTTTTACATTTGTTTAAAATAAAACTTTTAAAAAGGGAACACCCGGGGGAAGTTTAATTCTGATTTCTGCCTTTCAACCACATGCATACAATGTCTTCTGCAGACTATCTGACTCGGATACTAAAAGAGAAACACGCTTTCCAATGCAGGCGCTGGGCGTAATATTTCAGATCGGCAACATTGGCCCACGCAGGAAGATGAGACAGGAACAGCTTGCTTTTTAGCTGTAAGAGATCTCGTTGAGTGGCCAGCACCGCAATATGTTACCAGTAATATCAATTTATTCCAATGAGACCATTTGCCTAGCAATGCACTTCAGTTCCCACACAGCAGCAGCAATACAAGAATGAGCCAAACTTTGCACAACACGTAGTTTTTTCCTTTATACATGGCAAACATCTCAGTGTCAGGTCTTGCTCTGAACTTCAGAGTCCAGGTTAAACATTACTGGTTGCAATGGGGATCTGATAAGGTGCTAGAAGTAACACACTGTAATGTATAAATCCTTTACCATTATCGACAGGCGCCCAAACCTGCTGCCTAGACTCCAGGCCTACAGAGATTTTATGCGTGTGTTTAACTGCATTCACTGTATGTCAGTTCTGTTTTCTTCACTAGGATTATTCACAGTGCATAAAACCGAGCACATGTATAAATCTTCACAGGATCAGGTCCTGGGTCAAGAGGACCTCCGTGTGAATTTTGGTGGGGTGATGACCAAATGATTGACCTATACCTCTCCCTCCAAGAAACCGCTGTAACAACAGCTGCTTCCTTTTTTTGCTCCTATTTAAGCTCCATACATTTCACCATAATGGCTCGAGGTAAGACCAGTAAACTTTTTAATGGAAGGAGTGGGCCCTTTTAAAATAAAACACAGCTAATCTACAAGCTGTTAGCCAGTTATTATAACTGTAATAAACCATTCATAATAAATTTAACGTTTGTATACATATTATAGAACTCCTTAATAAGCCTTTTACAATATAGCATGTAATTCTTAAGCTCAATTAAAATCACTAGCAGAAGGAAAGCACTGGCTTTTCCTGCCTTCTTGATGGCAACCATTACCTTAGCCATTATTTTAGGAGAAGAGGCTGTCAAAAGGGCTTTAGTAGCTATCAGCTCCAGGTAGAAGTCCTCACTTACCTTCCAAGAAGCCAGTACTGATTAATAAACAGCAAGAAGTGAGCTGGGCACAAACCCGGATATCAGAGCAGCCACATGGGGTGGAAGATGTGCTGTGTAATATTTTATGCTTTTAGATTTGAACCCTCAAGGACCAATTTCTATGCAGACAGGGGCAGCCTACATTCAATCACCAGAAATCCCTTGGAAATCAATGGTACCTTGGAGCATGTCGGTTTGGGATAATACTTGCTCTCTGCCCTTGGCTATAGTGAACGAAGGAGAGCAAAAGTGAGCAAATGGGAGCAAAAAGCCAGCTTTAGAAGACAGCAACAAAGCTAATGATGCCCCAGTTTCCTTTTGAAACCCATTGCATGGACAATGGACATGCTATGGCTAAGTCTCCATCCTCACTTAGCCTGCTCCTTCCTCTCAAACCAGCAGCACTATGCTGCTCTTGGAGGCTCTGATTCAGCTAAGCTCATGCCTAACTTTAAGCACTCATTGATTTTGATGCATGAATGGAGCTATTCACATGCGCCGAGTGATGAGGCATGGGGATGAACCACTGCATCGGTCTCTCTTCCAATTCAGAAGCTCTCAGCACTTTGCAGAACAAAAGCTAGCAGGAGACCTGAGTACCAAATGGTCTCGTGCCTTG
>NW_005842174.1:1789286-1798925 GCF_000455745.1 Alligator sinensis
CTTTCCCTTTGGAATTGGCTGTTTATTTAGTCCAGCTCCATGGGTGAGTGCTCTGTCTGAAAGGAGGTACATAAAACAAGAGGGAGATCCAGGATAGTAAATATATTACATTTAGCTATCTGCACTCCTTCCATATCTCTGCCAGGGCATGCGGTGAGGAGAATAGCTGCAACTCTGGTGGCTCAGTGGACGTTTATTGTGGAAAGCAGCAGGGGGACAATCAAAGTAATTGCTCTGGGCCCATGTACATGTTTCTAATGAGTCCAGCTGCAGTGGGACTGATTCAGGGTGTCTGTATTATTTACACTAGACCGCTATCAGTAAGAGGCCTTATTAACGACTTTATATTTGTTTCTGTATCTTTCAACTCGGTGAGTCGCAGATTCAGGGTTTCAGTTGTTTTTTTTTTCCTTTGCATTTTTATAGCTTGTTTCCTCTTTTAGCGATATTATCTAGGAGCCAATAAAAGGGCTTTCCTTATACATCTGGTCAAGGGAAGATTCTGCTGGATACGCTAGTCATATTTCTGAAAATGCCTCCAAGCGCTTATAAAAGGCAGTTGGAAGCAATTGGCTTTATTGTTGCCGCATGTACTGACATTAATTAGGAGATAAAGCAAACTGCATTTTATATTACTCACAATCAAAATGTTACTCTCTTAATGCAAAGCCTGCCAAGTGCTGAGCTGGAAAATGGACTCCCTGCTTTTTGATGGGGATGTGAGAAAAGGGATGAGCAGATTTTAAGTTAAAAATCATGCCTCAGATCTTTGGAAAGACAAATACAACTGGGATCTCAGATATTTGGATTTGATAGCAGCCTTCAGCTCCCTGCAGGGGGTTGCAAAGAGGATGGAGCTGGACCGTTCTCAGTGGGGGCAGATGACAGAAGGAGCAATGGGCTCCAGTTGCAGCATTAGGTTGGATATTAGGTAAAACTCTCACAAGGAGGATGGTGAAGCACTGGAACAGGCTATTCAGAGAGGTGGTGGACTCTCCATCCTTGGAGGTCATTAAGGCCCAGCTTGACAAAGCCTTGGCTGGGATGAACTAGTTGGGGATGGTCCTACGTTGAGCAGGGGGTTGGACTAGATGTGACCTCCTGATGTCCCTTCCAACCCTAATTTTCTATGATTCTGTGATTTCTAAGGCTGAATTGTGAGCCTAATTACTATGGCTGGGCATAACTGTGACACTAGCTGCGTATGCAGGCTGGTAGGTAGACATCTAACTGGGCCTTCCTACCTGGTTGTGCAGCGACTGAGCGATCCCAGGCATTTTGGTGACTCCACTAGTAACCTTAGACCAGCTCCTAGGTAGCACAAAAGCTGCCTCCATAACTGGTATCGAACAATGTTATTTTTGGCCAGGCTGGTCAAAACAGATTCTTTTGGTATTGTATGGACAATGATTTTAAACTGAATGGACACTTTTTTCCTCCAAAATTCTGTTTTCATTAAAAAACACATTCAGATTTGTATTGAAAAGCCAAATCCAAACATGCGAGAGGCAGCTGGATAGCTCTTTTTTGGATGAAAATACTTCAAATGTTCCAGAAAACAATGTGCTTCGACTGATTTAATTTGGTGGGGTGGAAGGAATCATTTTCTTGCTGGCCCTGCTTCTAACAGTCTCTTATGCTGGGTATTCCCGTTGATCTCATGAGGTGCCCCGCTGCATTTCTAGGTGCCTCAGTATGCTTGTGCATTTGGCTAACATTTTAGAAGGCCATTTGCCACTTGCATGATTCAGATACCCAGACATGTACTTAACCCAAGCAAGGATTAACCAAGTCTGCCTGAGCCGATGTGTCTCCAGCTCTGTGTATGTATAAGCGATAATGAATCAAAGGCCCTGTTTGCCTTCAAATAATGCATAGCATGATTAATTAGACGGAAGAGTGTGAGTAATAACAACAATATTATATGCTCTCCCATAATAGGGACCTGCTCTCCTTTCGCTTTGTTTCTCTAATCTTGGAGAAGCAAATATCCACAGGGTGTTACCGATTGAGCGGGAACAAGATTACAAGTGACTATGGTTTGTAAGGAGTATTTTTTTCGCCCATCAATGAGTGAATTTATAGAAAAGCTTTCTAGAAAACGCCGGTTGTTGCTCAAGAATGAAAGGAAGCTACAGCAAAAAAAATAAAAATAAAGAGCCTAGCTACACATTACGGTCTTCACCTTATTCCCATTCTATTCAGTGGGAAAATTCCCACTGATTTCACAGCTGGATCCTAACTGATGTTATTTTAACTGGCACTGGTACACCCCGAGGCAAAATACCTGGCACTTTGTCCACTGAGAGACTTTAAAAATCTCTATGGAGATAAGCAGAACTGCCCTTATTGAATACCTACCACTGCAATCACCAGCGACAGCCTCCAACCTGGCAGGAGCAGCTAGAGTTCTTTGAACTGCTTCTGCAGAACACTGCAGCAAACATGGGAAAGGGCCTCAGCATTTATTTCAGCACGTGTGTGTGCATTGGGTAGCGTTACCAGTATACGTTCAGATCATAGTATGTAGAATACAAAGGGTAAAAATGGTGAAAGGACAGGGTCTAATTTGCAGGCGGTGCGTAAGTCAGTGCTTATGGATGTCTGAGCCAGGTGCCAGCTCGGCCGTTTGTACACACAAGCACCTGGTTGCAATAGGCACTGGGGAGCCTTGCCGTTCAGGCCTCTTTCTCCGAGTATTTGCCCCTGCTGGTGCTTTTTGCTGTCTCAGGAGTCAGCAGAGGCTCTGTTCAGCTCGTTCACTTTTCCCTCAGGGGATTCACCCGATTTAGATTTTCCACCTAAGCACCCAATATAAGGTGAATTCATGAGCCCGCCTCTGCACTCAGGGGGTGCGTCTACACGTTCATTCATGTGCCATAGTTACCTCGCATTAACTTGCATAACCAAATACTAAATCAATGCACAATAACTGTGCAGAAGTGCCAGCACATGGCTTTTTAATGACATTAACTGTGCAGTCGCCTAATGCTACTGCACAGTAGTATATTAGCATGGTTTTTGCCCTGCACACTACTGCACAGTAGAATTAGGCAACTGCGCAGTTAGCGTCTCGTGTAGACGCACGAGTGGGTCACACAAGCAAGGAAGTGGAGCAGCTAGGAACTCTGAGCCAGAAAAGAGAGGAATGCAAAGGACATGTTGCCATCTAAGATTCCTATTTGCTTTCATATTGAAAGTCCTGTGCCAGGTACCTCTGTCCCTCATAATTTGATAGGAATGATAAGAGGGATGATGATGGTAAAACCCCATCACTTACATGGCAGCAGCCAAGTATGTCTTTCCTCTGCATATCCTCTTCTGCAGGAGCTCTGCACCGTGCACCAAGCACAGACAACACTGGCATTTCCATAGGAATCTTTAAAACTCCCACTGGAAATTTCCCCCGACTGCACGAAGCCTCAGAGCACAGCAATAAATGCGTGTTTAAAAATGTTAGCCATAGCTTGTCCAGCTAAACAGCAATATCTCTTTATTTCAGCTGAGCAACTAACCCCATTGCCCTGTATTTACTAAATATAACTTCACTGCCTTCCAAGCTTTAAAATATTCCTGGCAAATTCCTGTTTTTGGGATATTTTTAGTTGCTATTGTCTGCTCTGACATTTTGGTGTAGCGCATTGGCTTGTAAAGTTCCAGCAAGCTTTTAAAATGAATGATTTTGCACTAGGAAGTTAATGTGGACTGTTTACCGTGATGATTTTTTGCATTTTATTCAGTGAGTTAATTAGAACTCAATTCAAGAAGAGTTACTGCATTTGGGGAAGCGTCACTCTCTCCCCTCCACTAAAGTTCCTTTGGTTTTAATAGAATTACAAAGCCAACTGAATGCCTCGGTTCCACTAACTGGGCACAATAAAGTTGCATTGCATTGTAACTAGAACTGGGCAACGAATGCAGAAGGCATACTTTATTGAATGGGCTTTGCCTCTTTTGCCAGTGTTCTGAAATGTCTGTTGTTACCCAAAATTATTTCTCATATACTTCCTTTAAATCAGTCAGGGTGGTTGGAGTGAACTCAGTTAACATGACTCAAGCTGGAAGCTGCAGCAAGTGGCTTCGCTTTAACTGGCCCCACAATTCCCGTAGTGCAATTCTTTTCCCTGACAAGATGCCCATAATTCTCTTAATCAAGTATCTGGTGCAAATGCTAGGGATGCAAAATTGCTTTTTTGCTCATTCAGATCTGCTGGTTTCTGCCAGATTCCTTCCTTCAAGACACCTTGATAGGCTGCATCTGGAGTCAGACCACCTTCCTTATCACTATGCTTACCTCTTGCTAGCGCCAACAGGAGCTACGCTTTTGTATTAAGAAGCAAATACACTGCTTTGTGCTAGTCTTTATATGGATGCCCCTGAAGAAGGAGATACAATATTATTCACCAATTATTTGCTGCAGTTTTTTCATATGCTGCTATTATCTGAAGACCACAAGTAGACTGAGTTCCACAGGGCTGGACACTAGGCTGCCATCTCATTAATGACAGTCCTGATGAGATTGAATATATTGCCAAACCATTTCCCAGTCCCTTTGTGCCCTGGCTGCTCTCCTCCCTGTCTCTTTGTTTCCTGGGCCCTCCGGCTCTGTGGTCTGGCAGAGCGTTTCTTCATGGGCTCCTGCGACCGACCTCTGCAAAGTCAGTCTGATGCAGCAGGGAAAATATTCCCTTCGCTTGACATACCTACGTGCTAAAATGAAACAGGCTTGTACAGAAAAACCTCCCCTTATCAGTGGCTCATTGTAGAGTGGAATGACCATAATCCAATATTAGCGTCTGATAGGGATCCTGCTGTTTGTACGGTATGTGCTGGAAGGGAGGTGGCACCTTGGGAGTGACCTCTTCCCAGCCCACTGTTCCCCTTTCACCTGCTACATTCACCCTTTACAGTTCCCGATGCTCCGTTTTGTGACTGCGCTCTTTGTTGGGGGGAGCAGGGAGAGGATTCTGGGCCCCCGTGACTCCCCTCCTGCATCTCCATGCTCACGTATAAATGGTGCATGATGCTTTCCCTGAAGTGGGCCATTAAGGAGGAGATGCTCCCTTACACCTCTTCCCTTTCTTCACTCCTTCTCCTGGGCTAGGGCTGTCAGGCTCACAGTGTCCCCCATTATGGTTCATCTCATTATCCTTAGGGGTATAGGTTGTAGCCATGTTGGTCATAGGCAGACAAGGTTCTTTGGGTGAATCTGATATCTTTTATTAGACCAACTCAAATAGTTGGAAAAATTCTTCCTTGCAAGCTTTCGGGTATAAATAAATACCTTTTGTCAGGCAGAGGAAGCATCTGCAGTTGTTGTGTGCTCTTCCTGGATGGAATGAATAGTAAGAGTAATGGTAATGGTAATGGTCATGGTAATAGCTTCTTTACTATTGAAAGTAAAGAACTACTAAACTGCAGATGCTTCCTCAGCCTGACGAAGGGTATTTATTTCTACCCGAAAGCTTGCAAAGAAGAATTTTTCCAACTATTTGAGTTGGTCTAATAAAAGATATTGGATTTACCAAAAGAACCTTGTCTGTCATTGCCCTTAGTGTATTTAGCCTCACACCCCCTCTGAGGTAGGGAAATGATATTTTCCCCGTTTTGTTGCTTAGTGCCTACATGACATCTGGAGACACATGGGGAAACTGAGGCACAGGGAGAGAGAGAGACGGGACTTGCCCAAGGTCACCCAGCGGCAGGGACAGGGCAGCCAGGCCTCCCATGCCACAGGCCAGGGCTCCGCTGGGGAAGGCAAAGCATGCAATAAAAATTGTGAGAGCGGGCAGCATTGCGACAGAGTGACCCAGGGAGGCCTTACATGGTGCGAGCTGTTGTGGTAGATCGCATCATTCTTTCCATTGTCATAGTGCCAAAAATGCCCAGACACAAACCAGGACCCTGTTGTGTTAGGCACTGTACACACACACACCAAAAAGACGGTCCCTGCCCCAGAGTCGTGCGCAGACCAATGACAAGGAAAGGAGGTCTCTCCGAGGGGAGCCAAGGGCTGTTGCAGCCAGGCTTTCTTCTCAGAACAGGGGGCAGCTTTGAGGATGGCACAATCCAGCAAGATCAGGGAGGCGAAGGCCTGCAGCCATGCTGTCTGCCTGGGGCCGGGGAGAGGAAACACCAGCCCCCTTCCAGCATCAGTCAACCCTGGCCAATGGGATGCAACAGGCTTTTGCAACTTTTTCCTTTTTCATCAATAAAGCTATCCATCAAAGCATTGTCTTTGGACGCAGACCTGAAATATTCCGCGCCAGAGGATGAGCTTATAAACATTAAAGCCATATGCCTCCGCGAGGCACATGACAGCCAAATCGTTCTGCCGTTCCATCAAACCCCTTTGCCGGGGAGCTCTGCTTTGGACTTGGCAGTCAGAGCGGAGACGGCAGCATTGCTGACCTGCTGTGCATAGTTAGCTGAGCAGCAGGGCGAGGGGAGGAAATGCAAACCATTTACATGTGCCTTTTAATATTTATCATCCCATAATCTCTCTGGCTCAAGGAGGGCCATTTAACGTGTCAGTCATATTCACATTACTGTAGCTATTCATTCCTACAGCAGAATGAGACGCTGGAAGGGAAAACTCCTAACTGAAGGGGAGGAAAAAAAATGCCGTGGAGGCTCAGCAAGGTTAATTCACTCTGATACTTGGTTTTATTTTTAATTCAGATCAAATTGAATCTGCTTTGCTGAGCATTTTAATGGGGAAGTGGACTGTGCCGCTAAGATGCTACTTCGGAGGTAGCGAGGGCAAGAGCAAATTCCTCACTGTGACACTGAGACTTGAACTAAGCCTGAATTTTTCCCAGCTTTGGCTGGGGGAAAGGGAGACTGGAATTGGGTAGGACCCATTTAAGCCTGTGTGCCACTGAAGCTCTTTTACACAAGGTTCAACATGCTACACAGAACTTCACCCTGTTTTGGGCTTTGGAAATGTCTCTTTTTGTCTGCCTGGAAAGAGAGAAAAGCAGATGCTGAACTACAGGGCCATGTTTGAGCAGGGTGGTATCAAATACTTGCAATGGGAGCATAGGAGGAAACACTGACTCTCACTTTTCAATATAATCTTGAAAATCAGATTTGATTCTTGAGAGGATTGCAGCTACGGTTCAGGGACAGCTTGTGCCTGAACCGTACCTGCATATAGGTCCACTATATACGGACCAAATATAGTGCTCACTACGCATGCTTGCTGCCGGACATGGCATTTACTACCAATTCACGCCACAACTTCTCCCTGTGGTAATAACTACATCCAAATAGGATAGGGGTAGGGTAATAACTAATATTGAATAGGAAGGTCTGGTATGACTGGGTGACAAAAGAAAGGGCTGCTGTCTCAAGTTATATTTGTCTGTAAATATTGTAGATGCTGCCATAGCAGTGATAAAGAGGTAACACGACCACCAAAGCCTGATTTCATAGGGCTGCAATATAAAACCAGGCCAAATGCAGTAGCCGGGACTCCGGACTCCATCAGATTCCAGTTCATTTGCAACTTCCGAATGAGATCAAGGGGTGCATACCTTACAGGAGCCCACCCTGGGCAAGATGTGGGTAACCCCCTTCTAGCTCCTCTTTTCCCCTAAGTGGCTGGACCGGGAAGGTGTAACATTTGCTGCAACCCCTGCTAGCAACACCGTCCTTCTTTCCAGGCTGCCGGCAGGAGCCCTGTGCTAAGACATCGAGGAGAATATTAATTTAAGACAGAGGGATTGGAAGGATCTTAGTCAGCACCGTGTAAAGGTTCTTTACGTCATAAATTGTGCTCAAGAAGACCAGTAAATTTAAGTTAGCTTCTGGCACATAGCTGCATAACTTTATTTGAGTCATTAATTTCCTCCTTCATTCATAAAGTAAACACCTCTGAATGATCGGAGAGGGCCCGTGTCCTCCCGCTGTGTTTTGTTAAGAGGCAATGGGAGCAACGCGACATGAAATGCTTCGGAGAGCTTGACACGGGAAAGCGCGGGCCTTTAAATTAGACGCATTCAGGAAATGGTTGAATTCAGCATGTTAGCTGGAGAGGTTCAGATGGTTGTGCTGAATTGTATTAAATCTTTCACCAGTAAATCCTGTAGGAAGCAGGGCAGTTGAAGGAATCTCCTTATTCTCAGTGTCTAGGAAAGACTCCCAGAGTTTCAAAGGAAAATAGCCATTAATCACAATGGACAAGTGCAATCTAATAAAAGCTCTTGTTAAATTAAGGCAACTTTTGTTATTAAAGGCGGTCTAAATTTAGTCTATTTTTTAACCCCCACCACACCTTTTTTTTTTGGTATAAAATGTTGGAGGATCTTTGCTGCTTCCTACCCCAAAATGACATTTTTAGAAGCAGACTACTTTGCTGAGCACTGGGACACCTATCTTACTGCCTTACTTTTCTTCAGACATTTCTTCATTGGCAGCATAGACCCGATGGGTGCGCTAACGCGAGTAGAGCAGAACTTAGCCGAGACATGACCTTTGTGTTTTCAATATATCCCAAAGCCCTTTAACCAGAGAGGAAGGATCAAATTGCACGATCCATTTACGTAGACCGGCTCCCTGAATCCCCTGGAGAACTGTACCTGAAATCTGCTGGTAGGATTGATTCCCAAGATGCTCTTATTGCAGGCAGTGACTACGGTCACTGGCAGCTCACCCCAAGCCCTCTAGGACAGTATTTTATTGGGGATGGATCTATGGACGACAGCAATGGAGTTATGCCATGTTCCTTGGCTAGTTCCCGAAATTCCAGGGGTGCCTGTAGCAGCCCCACCGTGGAAAGTGAGTTATACCTGGCAGACCCCCCAAAGCTATGTACCACCTCTTGCTAACATGTGTATGCTAAAGACAGCATCCAGTCCTTACTTTGCAGAGGTCTTGTGGCCTGAGTGCACGTTTGTGGCTAAAATGACCGTGGGCTCGGTTCCTGCCACCGGCCTCCTGCCTGACCATTGGCAAATCACTTAACCTCTCTGTCCTCAGCTCACTCATCCATGAAATGCAGAGATGATGGATGATTCTCTGTCAAAGGGTGTTGTGAGGCCTCATTAATTATTGTTATTACAGTGCTTTCAGATCACTGGGTGAAATCCTGGCTTCAGTACAGTCAATGGCAAAACACCTATTGATTACCAGGGGGTCAGACTTTCACTCTGGGTGCAAAAGTACCAAGTACCAAGTACTTCTCGGCATTTTTTCCATTTATTCCCTGTGATGATGCACATCATGTCTGTGAATGATAATGGGGGGAAGACTCCCTTGTGTATTCTGAATAGTTCAAGGTTTATGCCAGTACTGGTAAAAGGCACTAAGGCATACTTAATGCACTTCAAAACATTTGGAGGGTCTGTTCACTTTGGATATTGAACCAACAATATTGTATGCTTTCAACAGCTTATTGGGCAGATTGAAAGCACTCTGGTCAAGGAAGAGGGGTCCCGTCTCATGAGAAACCTTCACAGGAAATTCCCTAGTATTTCCTGGGTTTGATTAGGACAAAAATACTATATACAACACTATCTGATGATCCTTTCGTACCTCTAATTCTGGACAGTAGTGGGAAATTCAGATGCGCTTGAAAATTTAAAAAGCCAACCCCCCAATACACCTCAAAGCAGCTTCTGGTTCGGTTCACCATGT
>NW_005842174.1:1798952-1818904 GCF_000455745.1 Alligator sinensis
ATGTATGCAAGAAAAAGTTAGTTTTCTTCTTCTTTTGCCCAAATTTGACTAATAATGGATCGATCCCTTGCCAGAATTCATTGTTAAAAATTCATTGTTCATTATCAAAACCAGGTTTCATTAAAGGAGATGGATCTAATATTTTAATGTGGCAGTAGCTGTGGTTTTGTTCTTACACAAAATGCAGAAGCACTTTGGTGGAGTTTATGAAAGACGGTTTTAAAACCAAAAGAAATTTGGCTGGCAGAGGTCTTGTTTAGCAAGTTCCAGATGTGGCAGATTTTTGTGGCTGAGTTACAAGCTCTACTGACACCAGTGTAACCATAATGGATGGCAATATTAAAACCTAGTCAGTTAAAACCTAAAACCATAGCGGATGGCAATGTTAAGACCTAGACAAGGTGGGTTATAGGATGAAAAGCTAAGAAATGCCTCGACTTTGGAGTTGTGGAATTGTGCCTTTCAAAATTCAACATGAAACTAAGATGGGCAGAAAGATTTAGAAAGAAAAAATCGTCTCCATAGGAGAGGCCGGTCACAGAAGATCACACTAAGCATGGGAAGCTAGCTACAGCTCTGGTCCACCTAAGAGATGTGGTTGAAACAAGTTTTAATAATGATGCCCAGGTATTCTGACTGTAACCAAAAAAGGCCACTGGAGATTAACATGGGAAGGAAAATTCGTGCTGTGTATAAATGAAAGCCAGAGCTGGTAGCTCAATGCTTGAGCAAATTTTAAGGTCAGCGGGCCTACAGAGTGTGACAGGAGTGATGGCAGAGGAAAATGCTCACCTCTGGGTTATTGGCTCCAATTTTGTCTAGTTGCTAGCAACCAAAATGATAAAATTACCGGTAGAGGAGGGACCAAGTTGAAAACCCTTATTCTGGAACAGCACTTTGGGAGTCAGGGACTGTTTAACCATGGGGGTCTGGTTTGATCTGTAGAAAAGCTCATGGCCAGCTGTAAAATTTTGGACCTAGCTCTGAATTGTCAATGTTTCCTCCCCCCAAAGGCAGGCGCGTTTGAATATGGGGCTGATTTGGGCCCATCTAGTTAGATGACAGGATGATGGGCACTAACTGAAGGAGCACACAGACAGACAGAGAATATTTTTTTCCTTGCCGAATTCTTAAATTTCTTACCAAAACTCAGCTCCCCCTTGATAACCTCATCCTGAAATGACAGAGCCCCGGGCTCCGTAGGAAAATAATTGCCCATGCTGTGAGTCTTGCATCTTTACCCAAAGACAAGGGCATGTAACAATGTCAAAGGCATTGCAGAGCCCTTGACAGGGAGAATGCTGTGATTAAAACCTGCTGCTTGGAAGTAAGCTGTTCATATTTAATATCTTGAATGGATAAATCCTTTCTAATTATACTTTAGTAGTAGGCAAAGCCACATGGCTTAAAAGCGACAATCAAACTGCTGCCAATCACCCTTTTGGGTGTGGGATGAACCTGATGAAAGGAGTCTGACAATCCGTCAAGACTGAAATGTTGAACCCAACTCTGCTGAGTGCTGAGCATCTCTGAGGAGGGACTGGGGGCAAGGTCTCTGCGCTGAACAGGACCAAGTCCTTCCTTCTCTGACCATGTCAAAGCTCCTATGGAAGAGTGAGTGGAGGGATTCCCCTGGTCCTTCATAAAATAACTCAGTCCTGGGAAAGGGGGTCATTCCCCCTTGCAGCCTGATCTGGAGAGGAGCAGAATCCCTGCATCCTTTGCCATACAGAGGGTAGTGGAGATCTTTGCTCCTGGATCTATGATGGGCCTAAGCCTCAAAATTCAGTTATAAGCCTGGATCCTCATCTTGCCTCCTAGTTTCTGACATTTGGAGCCACGACAGAGCTATGTTAGATTTGGATCGGAGCTGCCCCAGAGCACCTGGAGGCCTTGATCCGGAGCCATACCTGATTTACAGCCAGGACTATTTCCCTTGGCCCAACAGCCACGAAGTCAGACTAATGCAAAACTTCCCCTGCTCTTTAGATCAGCCTGCTGTAGACATTTAGCTACTTTTCCAAGCCAGGCATGACACTAGGATTATAGATCTGTCCAGGGGATGCTCTGATCTGCACTGACCCAAAGCCACGCCAGGAGAGATGCTTTATTTATCACATGGGCCAGCGCAAGGGCAGCCTCAAGAACAAGCTGAGTGCAGAAGCCGACTCGACATGGAGCCGTGGCCAACTGCCTAGCGACGGGCTGCTCGGTGACCCTTAATCCCTGACACCGTGGGTTTTAAATGCTTGCAACCCTCTCGGTACATTCCCAGGACAGATGTGAGGCTCAGAGAAACACTATTATTTATTTTTGAGCGCGCCACTAACAATGGATGACGGTGGAAATCCTCTGCCCCTGTTTACTGCTGGAGAGTTATTAATCAGGGAAGAGAGATGACAAGGTCAGGCTTGGCGATCGCGCTCACCGTTGGGATCTCCACAAGCAACCCCGTATAGCTAGGCTCAGCCCTGCACTATTCCCGAGAGCCGGCGTAGCGTCGTGTGCGCTCCTGCAAAGCAAACAAAGGTGGATCTGGGCACACTGCTCCACCAAGAGACCACTTTATGGGGCCATCAGTGTTGGCTGTCCCTATTTAAGGTTATGCTGAACCTTATAGCCGCCCTTCTTCTGTTATAGCCTCCCTCCCACACCAGGTAACTGATTAACTCCTCCTATGTCACCCAGTCCACCTTCGTCTTTCTGTTCCCAGAAAGAGAGCTTTCCCCTCCCCTCCCTACGAATGCAATGAATCCCAAAGGCTCTGTGAAGTTGCAGCGCTGAAAAGATCCAGCAACATCTCTCCAGCTCCATGTCACAGTTAATGTAGTTAAACTTGCAGCTCAATGTACTTTACACAATCAGGAGCCCTTTTTATTCCTTTTTATTACGTGATAGGAGGGGACAGAAGGAAAGGAGGATATTTACCCCTGCAACAGCAGCAGCACGAGGGCTCTGCTCATTTTCCCCTTTGGTGCCCGGCCGTTTCCCTCTCCTCGACCATCACTCACGCAGCTCTGCAGGGGTGCGTGCTGCATGGGATCTTGGCCTGCAGCAGGCTGAAATATGGACAGAGCTGTGATCCTGGGACAAAGCCTGCACATTTCTAGCATCCTTTTTTTCTCTCCAGTTATTATAGAGCAAAATTTTAACTTGAAAAAAATTCAGATTCCCCAAGGGTGATTTTGGAGCGTGGGGCACACAATTAGGACCCATTTCTAATGCCAGTCAAAATCAGAGCTCTCAGGACGCTGCGAAAACCACGACAAAGGACTGTGATCATCTCAGCAATATTTTTGCTGCCTTGCATTTGCCTTTCCTGAATAGCAGGGCACTTTTTTTCCCCCTGCAAAATTGATCTGCAAGAAAGAAAGAAAGAAAAAGGGTTGCGGAGACAGGCAAATCTTGTTTAAATCTTGAATTTAAACAAATATGCAGCCCTCTGGTGTATCCTGGGGCTGGGAGAGACCCAGGAACAACATCATGGGATGTGGAGGGTTGCTGGCCTAATAGACTTACTGACTTCTGAGGCTGATATGCTTGAAACAGTCACTGGGGGCAGAGTTCATGGACAAGCTGTAGACCGAAATACATTTGCATAAGCCGTACAGCAGCTCGTTTCAAATAGCAGATTTCTCCTTCAAACTTCCCTTCACCATGGATGGGACACCACACCAACAGGGCTCAGTTTCAGGAGACTTTATCACCATGAGAAGCTAGCTGGGTGTTGGCGGAGTGCGAGGAGACCGGCTCTCAATACCTGCTAGAGGTAGAAGGGCTGTGCTACGTCCCTGGCTCTGTGCACACTTACATGCGTGTGTAACTTTATTCAGCTGAGTAATGCTGCTGAATCACTGAGGCTACTCCCAAGGTATGAAGTCAAGCACCAGCCTTGGCAGCATCGGGAGCTTTAGGGTCCCACCTCCAGGTCACTACCAAACCCACTGCTAACTCTGACAGCTGCCAAGAGGAGAGGTGTAGAATAATCTGGGATATTCAGGGAGCAGAGATTTTTCTAGCTTTGTCTGCAGTAAATTTGCTGGGGAGAGGGAAAAATAGCTGGAAAATAAAGATATGCCACTGGTGTTTTTCTAGCCAGCCCGCCCATCTGTACTCCTTATAACACACTCATTACAAAAGGATTTGAATGACTTTTCAGAGCACTCCAGGCTAAGCTTTCTCCCTACTGTCTCCTTCATACTCTGCTTACTTTTTAATTTTAGTTATTATTTCTTTTCTTCCTACGTCCCCCCCCACTTTCTCCAGTTTCAGTTTCACCAGTCTTACCTGAACTAATGCACATGATGACAAGGCTTATGTCCCGATCCTCAGCTCTGCTAGTCTGCTGATCTAGCCTTTTAGGATGCTTAGCTGAAGGAGAGATTATAAAAGTCCTTTGGGTGGCCAAAGTTTCCTCCTACTGCAGCTGAGGAGAAACACTGAGGGTGAGTATATAACTGCCAGGGCTACCACCGTTCCCTTTATGGCAAGTCCAATACTAACTCTGATCTCTTTGCACCAAAGAAATCCTGCAAAAACAGTTTATTCGTGCAAAAATACAGCCATAAAATGTCCTCAGGTTCAGGGATACGAGCATGTTCTGGTTCACGGTGCTTTTTGATAGGTCCAAGATAGGGATAGGGAGGTTATCTGGGACTTTCTCTCTTTTTCTAGTCTGCATTCAACACCTGTTATCTTAGTGGCACGTTAGCGACCTGCTATGCCCCTCTTTGGGTTGAAATTATACCAAGTCCCCAGGTCCTGAATCATCAGGGAAGACAAGATTAGGCAGGAAACTAAAGAAAGGTCCTTCTTGCTGTGCGACCGCTACCAAATTGTGAATGAAACAAAGCTTCCCTTTGAAAAGAAAGCACTTTTCTAAAAGGCCTGCGCTTGGAGACACCTTCACCAAGCTGATTCAATGTAAATGTATGGCAAACATGAGCTAATCAGGGAGAACAAGGCCCCTTTCCCCCAGAGAAGTTATGCAAGATGGGCCAAGAGACAATGCTGTTTGCCTTCTCCAACAGGGCATACAATGGAGAGATTAAACTCCCTCAGGTTTATCTGCTGCAGAAGTAAATTGCTCTGCTTTGACCCACTGACTCGGGACACATCTGTGCCTGCGCTTTGCTTCTTTGGGTCGTTTAGTTCAGCCTAACAGGCAACTCCATAGGAAAAGCAGCAGGACGGAGCCAGCCTGCTGGACACTTTGGTGAAGGAGGGACACGGGGAGTTTGGAAATGGCAGCTCTCTCAGCCCTTAGGGACCGACTCTCAGGTTAAGTGCAAGTGAGAAAGCAGCGTTTGGATGCACAAACCCTGCCAGAGCCAGAGAAAGCCTGCATTGCAGCCACAGCTCATTTATCAGCAAGCCGGCTGCTTTCAGCGGGGCAGGGGCTCGAGCCAGCTCTGGTGGCCCAGCAGATCTACTCTTACACACATCAGACAGGGCTTGATGGATTGCCAGCACTGGCCTCTTTCTCTCTGCTTGAGCTGACAGAGGCTGAGGTGATGCACTCGGCCCCGTGGGAGACGATCAGCAAGTAACTAGTGGAAGGGGGGAGGCGGTAGGATCCAAAAAGCATTTTTATCCCAGGTCAAGGGGATAAAACCTGGGGGGATATAGCGAGGAAGGGGTTAAAACCTGGGGGGGGGGTATAGCGAGGCATGGGTTAAAAACTGGGATATTGGACAGGACCCTCACTAGGGGTCTAGAGGGCCCCAGCCCAGATAAATGGGTGGCAGCTAACAAGACTAACCTTTGATCTCCGATGAGGCTGAAGTTGGTTCCTTATTCCCGGTTCCCTATTCCTTAGTCCCATTTCCTTATTAGTACATATGCATAGCTAATGAAATTCTCGTTAGGATGTGGAATTCATTAATAACAAGTTTTTATTGGGTCTAGATTGGCTTTGAAAAAGAAGCCGGGAACCGGGAATAAGGAATAAGGAACGGGGAATAAGGAGCCAACTTCAGCCTCCGAGGCTAGTCCGATCCCTGGTACTACAGAAAGACAGAAGAGGACAACAGGAAAGAAATGGCAGACCTCATCGGATGGAGAAGGGTCTGGCATAGACTTTTTCAGGATTGGCCCCTCTGAGGAGGGCAATGGGTGGAGGTACAGGTGTAGGGATAGGTGCATGGTGCAAACTGTGCAACAGGTTTTAGTGTGCTTGGAGCTGCCAAGTGAATCACAAGGGCCACTTGGCAGAGTGTTGGAGGTGGAGTTAATTTTATATATATATATATATATATATAAAATATTTTTGCAAAAAAGGCTAGCCTGTTCCCTCTGACCTCAGTGGTTTTGCATTGGGCTTCTTGGACAGAAGGGAGCGCAGCAGCTGGGAGGGAACCGCTAGCCCTTTGAAGTCAGTGGGAGGCTGCCAAGGGCACTGGGCCTCCTTTCTCAGAAGTGTTGCCCTGGCTGAGCTCTGCTCTCCCCTGCTTGTGTAACTGCAGTGCCTGGCCTCCAGGCTGGATGCACTCCTCAGCACCTTGGATGCTACCCAGCACCGCCTGCCCCAGGAGAGCGAGAGCAGGGGAAGCCCCAGGCAGGATGCTGCAGGAATGAACGGGGGGAGCTGGGATGGGGCAGTTTTGTCTTTCAGATTAAATGAACCCAGCTCGCTCCCCTGCCCCTTCCCACTGAGAGGACGGGTATGAAAACCCAGCAGGTATTTTGCTCCTTTGTCAGAAAGCGGCAGGGGGAGGGAGGGAGAGATTCTTGGCCAAGCCTGCAGTAGCCCTAGAGCTGGCGGCCAGCAAGGGGCCAAGCCATTGTGGAGAAGGAAAAGCAAAACTTCCCTGCCTGCAATGTCACTCTAGAGCCATTCAGCTGCTGTCTTTACAACCTCAAGACAACCCCAATCCCTGCAGCACCCAGATACCCCATTTCCCCTGCAAAGAGAGAGTCAAAGATCTGCACTGCCATGAACCCAGAGCCCCACCTATGCCAGTTCCTACAGAAATCCCAAGGAGCAGAGTCTCTTGTCCATAGGGGTGTAAAGGTGCTTTAAAGACCAACCTTTAACATACTACACACTGCAACTCCTTCCCCCATCTCACTGCCTAGAAAACCATCACAGTTGCAGTCAGGGCCTATTAAGCTTTTAAAGACAAGCAACCAGTTCCACAGCTGGTAGAAATTAATCTAACCTCATTCACTTCCATGGAGTGAGGCAGATTTGCCCCAGCTGACGGGGTGGCCCCACACCTGCTAATGAGGCCTTCCCAATGGAAGAGCAAGCTGAATAAAGCCAGCAAGCTGCTGCTCTCTCAGGCAAGCTCTGATTTACACTGTGACTGTCCCACAGGTTGTGCTAACTGGGCTTCCTCGTAGAAAACCCTCTAGGCTCCCATTGCACTTATAGCCAGTGGAAAATCTTAAGCAAGAAAAAAAGTTTCAAGCAAGAAACATAAGAATGGCCATTACTGGGTCGGACTGTAGGTTCATCTTGTCTACTATCCTGTGTACCATAGTGGCTGAAAGGGAGAGTGAAGTGGGTCTTAACAGGGTTTTTTCTGCTGTTTTTCACCCATTTGCAGCCTCCTGTATTGAGGAGCTAGGAACTTCTGATTCAGAGGTTGCATCCCTAACTTCAGCTAGTGAGTGATGGCCCTTTCCTCCAAGAAGTTGTCCAATGCATTTTTGAACCTGGCCAAACTGTCAGCTTTTGCCACATCTGGTGGCAAGGAGTTCCCCACTTTAATTGCACGCTGTGTGACAAAGAACTTCCTTTTGTTAGTTTTCAGCATACTACCCACTACTTTCCCTTTTTTGAGCCCCAGTTTTTGTATTGTGAGAGACGGTAAATAACAACTCCCTATCTGCTTTCTCTCCACCATTTAGTATTTTGTAAACTCCTATCATGCCGCCCCTTCAAGCGGCTTTTCTAAACTCAGCAGGCCTTTAATCTCTCCTCATATGGAAGCCCCTCTATACCACTAATCATCCATGCTTCCCTTCTCGGGACCTTCTCTAGTTCTTCTATATCCTTTTTGAAGTGTGGGGACCAAAACTGGGCACAGCATTCAAGGTGTGGACACACCATAGATTTATAAATCAGCTACAACCTACAATTTTCCATGCAGAAGAATAAAAAGGGGGAAAAAATATTAAAAAAAAAAAAAAAGCAACAGCTCCCGTTAGCACAGGTTTTATTGTGCCATTAATACGACCATAAACAAGAACAACTGTGTTTATAGGCTCCAGTGCTTCAGCGCCGAGTTGCTGACTTGGTGAAACTGCTGGGGCATCGGTATAAAGTGCAAAATGAACTGGATCGTTGTAGCCATGTTGTAAAACCATCTGGGCAGGTGACCTTTGAGCAGAAGCAAGTGATCGCTGAAAAGCATCTTTGCAGCAGCAGTAAAGGTAAGGGTTAGGTAGGAGAAGGGAGGCACACAGGGCGAAAACATGCCAGCTCCCTTGTTCTTTGGTGAGAGGAGTGGGAAGAGCCGCCCGTAGGACTGGGCAATGCCAACAGAGGAGGAAAGAAAAGCCTCTCTCCCCCAGGGGACTCTCTGCCCCCAGGATTCACTCCAGGGTGGGCGGTGAGACTTATCACGAAGAATGGAGGGATGGCAGTAATGTGGCGCCAGGTGCTGTACATATACTCAGCAAAGAGCCCTGTGCATCCAGGTCTTATGTGTTGTCACAAGGTGGACTGGGCTCCGCAGGCTGGGGGCAGGCTGTTTAAAGTCAGGAGGGGTTGGAGGGAGCAGTACAGTAGGTGCTCCAGGTGCTCTGTCCTGCTGCCAGGAGGAGCGGAGGGAGCTGAGACATCACTGCATGATCTCCCCTTCTGCATGTGGAGGGAGCAGGCGAGCAAACAGCAGACAGAGGAGGAGCTGGGGAATAGCACGGAGGGGCCCCCGGGCCACAAGGAGAGACATGCTGGTTCCCCATGATCCTTGCTCTTGCTCTGGCTCCTGTATGTCCACCAACTTTCCCCTCCGCAGAGCCAGAAGCAGGAGTTCAAGGGTGACGGCGTTTTGTGTGGCAAGATCCCTGCTCCCCAACAGGGAGAAGCAAGGGATTCTGGTGGTGCCCCCCATGCCACCCAGAGCATCCCTTCAACTTGCCCAGCCCTGGACCCTCCTGCCCCCTCCATATCCCCGCAAGGACAGCATCTATGAGGCTTTGCTCCCCCTGCATCATCTTCATGACCCGCGGCCCCAGTGCGGTGGACCCATCTGGGCTGTGCTGCATGATGGCAGTCTGGCACAGAGGGGCTGAGGCCGTGAGCAGCGAGCCTGGGGGAAGGTGCTCCACAGCAAGTGCAAGGAACCACTACACAATGTTGCACGCATCCCAGTGGTTTCATGTCTTGTCCCGTTGTCTCCTTTTGTCAGCCAGCAGGGCCCTGAGCATCCAGGCTTCCAGTCAACGTTTGCTGTCAGGCAATAAATAACACCGCTGGAGCCACTGGTGTCAACATCTTGGCATTGCTTGGGTCTCCTTGTTTGCCTTTAAAATAGCTCACCCGCTCAGGGTCACACACACAAAAGCAAGAACCCCTTGCTATTGTCTGCAGAAATTAGCCCATTGCAAATTCTGCTCAGCTGCCCCCCGCACCTCACTTTTCCTAAATAAAGCATGGGGTTTAACTAGCCACTGGAGCCTATTACTCATTTTCCATTGGTGTTTTTCCACTTACTATGTCCTGCCCTTGCCCGACCCAACATGTTGGCTTGGCGTGAGGAATGAGCGGCCATAGTTTGCCCAAGGCGGGTACGTGGTGATAACCTGCTGGGAATCTGAGGGTAGCACCTTCCCTGGTGTGAACCAACATAACCCCATCACCTCCAACAATCTTTGCTGTCACATGTGGGTAACAGAGCAGAGCACTGTATTTGGTTTCCAGCTTCACTCTGGAGGGGGGACTCATGGAAATCAGAGCTCAGAACCGACGCTCCATCTCCACGTGCATGGAGGCTCTTCGGGTCCAGATGGACCTTGCATAACGGGAGCCAGCGTCTGTGGGTCTTGCTATCCTTGCAGAAGCCCCCACACATACTTTGTCTCTCCCTGTTAGCAGTATATCCATGCTGCCATGGAGGTCTCAGCTCCAGGCATGAGAAGGAGATGGCAAAACTTGCAGGACTGGCACATGGCATCAGCTGAATTCCTCCTCCATTGCAGTCCTGAAGAACCATGCAAGTTCATGCTGCAGAATGAATGGGCAATGAAGTGCAGGGCAAGCTTTCCATGGTAGACGGATGCTGTTCTGAACAGGACTGGCTGGTGCTGAGGTCAAAGGGGACGAGCCAGTGTCCATGAGAGCACAACATGGCCAAACACTTCTGAGGAAGGAACAGAAGAGAAATGCAAGCACCGAGGCCTAGAGAGAGGGAGGAATATAGACCTAAGCAATGATGTCCTGAGCATTAGATTCTGACCCTGGCTTCACATGCAACATCCCTGCTCACACCAAAGCTTGAGGGGTTGCTAAACTGCACTGTCTTCCATGCAGTGCTGTAATACTAAGCCAAAAAGAATCAGCAACTAAGAGGGGAGGGACCAGAAAGCAGCTTTCTAAGCCAGCATTTCCCAGTCAGGGTGCTGTGGTAGCCTGGGGTGCCATGAGATCCTTTCAAGGGTGCCGCAGGGTGCGAGCAGACGCCTGCCTTTAGTGCACCTCAGTGGCAGAGGATGAAGAAAGGGAACTTTTGACTCTGAAACAAGTGTGAAGCTTTGGGCTTATCACGGTGGAGACGACCCTGCACCATGCTCCTCTGCAGAGAGCATAGCCTAAAACAGCTGATATCTTGAGAATCAACTGTCCGGCCAGGATCAGGCCTTCGATAGCCCCCAGCTCACCAGTCAGGGGAAGCAGGACTGATTCACAGGGGCCAAGGAGCAGAACAGTTTTAAGGAGATGATGGATTGGAAAGGCATCACCATCCAAATTCACAGTGCTCAATGCCCACGCCCCAAAAGCAGAGAGAGGCAGAGGGCCAGGCCATCAGGTGGTATACTTCAGATTCGCTTTATTGAAATCAAGAGTTCAGCCTGGATTTGCACTAAAACAAGTGAGCCGAAGCAGTGGTCCAGGCTGTCTCAGCAGAGCACCTCTCTGCATAATGCAGAGGTTTCCAACACACACCGCGGGAAAACAGGTCTTCTAGACATTCAACGCTCAAATTGCTCAGAGAGGCTGGAGTGAAAATGGAAAAAACCCGCTGCAAAATATGTTCCCGTTTAATGCTTCGGATAAGCAGCTGGCTTGGAACCCGCGGGGGCTTTGCATGAGAGTCCAAGGGGAAGCCCGTGTAAGCCTGCAGCGAGCGGTGCTCCTAGCGGGACAGCCTCTTAGGTCACTTCTGAAGTTAAGCGAAGCTGAAGGAGGGCTGGCGTCCCCCCGTCGCTCGGAGCATCTGCTCTGCCTCTAGCAACGCAGAGGGAAAGCTCCGCTCTCCGCTGCAGAGGCGGCGCAGTTTGATGCCAGATCTCACTCCCCTTGATTGCATTTAGCCTGCTGCTCAGAATAAAAAATGGAGCGATCCATTTCCCCTGACAGGAGGAAGAGGTGCTTCAGGAAGCTGCTCTATTCAGGCACCGTGACTTGACAACTTCCTGCCCATAAATAGCTAACCAGCTCGGCAAGGCTTTAATTTAGAAGTAACAAATCAAGTCGTCTGTAAAAATAATTTTAGGACGTTCCTGCCCCTCCCCCCCCCCTCCCCTTTTATTCTGGATTCTTAAAAAAATACAGGGAAATAGTCAAAGGAGGGGTCAGCGCTCACCCCACCGAAGTGAGTCGTGCCCCTCGGTGCTGAGCTCCCAAGAGCCCACGTCCCCCCTCCAAGCCTGCAGATGCTGCGGTGAGGAGAGGTCTTGCAGCTTGATGCCAAGTACCTTGGGGTAGGGTGGCCATCATAGAGGGTATTCCGGTTTTCTGCTGTTTTGTCCTCTATTGATACAAAACCCAATGCCTTTATGTCCTCTATTTTTCTCTTGAAGGACATAAAGGCGTAGGGTTTCGTATCAATAGAGGACAACCGGACTGTCCTCTATGATGACCACCTGACCTTGGAGGCTGTCCCCTTGATTCCTCTCACTCAGGCCTGGTGGAAACTGCTCTATGGGGCAAAGGGAATCGATATATGGGGTGAACGCAGCAGCAAAGCCACCCGTTTCCTCGGTGTCGTGTCCAAGGGTTTGGTGCGATGTAGCTCTTTACCTCCCTTACAGAAGGCAACCGATCTACGGACCTGATCCAAAGACCATAAGAATCAGTGATGTGAAGCAAAGTCACAAGGGGCTTCTTTGCCTTCAGTGAGCATCCCCAGTTGTGTGTGGATGCATTCGTTTTACAAAGCTGGTAGGGTGGGGAAAGGCGTACCCAATTATTTTCCCTCTCAAGTACGGAGCTCTGACTCAGACCGCACACGGACGGCCGACCGGCTGTCGACCAACGTGCCGTTTTCACAGCTGTGCCTACAGTCTGAAAAGCGGCCGAGTTCACAGCTGTGCAAGCCTGTAAGCACCCCAGCCAAACTACAACTTACCCAGAAGGGTTGTTGTCAGCTCTGTTTTATCGTAAGTCCAGACGGCACCCGAAGGGCTCCCAAAAATCATTATTTTTTTCAAATCTTATAACCTTTCAGAGTTTGGCTCATGTTTTAAGTGCTTGGAGTTTACCCTACTGGATACAACAAGGAAGTAATACAAAAGAAAATCTATGTTTAAAATTTTTATTATTGGTATTTTTTTTTTTTTTTACCATTTCTGGTTTAAAATAGCTCTTTCTTTGGAGACAGAACTGGAAGAACGGCGTGTTTATTTCATGGCTGACTCGTCGGGCCGTGTGGATAGGATAAATGCTTCAGAAGCTAATGCTCTATAGAGATGATTGTTTTTAATATAAAACAGTAAATGTTTAGAACAACAGGTTCCCCGCTCCCCCCTTTCCTGCCATGGCCAATAAACCATAAAAAGGCCACACAGTTTACATTTTAATAATATTAAGTTACTTGGTGCCATGTTATTGCAGTCTTTATTGGAAAGTGGAATAAATTGCACACAGAGGAGTCAGAAGAGGGAGAAATCATCATGAATAAACATAGATTCTGGGATGCATTTATTTTTTGGTTTCATCTCAGGAAGGTAAAAAGTTTCCTTGCGAAAACAGACGCCCCCATCCGTCCTGCTTTGGGGAAGGGTCTCCCATTCACTTCGGCAGAATAAAAGCTTTTAGGGAAGCAAGTACCACAGAACCGGTCAGTCAAGGAGAACGAACCTGGGCACGTTCGGTCATCGTTCTCACACACCCCATCCGAGAGAAATCTGTCTTTCAATACAGAATCAGATTGACTACTTGGAAACCTTCCAGTCCCAAAGCTCCAAGGCAGCCAGTCCTTCTACCTGCAATCCAGTAGTGAGAAAGGTAGAAAGGTTGGTCCAGAGTGTTTCATGGGAAGCTCAGTTTCTACGCCAATGCCAGTGCACACCAAGAGTCCTGACGGAGGGGGACGCTGAGTCCTGATTGCGGAGTCATGGCAGAAGCGAAGGTGTAATCCTCAGGCTCAAATTTGAACTCGGAGTGGCCGCCGGCCAGTGTATCGTCTGATTGGCTTTGAGCCTAGGGAGATGATGATAAGGACTGAGTTAATATAAAACTATGGATGGTTTTTACGTAGCAATCTCACGTTGAGAAAGTGATATAGCTCCTTTTGTTCGGCATCACTCAGGGATGTCACAGGCTTGTGCTCAGGTCTTCTCACTTATTACTGGGGCTAGGGTTTTCAAAGGTGCCCGAGGGAGTTTGCGGCCCAGCGTGCATTGATACTGAATGGAAATTGGGCTGCTCACTCAGGCTCTTTTGGAAACCCCAGCCATTTGGTTGGACTGAATTCTTTGGGATGAAGGGGAAGTAGCAACAACAGATTACAGAGAGCATGTTATCGGCAGAAGGATGATTATCATATTTGTCATAACGTAGGAACATAAATGTGACAGATCATGAGCATGATAGATTAGATCCGACAATAATTCTATACTCAGGAGAACCCCATAACCAGGCAGAAGAGATGCTTTGTGCTGAGACCGACGTGCACAATTTCTGTCTCTCTCTATGTATCCACTAGCCGTGTCCCATTCAGAGACCGCTGGGCACCTCTACTTTCAGAAGCACTACACAAATCAGATTTATTGGTGTCAGGATAAACATCTCCCATACACTGGAGATGGCTCCAAGCCAGGCAGCATGGATCTCAATCTGAGCTTCTCACAAATGCAGGCAAGTTGAGATCTGAGAGCTTGGATGGACCCAGCAACGAGACAACGTGCAGCCACAGTACTTGGCATTGCAGACTGGGTTGCAGCCATCTCTTCACCGCATGGATAAAACCTGCTCAGACAAAGCCTCAGGGCAAAAAAGGGGTCTTGTACCCAAGACCGGTAGGAACTGCTGATTTTGCTGCATCTTCACCAATGAAGTACAGCTCAAAGCTGCAAAGGGAGCTCCACCCAGAAGCATGTGCATCTAACTGACATGTTTAGGGGTCTGGAATTTCCTACACCAGGCTCCTCATGCTTACACTGGTTTTACAAACCCATAACTCCACTGACTCCATTGCATTTACTTCTAGGTCAGCACTGAGTGAATTCAGATCACGTTCTACCTGGTCTCCAACTCCTTAACAGTTTGCCACTTCCTGGACATGAGATGCTTACTGTGCATTAGCCTAATAACACTGTGCAATAACTTGTCACGGCAGAAACCATGCTAATAGCCTACTGCACAGTGTTATTAGGCTAACGCGCAGTAAGCGTCACTAAATAACCGTGCGCCAGCACTACTGTGCAGTAACTCTAGGTACTGCGCATTTAGTTAGTATTTTATTAAGTACTAAACTAAATGAGCAATATCTAAAGTGCATTAATGAACGTGTAGATGCACCCCCTGTCCCTGAGCAAAGGTGCCAGGACTTTCAAGATCTCCTGCCCCAGGGAAGCCCCACAGATGTGCTCACTTGGCCTTGTTATGGGCAGGTCCAGCCCTGAAGTCTCATTCTCTACTTCATGGAGAATTTCCACACACATGGTTTTCATTTCATGTTGGAGCAAAAATCAAATTCAGAAACACTGAAACCCTTAATGGAAGGTCATTGCTGTTCTCTGCCCAGCTCTACAGAGTGCCTGTACCAATGCCTCGTAGTTTCCAAAACAAAAGGTGCAACTGGAGGGAGAGGACACGCTAAGGGGATGTCCCGCACCAGGCAGTATCTAAACCAGACCTATTGCACAGAAACTTAAGAGCATCTCATATGAAGTCAATGCAAGTCAGTGCAAGTCGCTCTCTCCTCTTGTGCCTTACCTGGGAAACCGACACGATCGTTTGTCCCGGGAACTGCGATGTCACACTGGGCTCGGTTTTTAAAGTGACGGTGCTGTCTGAGTTTGTAATGGAGGAAGGGGAGTTAGTGGCTGAAGTTGTCGACCCTGAAAGGCAATGGTTACAAGTTTGGTAAAGCAACACAGGCACCGATCACTTTTGAAAGCATTTATATTTTTATGGCTGCCTGCGCTTTCATCGAAGGGGAGACTCTCCGATCTCACAATGCTACCGTTGCATAGGAGTATATGGCACCACCAAAGCAGAGCTGACTGGTAGGGGACATGATAGAGAAACCTGGGTGGGAGGTAGAGACATGATAAATGCATGCTTTATTTCTCATGCATCTGCCTGACGGAGGCTGGCATTCCTCCAGAGTCCATCAGGGCTGCCCTCCAATCTGCTGGAGGGGTGCTGCAAGTGAAGCATGAGGCACAGGCCATCTGGGGCATGCCTGCATCCTGCTTTTTCCTTCTACCCCCTTGCTGCCTACCTTAGCCTGATTGAGAGCCCCACAGCCCCACAACCCATTACCCACCCTGCTCCACACCATCTGGAAAGTCTGATGGCAGAGACATCAAGGGCTCTTGAAATGAATTTTCCTTCCTAGGTCTCTCACCTCATTACTCCTGCCAAGCACCAATGGGTAAGACTAGGAATTGCATATGTCTTCTAAAAAGGCAAGCAGCTAAACAGTTAATGCCACAGCTTTGTTTCTGTTGTCACACAACTTTGGGGAGTGAGCCCCCCACTGAGATGAATGGCGCTGTTTGGACTCAAGAAAACAACAGTTCCTCAAGCTGCATCTAAAGGGTTTTCTTTCCCACCACGACAACCAAAAGTCCCTTCTCACCCCCATGCTTTTTTCTAAGAGAAGAAGACGACCAACCAGCTGTATCGGAGACCAACCAATTCCATAGTAATAGACTTATTCAAAACATCGGACCCTGCTTATGGTCTAAGCCAAAAGGAAGGGCAAGTAAAGAACAGTACCTGTTGAAGTTTTGCCTTTGCTAATGTTTTTAGGCTTCCTTTTCCTCGTCTGGATGCTTTCCTTTTTCATTGCCAGAGGTCGTGGTACCTTGACATCCATAAAGTTGAGAACCATTAATATTGCATTTTACTTAGGTCGTAACCACAAATTTGCTGCTTTTCTGTTTACATACTGTAGTGTGTGTGATGCACTTACAGGCCTTGTCCTTCAGTACGTGCTATTTTTCTTTGCAATAGGCCTTGGCTGGAAGATGTATAAGGCTGAACAGCTAAGGGTTTCCCACAATTTTTTCCCCCCCTAATTTCCTATTTTCCTTTTCCTGATTTATTAGTGACCTCTACAATTGCATCTAATTACATTATACCAGCATCTGGGGAACTCAATGGTTTGCACATAATCATCGCTTTAACCACTGGGCCATCAGTTTCTCTGGTCCAGGCTAAAGGATTAAAGCAGCTTTCTGACCTATGGGCAGGTTTTTGGTAATTCCCATCCTTAGTGGATAAAAGTTATTATGACAAAAATCCCATTCCCAATTTGACACTAACTGGCCCCTATGTAGAAGACGAGAGGCACCATATATTCAGTCGGCATTGGGACTATCCTCTCTGAATGGCCTTTCCAGGTCAAGTGTGGTATGATTACAATAAAAGAAAGTCTATCCTCCTCAAACCAGGGAACTCCAAGGTTAGTAATTAATATGGATCTTCTTAACACATTAAAATAGAAATATGAGCCAAAAAAGACTCATGCCTTTGCCCCCGTGACAACAAAATGGAAAGCAGAGTGACTGTATTTAAAATGCTTGTGTGTTAAGGCCGGAAGAGCCTGCTAACGATTACCTGCTCTGAGCGCTGGTATAACCCAGATCCCAGAGAGCCAGCTAGTCATTTCTGCATCAGGCCTGTCATTGCTGTTTGAGCAATGCTGCATCTCTTAGGAAGACATACGGTGAAGTAATGGAGACTCCACCATGCCCGTAAGCCTTCATGGGTGAAAAGACACCTTATTTCTAGTCTGAATTTTTCTTCCTTTAGTTTCCAGCCACTGGATCTTGTTTTTTGCCTTTTTTTCTGGTAGGTGAACAAGCCATCTACTGTCAAAAAATCGAACCTGGGGAAAAGTAATCTCTTAGCCTTCTCTTGAAGCTAAACTAAACAGACTGAGCTTTTCGTTACACAGCACTGGATCATTATTGTAGCTCTTTTCTGAATCCTTTCCAGTCGCTGGACTGGATGAAGCTGCTGCTTTGAATATAAAGTCAAGGCATGGTATTTTGAACCCCTTGGAAAATGATGAAAGGCGTGCCTAGAATGGTTTCCTTCAGAGGATGAGCGAGTTCCTTACCCCATGGAGCTTCATGTATAATCCACAGGCGTTGCAGACGGGTTCTCCTTCTGCGTTGCGTCTCCAGAGGGTGGTGTTGGTTGTGTGACAGTTAGTGCAACAAAGACCAGCACGTCTAGATGATGACTATAAAAAATAGAACATATGCACGCACATGAGACAAGAAAAAGTAGGAGTTTGCATGAAGAGGAAAAAGAAAAACCTCAGCTTATGCCGATTTCCTGGAAAATGAAAAATGCTGAAAAATGTCCGAGATAACAAAATTCACATAAAAGAAATTGCATTCTAGTGAGATCATTTTCATTTGCAAATGCTTTTTTATTGAGATTGATAAACCTGCCAGATATCCTTTTAATCTCTTGCATTAATGTTAAACAAATCTGTTCCAAGAAGTAATATTTCATAACATGGTGCAATGATTTCTAAGCCATCCAGTCAGATGGAGAACGATTTTATAAGAACTGTTATCCAAGTTTATGAGCAGAAATTTTACAAACTCTATAGAAGCACATTGTTGCTCTAACTCAACTGTTCTTCAACTGTACTGTACACAAACCCCCATTAAATTACCAACGGGCAAATGAAACTGCTATAAAACTGCTGGAGTCAATGGAGTTACGTCAGTGTTGGCTGAACTTTGTAAATTCGGTATGAAAAAATTATGCTTTGTGTGTGTTGCATATGGTACGTCTCATCTAAAAGACCAAAAACACCAGATAAAAATTAATGAATGATCCATTTTTCTGGTCATTGATTCTGGAATTAGGCCTCCAAATGACTGTTTCTTTAGGGTAGAAGAAACACTTTGGCAGAAGCCGCAACTGTCAACCGTATCTGTCAACTACATGCTCAGCCATTGGGAAAGTCAAGAGCTCCCAACACAGGGTTTTAGCTTGTCAACTTATGGTTGTTTCATTATAACATCTCTTAATGCTAGGCATTCAAAGTATTTTAATAGGACACTTCAGTAAGTGGAAGCATACCAGCACCATATTTAATATTAAGGACTATCTCCACATTCAGATGTTTGACTGACATTCTTCAGCCTTGAGAAAATAATTTCAGTTCATCACAGAGACAAATGACACATGATGTGAGCTAGGAAGAATTCAACATCTGTTTATTTTTCCATTGCGGCTTCCATTATTACTCAGCCTTGCGATAAATTAGGCGCAATGAGTAGGAATAAAAAAGAAAGGCTTTGCATCGTTAGTAGGCAAGTAGAGAATCAGGTCTGAGTTTCAGAGATGTGGGCTGATGTGACACTCATCTGATTTTTTTATGTAAAGAGGTTTCATGGTAACTAGCAGCAAATAATGACGTTGCTTTATAAAACTCTTTCGTTTTCAAAAAAGTAACCTGTCAAAAACATAAACCCAAGGTGCAATCTGGTTTAATCGGTACCTGTGTTAAAATTTTTCCTTAGCAAGTCCTGTCCCTAGCAAGAAGAACAGAGCCATGATTGTACCTGGGCAAAATCCTGCTCTCAGAGATGCTACCTTAACTCTTGCTAGGCCCCGTCCATGAAAGCCCCATGTACAACCTGTGCCAGGCCCAGTCCATGAAAGCCCCATGTACAACTTGTGCCATGATCAATCCTGCAAAGTGTTCAGCCCCTCTGCTAAGCCAGAGAGAAAGGAGATCTGCCAGTGCCACCCTGGACTTGTCCCACCAAGGCAGCTTATACAGCAAGCCAATGGGATTACTCACAGAAATAAGTGCTACACCTGTTTCTGAGGGTTGGGGTTTTCAGAACTGCTAACGGGTGGCTTGGCTGTTCCCACTGAAGACTGCAGGGATTTTCTAGGGAGTGGGACCAAAATAAGGCCAATGGGAAGAATCTGAAAGTCTCGGTGTTTGCAAGTTGAGCTACCAGAAGAGACACTTAAGGGCTTGCCTATATATAGCAACAGCCACTGGGTTTGGAGAAAGGGGGACTTCAAATTCAATAGTTAAGTGCCTCAGGACTTGAGTGTGTAGAGTGTGAGTGGACCTATCCAGCTCTGTCCTGCCTTGAACCAGCGGACTCAGTGAAGGCTCAGGTCTCATGACAGGGGGTTGACCCAGCGGGTGCCTATACACGAGCAGCGAGGCTGCTCCAACATGCTGCGATTGCAGCGCATCGGACCAGACTCAATTAATCAAGGCTGCTGGATTGTGGTAATTACCGTGCTCCAGCATCTCATGCATCAGCATCCCCATGCTTAAAAATGGCAGTGGGGGCTCGGTATCTCAAGCTCGTTCTTTAGATAAAGCGACCTCGCC
>NW_005842174.1:1818935-1826377 GCF_000455745.1 Alligator sinensis
TGCCGATGCATGAAATGCTCCTGGCACTTGAATGGCTCTGCCACTCTAATTAAAGCTCTCTCCCCCCACCCCCAGAGCACGTGTATAAATGCCCAGTGAAACCTGATCACTGCATTTACATTATAAATGGCACAAAACCAGTCCATGTCCATATATGCCCATACCACCATAGTCACTGGGCACCTTGCAATTGTGACCGGCTTTTATCCACCCGAGTCTCTGCGAGGTAGGGAGGTGTTATCCCCGTTTCACAAATGGGAACTGAGGCACAGGGAGATTCACTGCCGTGTCCAAAATCAAATGCAAACTCCGTGGTGAGGCGGGAACAGACCTACCACCTCGTCAGTCCACTGCCTGACCCACTAGTAAGATCTTGCTAAGTTTTTTGCCTCATTTTTGATGAAAGTGGGAGTGACACGTACCTGACCGAACCCAGAACCAGTTATTTATTCCTAATGAGCTCAATGAGAGCACAACCAAGCCTCACCAAGTTACCAAAAATATCATGTCTAAGCACTCTCTGCAACTGGTCGTTCTGAATTTTGAAAGAAAGACGCAGTCAAGGCTACTTGTGTTCCCTGAAGGACAAAACTACAATACGGTACGGCGAATTTCCCAGCAGTTCGCTTAAAAGAAAATGCGTTCCTGCCCGCCCCGACCCCATCTGCCTTTGTGGCGTTCTGACCTTGTCTAGGAAGCTATTGACTTCAACATTGTGCTCTAGTGTTTATTTATACAAATGCAGTGTACACTTAAACAGAAAAGCTCTTCATGGGCTGCACTTGACAGCAACTGCTGCTGATAAGCTCGAGGAATTAGTTTGAGCGCGCTGAATACAGCCCACGTTATAAAGTTATACCAAGACTCCGCCAGAGTTCGTAGCCCCGAGATGCAAGGAATTCAGACTGGATGGAGCTGTCTGAGAGGTCGGGCCAGCGTTTGCAGCGAAACCACCAAGTCCCCAGTGACTCGCTTAGTTTCATTTTCGAACCCGGAAATGAAATCAGGCGAGTTGCACGGAAAATACCTTTGGACCCGAGACCGTTCAATCAAAATGCAGCCACGCTTTTGCCGCATTTAGACAGGCCCGACGGGTGGGAGAGTAGGTTCGCTTAAAATCCTGCTGCATCAGATGAACTTCATGAATATGGACTGTGGGGAGTGTAGCTGGGTCAGCTCGTCTAGGCAAAATCCTGCTCTCAGAGATACGGCCTTAACTCTTGCTGTGATTAATCCTGCAAAGTGCTCAGCATGTGCACTAAACCCCTAGGGAAAGGAGAGGAGCGCTGTGCAGATCTGCCAGAGCCACCCTGGAGTTGTCCCACCGAGGCAGCCTATATCGCAAGCCGCGGGACATAACAGAATATCCCTGTTTGAATCTGAGCCCTGCCTCTGACCTCTCAGCTTTGAACGAACCTGAAACTCGAGGGATTTGAGATCACGTGAACTGAAATTCTTGGGGACGTTAATCAAAACTCATAACATCCTAGAAAAATAGGGCTGAAAGGGACCTTAGATCATCTTATTCAACCCCTTCTCATGGCAGGATCGCCCCTGTTTAAACCATCCCAAATAAATGCTCGTCTAACCTGCCCTTACGAATTGCCGATAGCAGACATGCCACAACTGCTCTAGATAAACCTTTTCAGTGATTATCTACCTCGCAGCTGGAAAGCGCTTCCTCATATATAACCCAGATCTCCTTTGTAGCAATGTGTGCCCGTTACTCTTTGTCCCTGATAAAGTTCGCACTGACCTAGGTAGATCCCTATTCACTTTGTGCGGCATTTACGATCCAACCCCAAGTCAGGTTGCCCGAAGCGGTATGACCTCCATGCGAACAGTTAAGGTATAGCTGTCATAAAAGACATGTCTGAAACCCCTCTGTCAAGGGAATCCTCTGTCCCTCGTGGACTGTGATTGCCATTATTGGTTTACTTTGTGGTTATCTGACATGCGTTGTAAAAACCGTCATGCTTTTTTGCTCTTGGTTTTCTTCCCCGCCCTTACCACAACAGTATAATCATTTCTGTGGAACACGTCCACGCACAAAGCACTGCTCTAGCACAATGATTTCAGGAGACACTGCAGACACTATAGTATGTTTCTGTGCAGTATCCGAATGGCAAAGCTCTAGGGCTACTGAAAGGAAAAAAAAGGTAACTTGAACGTGCTGGGCAATAACGGCTTCCTCAGCAGTGGCCCAGTCTGACAATTAGCAGACTGAACAAGGACTCAGTTAAGACCTCAAAAGCTGGCTGCAAACTAGATTTTAGTAGTCAGGGCTGTTCAGCCCTGCAGAGACAATGCACTAGTTGTGTATCAAGCCCTGAATCTGTGGCCATTTCTGCAATAACTCAGCTTTCTAATCTGAGCAGTTCCCAACGAACTCTGTAGGACTACCTATGTATAACAAGCCACATGTGCTTTCAGGACCAGGTCCTAACTTAATAGTTATAAAACATTTCAAAGTGCCTTGGCTATGAAAGGTGTCTGTAATGCAAAACTCTGTCCTATCCCGTCTCTGAGTTACTGCTTTCTATTGAAATCAGTACGAGCATCCTATTCATTTTAAAGACAACACTGATACAACTCATACATCACAGAACAGCTGCCTACGCTGCCTACAGAATGTCACCCTTATAATGCACTAGCAGTCGTACACTTCTTGCTCTACTGTATCATCTTATACATGAATAGGCTGACTGATGTGAAACTGCTGAGTATCATTCCCGCTGCACTGCATAAAGTCATTCTGAAATCTCTAGCAAAGGGCATATCTTTTTATTTGGTGGGACTTTGCATAGTAAAAAGAGCAGGCATCAACATAACACACAAGGAAACATCTGGTTACAGAACTAAGAACCTAAAACACAACAGCAGCAGACTAATTGCAATGTCTGCATCTCCAAGCACTATAAGAAGGCATAATTGAACTGTTCCTAAGGTTATTGATACTGTAATATTTACTTGAAGTTCCTAATAAAAGTACAGGGCACTTTCCCTATCAACGAGGCTAGCATAGGAAAGATGACATGCAGTGCTTTGCCCCCACCCCCCCAAAACCAAACCAAACCAAACCAAACAGCTGTGGAACAAACTTTGTAAATTTAGAAAATAGCAAGATGAAATCTGTAATTTCTGTAACCAGATATTTCCCTGTGTGTTACTTTGATGTCTGGGTCTTCTCTTTTTACTATGCAAAGCCCCGCGGAATAAAAAGACAAGCCTCTTCCTAAAGATTTCAAAATTAAATGTGAAACTTAATTGAAAAAGATTGTTTTATGAGGCTAAAGACACACCCAGGATGACATCAGGCACCAAAAGCTAATCCTTGAGGGATCTGCTGAGAATGTGCTAAGTAATAATAATCTGAATAATAATACCACCAAATCCACGGTAGGACTTTGCATGCAAACAAAGGGAAAAATGGAACAAACAGAAATGCCCCTTTTCCTGGACTATATGAAAAGACCAACCCTGCTGTTTTTATTTGAGCTGCTTTCAGGATCAGGACCCAGTATTTTAGCCTCATCATTCACTGAATTGGGTATCACATACTGCTTCCCATGTTAGAGACAGTTGCAGGGCACGCTCAGCTCTCATTCACTTTCCATTCACTGCCCATTCATTTTCCTTACAAATCCAAAGTCTGTTAGTCCATATAAGGTTGCTAGAGCAGCCAAAACTGCCCTTGAGTTGTGCGTGAGAAATGGTTGTGGCAATAAGATTGACTGCTGCAACATCCTTGTGTTGTCCAGTGTCTGCAACTGCCAAGATGCATGAGATCTGCTTCACTGCTGGCTAGTGGCTTGCTCCTGCAGCGCTGAAGTCAGTGTGAACTTTTCCAGTGGCTTCAGTGGATGCCAAATCAGCCCCACTAGTTACAAAACCCTGCCCCACTACTTCAAAAAATACCAAGACCTATATGACCAAAGGAAAATTTGGGAAAAAACACAGAGGGGTACGGGTTGCAGAAGGGTTTCCCAGACAAAGTCTGACTCCTCTCGGGTGCAGTGTGCTTTGCGCACAGCCCCAGGTCCCTGCAGCCTGAGCCAGGGGACTGAACACAAGAAGGGCAACATGTGCACATAGGGGTTTATCTGAATGTCAGGTTCTCTGCTCCATCATGGGGGATTGGGAGGTTACTGGTTGCTAATCAGTAATGATTCAGCTAGGCAGGGATCCAGTATAAGGAAAGTCCAAACACTGAACATACCTCCACAAAAAAACCCTTAGTAGCATGTCCCAACTGGCCCTGAAGCAAAGTCCAGAGCAGCGGAGACTTGAATTTCACCTATATCACTCGTTATATCCCCCCAGCTTGGACACCCCACTAGAAGCAAGAAATACGTGGGACTGAGAGCTGAATCTCCCCACCCCCTCTGCCCTTTCTAACCCAGTTGGCTTTTCCTCTTACGAAGTAAAACCAATTTTCCGTTCTCCAGAAAACTGCAGGGCTCTGAAATTCAGTTTCATTCCAAATTAGGTTAAAAGTCAGGCAAAACCTTTACTTTGTGCACCGACTGAAACATTCGGAAATATTTCCCTTTTGCTTTGTTGAAATGTGTTGTATGGACAAGGTCTTAACGCTGCATTTTTATAAGATCATAGCATTTAATTTTGACTTTGTTGTCACATTTCATAGGATAGCGTAGTACCCAAAATGATAAAATTAAAAGGGCTTTGGTAATTTCCCAAGGAAAGAAGTTGACCTAATCAATGTGTTCCTGGAAAACATGATTTGTGGAATCGGTACGGTCCAATGGAAAACAGTTGGAACTGAACATTTTTGACCCATCCTACTCATACGGCTGCAGCAGAAGTGGAAGAGGAGCTGTGATCGGGACTAATCCAGGGAAGCCCAGAAAAAAGCCACTGCTCCACTGACCAGCCTGGATATAGTGCCATGGGGGAGTGCAGGAGACCTAGCTCAGCGTCTCTCCAGGCAGGAACAAGAATCTTATTAAAGGGGGAACGTATTAGCCTCCATTTCTTTAGAGCCCTTTACGTGAGCTGGGAGAACGATCCTACAGCAAACATCACTCTGGAGTCACTTTGTACAAGTACCGCCGAGATCCAAACACAGACCTGGCTATTTTTCTTTCGTTGTTATTTCAACCCTTCCACACTATTTTCTCTAACGAAATTAGTGGCCTTTCTCTGGATTTGCATGCGTGTAAACGAGAGCAGAGACAGGGACACCGATCAGACTAAAGCACGTGAGAAATTTTCCAGGGACACATTTTTTTCTGTCAGTTAAAGCAAAAATGCTTCATTTTGACAGAGGCAGACAAGGTTCCTTGGGTGAATTTGATATCTTTTATTAGACCAACCCAAATAGCTGGAGAATATTTATTAAGCAAGGCACATTTTAAAACCCAGAGTGCAATGTTTTGATTTTCGATTTAGAGAGGAATATATCTTCCAAATATTTAACTGTATTATACAGGGCATTATAGAAGATAAAATGTAAAAACAAAATCAAAATCAGAATGAACCATTTTGATCAACATGTCAGATGATCTTTAAAAAAAAATAATGTCATGGAAGGTGTCAAAATGTTTTGTTTTCATTCTATTTAAGATGAAAAAAAAATTTGAATTAATCCAGTCTCCCACAGCATGAAAAACCCAGCTTTTACAGAGAGCTGATTCACACACACAAGTATCCTGGATATTTCCAATGACTGATTTTCAAGGTAAAACTTTTACATCTAACAACTAACTTTACACTTTCAAAAGTGAATTTATATGAGAAAGAAACATCTCCTCCCTCTTGCCACAAACTGCAATGAGATTCAGGGGAATCCAACACCTGGAAGATTAATACTAGAATCTGAAAACACTGCAAGCAGCTAATTAAGAGCACAGATCTAAATCTAAACTTCAGCCAACCCTGACAGCTGAGAGGCATCAGTGACTCCCTGGGGCTCTAGCCTATCCTATTTATTTAGTTGGGGCCCAATTCTGCTTCCACGCAACTTTTCAGCCAGCTCTGACATCTATGGAAAGAGGATTGATCAGAGATCAGCGGCAGTTCCCTATATCCAGAAAGCAGGGTAGATATGCACCTTCGCAGACTAATTAAATGATATATATTTAGTTGGATATGTCTATGTATGTGTATTTTGTATACATATAGCACAAGCTTTCCTGAACCCAAGTTCCCTTCATCAGATGCTGTGAAAGGATGTGCAGAAAGCAGAGTATAGGAAGGAGAAAGAAATTAGAACACAATAGCCAAGGAAGAAGGGTGAAAGAGAGAGAAAGCCAGCCCAGGCTAAAAAGTAACTTACAGATCTCTTTACCCAAACTTATATCGAATCTAGGAGGTAAATTTATTGGTGTGACTGATATATAAAAGATACATACATATATGAGTGCATAAAGTCAAAATATGTGCGGGTAAAGTCAGTTGCATATGTATCCTATATACACACACATATATACATATACACATACATACACACACATATGTATTCATATATACATATATATCATGTGTATTAATATATTAATACAGATATGTGTGTGAATATATATCTGTATCCATATTCTGTATATATATATATTCACACACATATCTGTATTAATACATATGATATAATAATTAATATATGATATATATGTATATGTGAATGCATATGTATATACATATACATACATGTGTATATGTGTGTGTATACACACACGTATATGTATATGTGTGTATGTGTATGTATAGATATCTAGATATGTACACATATCTATACATACACATACACACATATACATATACATGTGTGTATGCACACACACACATACATACACACACATAAAGGGAGAGAGATATATATGCAACTGACAGTACCCATACACATGTCTATATATTACTCACATATAGACAAATACATGCACAGAAATGTGTACAGACACACACACACATATAGATGTAAATACAGACCTATACGTGTGTATTTGGATATAGCGGGGAGGGTGTATAAACACCAACAGCTCTACCTATGTATGCTAAGAACTTTTTTCCAACTACTCAGCTGGTCTCTAATACAAGACATCACACATCTACTCCAAGAACCTTGCCTTCCTACATATGTATTGGTATCCATGTGTGTGAGTACACAACACGCACAGGGGAGCTACCTCCTGTGGGGTGCCGCTGCCCCAGGCATCAGCACGGCTCTGCCCCTCTTTCCCAGCCGCCTGTGGGGTGCAGAAGTGTGGGGCCAGCCCCCCTGAAAGCCCCGCTGCACAGCTCCCGGCCCCTCACAGCCCTGCAGAGCTGTCCCAGTGGGAGCCCAGGCATTTCCCGGCGCCTGGGCCCCGATCCTGGCAACCCACCAGGGCAGGGCTGGCCCCGACTGGGGAGCAGCAGAGACCTTCCTTCCCCCGAGTGCCCGGCCCCTGCCCCAGGAGCCCGCGCCCCCCGTCGGGGCTTAGATC
>NW_005842174.1:1826530-1828155 GCF_000455745.1 Alligator sinensis
GCGACTTGAGGAGCGGCCGGTTGATGCCGTTCATCTTGTGGTAGAGCCCACAGGCGTTGCACAAGTAGTGCCCGGTGCCGTCCTTCCTCCACAGCGGCGTGGACATGGCCCCGCAGTTCACGCACTCCCGGCCGTCCCCGGGGAACTCCTCCAAGTACTCTGCAACCCACAGACCCCCCCCGCCCCGCGGTTAGGGCCCGGCTCCGGCGTGACCCCGGAGTGACACCGCCTGTGGAGAGCGGCCCCGAGCACGCATCCATCCCCCGCGGCGGGCAGAGACGGGCTCCGGGGGCAGGCGGGGAGGACGAGCCCTGACGGGAAGGGATCAGTGCACTACCTGCGGGCACCCCGCTGTCTGTGCCCCTGCATCCCGCCTGCACGCGCGCGTGGAGCGGGGCCCTGCACACGCACGTGGAAATGATGCGCAGCTGTATTGCGCCGGAAGAATCCGCGTGTGCAAACGAGAGGCTCCTGCACCGTGCGCACGCACAGTTCACACGCACGGTGTGCATCGGTTCTCCCCGGGATGACCGCCGGGGATGTGTATGCCCGCGTCCCCTACGCCTGTGTCACACGCGCGTGTGCTCTTGCCGGCGTTGCACGCGCACGTGTATCTGAGTCCCCAGGGTGCCGGCCGGGCTCTAGCCCTGGCCCCTCCACGCACAAGCCCGAAGGCAGGAGCGGCTCTGGCGGGCTGCAGGAGCGCCGTGCCTGTCTCCGCCGTCCCTCCGGCGCCGCAGGACACCCCCAGCTCGCCCGACCCGCCGGATTTCGTTCTTAGTGCCCCAGGAAGCTTCCTCGGGGGCGGCTTTGCCTTGAATTTCCAACCCCCCTCCACCCCTCCATCCACACAGCGGCTCGGACCCCATGCAAAGCTAGGCGCTGGGACCAAAGCCAGGGGGCCCCGGGGAGCTGGGGCTGCCTGGGTGAAGGCTGAGAGTCTGAACTGCCCGCAATCAGCGGCTTTCCCCGCTCCAGCCTGGCCTGTTGCAGACGGGACCTGCCGGGGCAACAGCCATGCAGATGTGCCCAGATGTTCAGGGGGTGGGGGCAGCCGGAGCCCCCTCTTCCCCCCCCCCTCCCCCAGCAAAGCATCATTGCCTCCCAGGGGCTCCCGCGGGGCAGGGGCTAGGCTCCGAGGGTGGAGGGCCCGATCCGGCTTGCCCACGGGGACAGGCTGGGCTGACGCGCCCCGATGGGGTGGGCAGGGGGAGTGGGTGACTGTGCATCCCAGGGCAGCAGGGCCCGGCTGTCACCTACCGAAGGTGGCTCTCCGGCCGGGCAGGCCCTGCCTGCTCTGGAGGCTCTGCAGGACGCTGCTCTCGAAGGGCCCCGCGGGCCAGGACGGAGGCATGTCCGGGCTCATGTAGGCCGGGTAGGCGCTGGAGTAGGTCCCCCCGACGGAGCGCACCAAGGCGCCGCCGTACTGGTCCCGGCCGGCGCTGCCCAGCAGCAGCGGGCTCTGGTAGGCGCCGTCGCGGCCGGCCGCGCTGCTCACGGGCGGGCTGTGCGAGTACGAGAAGCCGGGCGAGGGGTGCGGGCTGCCCGCGTTGAAAGCCGCGCCGTCGGGGCCCGCCTGCGCCCAGCCCGGGTGGCTTTGCGGCGCCGGCCCGCGGGCCCGGCGG
>NW_005842174.1:1828426-1829014 GCF_000455745.1 Alligator sinensis
CCTCCCCTTTCCAGCCCTCTGAACTCTCAAGCCGGCAGCATTCAGGAGAGAGACAGGCCAAAGCTAGTGAGACCCGGCAGTGACCCAAAACCACCCATTAAAAAAAAAAAAGCTAAAAGCAAAAAATCCCCCCCCCTCCCAGCAGCAGCAGAAATGACCCGATCTGCCCCAGTGCGGCCCCGCGGCCGTCGGGGCTTTGCTGTTTTCGTTGCGGCCCCTCACCGGGAGCAAACGAGCGATCCCTTTTGTCCCGGCCGAAACTCGCTTTCACCCTCCGGGCGTTTCGGATGAACTCCCCGCGCGGCAGCCGGACGCGCCCGTCTAGCGCGGGCAGGGGCGAGTGGGTTTGTCCCCGGGGGGATCCCGCGTCCCGCCTCGGTGGGTTGAAGCAGCCAGGAAGTGAGCGAGAGGTTTTCTCTCCCCACCCTCCACCCCGGCGCTGCCTCTGCCTCTGGCCCGCTCCGCGGCGCGGAGAACGAGCCCGGGCGCTGCTGCGCGGATCCCGCCGCGGGTGCGGATCCCCGGGGGGGCGGCCCCCAGCTCCGCCAAGCCTGAAGGGAGGGGGTCGCGGCGGGACCCCCCGCGGGG
>NW_005842174.1:1829247-1843319 GCF_000455745.1 Alligator sinensis
GCGGGGGCGGGGGCTGCCCCGGGGTGCGGGGCTCCGGCTGGGCGCCGGGAAGTTGTGCGGAGTTGCCCCGGGGCAGGGCTGCGCCTGTCCGGGTCCTGCCGGGCCCAGGAGCCCGCTGGCTTCGTCGTCTGTCTATCTATCTATCTATCTATCTATCCTCCGGCTGGGCGCCGGGAAGTTGTGCGGAGTTGCCCCGGGGCAGGGCTGCGCCTGTCCGGGTCCTGCCGGGCCCAGGAGCCCGCTGGCTTCGTCGTCTGTCTATCTATCTATCTATCTATCTATCTATCTATCTATCTATCTCTCTCTCTCTATTTTTCTGTCCGTCTTCCAGTATTGGGATGCATGTATCTATCTATTTTTCTGCCTTTCTATGTATGGATGTATGTCTCTTTTTCTCTATGTATTATGTGTGTGTCTCTCTACCTATCTACGTGTGTATGTCTATTTTTCTGTCTGTCTTAATAAGTTTGGATGCATGTCTCTATTTTTCTGGCTATTATGTATGAGTCTGTCTGTCTACCTATTTATTTTCTGTCTCTTTCTCTGTTTGGATGCATGTATCTATTTTTTCTTTCCATGTATGGATGGATCTATTTATTCTGTTTTTCTGTCTGTGTATTTATGCACGTATCTGTTTTTCTGTCGGCGCGTGTCTATTTTTCTGCCTATTTTTCTATGTTTTCTGTCTCTTGTGTCCGCATGCATGCATGTTTCTCTCTGTTTGCGTGTGCATGTGAGTATATTATGCATGCATCTATTTTTCTATCTGTGCGTGTCTATTTGTCTATGTTTTCTGTCTCTGTGCACATGCATGCATGTTTCTGTCTGTCCGTGTGTGCATGTGTGTATTATGCATGTATCTATTTTTCTATTTGTACATGTCTGTTTTTCTGCCTGTTTTTCTGTTGGTCTCTGTGTGTATTATGTATGTATCTATTTTTCTGTCTACTTTTCTGGCTACATCTGTGCCTCTGGGGGGCAGGGCACGACCCCCGCTCCCCAGGGCCTTCCGACGGCGCTGGGGCCGGGCCGGGAGAGCCGCCGCGGCTGCGGGGGGGGGCAGCGGAGCCGAGTCCCCCCTGGCTGCGATGCCGGCTGCCCCGGGGGAGACGGGCCTGGCGGGTCCTGGTGGCCTCTGAGCCTCGCCAGCCCCGGCCCCACGGGAGCGGCCCCTGCCCGCGCACCGAAGCGCCTGGGAAAGTACCGTAGAGACCCCGCTCCCGCCCCCGACGCCGTCCCCCAGCAGCGCCCAGTCTCCCACCAGCTGCCCCGGGGCCGAGGAGCGAGGATCGGTCCCCGGCTCTGCTCTGGGGTCAGGGGCCCCGCGGGGCTTTGCACCCTTTCAGCTCCCAGGACCAGCCACGACGGGCAACGTCGGGGCGAAGGAAAGCCCGGTCCCCAGGCAGCCTGGGGGGCCGCTACCTGCTCCCCTCGGCATATTTGCACCCCCCTGGCTCGCCCATGCCGCTGGGCACTGTCCTCACCCACGCGGGGAACCGAGGGCCCCGTGGGAAACCCTCTCCCCTCGCGGCTGTGCCAGGGGGCCGGCGGCGGCGGCGGCGCGGGGAGCCGGGTCCGAGCCTGCGGCTGTTTGCAGCACACACAGCTCCTTCCATTGCGACGTAATTCAGAGAGAAATCTCGGCGTCACGTTTCCTTTAGAGGAGGTCGGGGGTGGAAATCAAATGAAAGCATGGAGGTCCCATCGTCGCGATTGTATCCGACATCCCTATTCCAGCGGCTATCAGGGATAGTCGATGAAGAGACCGATAGAGAGACCGAAAACCGATGCGATATTGAAAGTGCGAATTTATACAGGCGTGTAAATACAAGGCATGCAGGAGCAGATGCCCATGTGTGTATGTGCATATACATTTATGCATACGCATACCTTTATGTGTGTGTATGTGTGTGTATATATACCCCCCTTTATTTTATATAACACACACCCCCGTATTTTTATTTATATATTTTATTTATTTATATAGCTGTGTGTGTATATATGTGTGTATATATATATATATATGTGTGTGTGTGTGTGTGTGTGTGTGTAGTGGATAAAGGGTACAGCCTTTAACACTATAAACAAACAAATAAACGCACACACACAAACACCCCTTATTCTATATATAGAGAGAATACCCTTATTCTATATATATATAGAATACAACTGCAAGTGTATAAGTGTATATTTTTACACACAAACACACACACAAACACCCCTTATTCTCTCTCTCTCTCTAGAATACACCTATAAGTGTATAAGTATATATTTATACACACAAACACCCTTTATTCTATATATATCTATATATCTATAGATATACAGATATAATACACCTACAAGTGTATACGTGTATATTTATACACCCCCATATATGTATATGCGGGTGTATAAATATACACGTATACACTTGTAGGTGTTTAAATACACATACACTCGTACAGCGTGTACAAGGATATAGGTCCCCCCCCGCTGAGGGTCTATGGGCTATACAGGCGGACGATCATGCTATGAGCGATGGGCCGTACTTGCCCTAAAGGAAATCTGCGGGGTTTTTAAATTGTGCGCCCCGCAGGATTTCTAGACTGCGCTTTTCGGGACCCGCACGGCGGGCACACGCGCGCGTACACACGTGCACACAGACCCGCAGCCCGGTTCTCTCCGCACCAGCGGGTCCGTGCACCGCCCTCGGGCCCGGGGCGGCCGGGGCTCGGTGCGGGGCAGCGCCAGAGCCCCCCGCACTGCCCCCGCGGGGCCCCCCGGGGCGTTGTAAAGGGACCTCCCCCCATGCCCTCCCCGTCCCCTCACACAGGGCAGCAGAGCCCGGGAGAGGAGGGTCCCAGCCCCAAGAGGTGTGAGCCCCAAGGACGAAGCCGTCGCATGTGGGCTGCCCGCGCAGCCACCTGTGCGCACGCAAATGCGGACTGCGCGCCCGTGGGCTCCGGGGAGGAGCCGCGGGGCAGGCTCACCCGGGGACTCCTCCTTCCCCCCCCCACCCCACCGCTGCAGCAGCAGAGCCCTGGGGAGATGCCCCGTCCCATCAGGGCCAGCAGACACTTTCCTGCAGTGCAGGGCCAGGCTGGGGACTTAGGATCCAGACTGTGCAAGTGGGGACTTTTCCAGGGCACTAGGACAGAGTGGTGCCCTTGGTCCCCGGGGGCCTCCCCCCCACCACCTGGCACTTGATTTGCAATGGGTGTAGGGCAGGCAAACATGCAGGGGAGCGAGGCATCTCTGAGGACCCTCCGCCCAGGCTGGTGAAGACCCTGGGAGGAGCCCTCCTCCAGAGAGGTGAGCAATGCAGGCAGGATCTCTGCCGTGTGGGAGGTGTGGGCAGTTCCCATCCAAATTCAAGACGGGTGCAAATGCAGAGCAGCACTGAGTCAGGTACTACCCAAAGGCACTCCGAGGCAATGGCAAGCTCCCTCCCAACAAGCATCATCGCCCACCACCCCTCCCTCCGGATTCAGCGACCCGTACCCTCTACCTGTGCCCCATGATGCTGATCGCCTTCCCACCCATGCCCCTGTCAGTGCCCCAGATGATTTGCTTTGGAGAACGCCCCTAACATGCACAAATAATGCTCCCTTCTCTTAAGCAGCAGGAGCGGAGCCACACAAATTCCCCAGCACTTATTGGCATACCCCCACACGCCATAGCCCAGCTCGGGTCGCTTAGCCCAGACTCCCCTTGCTCCCTTGCCCCGATCCATTCAGGGCCTGCTCTAAATTTGATCCCTCGAGGTTCTTAACATCTTGGCTGGGGGCAAGGATCAAAGTTTTCCTTGGCCTTTCTAAGCAACACCCACTCCTGGGGGGGCTTCTCCCTTGTCAGGGAAAAGGCAGTGGAAGGGAAACAAAGTGAGGAGATATCTCTGGGGAGCCCTGAAGCTGTGCAAATCATTAGCCCCAATCTAGCCAAAGTGCCATCTGCCCCCTCCGCAGCACGGAGTTACGGTGTGGTAAGGAGCGCAAAGCGGCTTCTCTCTCCGAGTTCCTTTGAGCAGCGATGGACTTGAAGTGTCTTCACAAGTAAAGCGAGGCAGTGAATCCCTCAAGGCTCCAGCAAACCCAGCCAAGAGGGTGGGGTCCAGTATGATACCATGAGGGGAGATGGTCCCCTGCCTACCTGTTCCTAGAGATGCCTGGCCTCTGTCCCAGGGCATCCATGCCGGTGCCCGTGTGTTCTCCCTGGGGCTAATTCCCACCCGTGGCACTGAAAATATATATAAAGGAGGCAGGGTGAAATGATCTCAATGGGCTGGAGGGAGGTGGGGACGTCCCAGGCCTGAGTTCTGCAGTGGGGTGCCTGGTTGCTGGTGAGGGATGAGAAGCCATTGGGAAGGGTTAAACCAACCCCTGGCTCCATGGACAACAGCATTTCCCTCTCCCAGCTCAGAGAAAGGGTACAGAGAGGTGGAAAGGGCCATCCCATTTAAGTCAATGGCTGGGCAGCCCTTCTCCCAGGGGCTCAAGGCTTAGAGAGGGTCAGGGACTGATCCTGCTCCTCTGAAATCAAGAGGAGTTTGCCATGGACGTCAAAGGGAGCAGGGCCAGGCTATACACACCTTAGGCTCTGATCCCCCCAAGTGCCTGGACACATGGAAACTCAATGGGATTTCTTTCATGGGTCACACGACATGTACAAACCTTGCATGCCAGGGACATTCGTGGCACAGCAAATGACTGGCAGAGAGAGCACCAGAAGCTCAGAGTCCTGACTTCCAGTCCCTGCCTCCGTGCTCCCCCATCACACAGCTCTCAGCTTGGGGGTGTGTGATATTTTTCAGAAAATGGCCAACATTTCACAGAACAAACCCAGCCCTGGGTTGGCCGAACCGTGCAGCTGGTGCCGAGGGTCCCAGTGCTACCCTCCCACCTGGCAGAGGCCAGCGGATGCTGATTTCACAGTGCCATTTGGCTTCCACCCGGTGCAGTCGGCTCCCCCACCACAAAGGCAAGAAATGAGAGGTGTGGGGGAGAGGAGGCTATTTTGGTATATTAACCTCCTTGTGGCCAGGTGAAAGGTTACATTCACATGATTCATTGGAGGCTGAGAGACAGCACTTTGTTGCTAGGATTTTGGGGAATGCGGAGGGCTCCAGCAAAGGAGTCTGAGTAATCTTTAAGGGAGAGAGCCAGGCTCCTGTCTGACGGCTGCAGGCCCAGCAGCTCTGTGTTTCATTTCAGACTGTCACCCTCCTATCTCTCCGCTCACTCCCAGCTCCAGCTTGCTGCCAGATCTTGGGAACTGTTAACTCAGACAAATTTATAGATGGAAAAAGAACAGTTAGCCATTGTTCTTGGAACAGAAGGGCTCCAGCCACCTAAGTCATGATGTAACCTGGCTATTACGTGGCGCGTGGAAAGGTGCAAAGGATCTTTTCTCCTCCCTTCCCATTTGGGGTAGCTGTTACCATTGCATGACTCTGAAATGTCCAAGTCTTTTTTGAAAAATGGTATTTAGGAGCTTTGGAAAATGTTACGGTTAAGCACCTGGATTCTCCAGCCGTGGCATCTTGGAGCCACGGAGTCAGTGACACCAACACTCAGCATTTGGATTGCAAGTTTCATGCTATTTGGTGTTTTCCTTTTTAAAGCCATGGATGTGATTTAATGAAAGTGGAGATTCTCCTGTAAGCAAAACAGTAAGATCCCATTACATTTTGGTTTACAGAGTAAGGTGTGAAACTGTGACGCTCCAAGGTTAAAAAAAATCAAGAGGAAAATAAAATGAACTCCACATTCATCAGCTTCTTTTTCTTCTCCTTTTTTTTTTAAATGCTGTGATTTTGGAGAGGCATGACTCATGGTTTTTGAAAGCCTGGGCTCAGCTGTGCTGGAGGAGGTCTGAGGGTAAAGGGGGGAAAGGTTAGGAGAAACTCTGGTTAAGCTGCTGCATCTCTGTCTCATTTTTCTTGTTTCTAAACTGGGCATCCTATCCTCCTAGGGGGAAAGGAGATGGTTGTCATTCTAAGCTCAGACTTTTCTGGGGGGAAAAAATCAAGCTGTGTTTGTTCATCTTTGTGTGACATCCCTGGCCATACAGGTGGTGGTGGCTTCTGAACTGTTATTTTGGAGCAGTTCGGGACCTGAGCACCTGTGTTAGCTTAGCACAGATGCAAGCATTCCCACAGCAAAACCCTACCTGCATTGCTGTCTTCTCACCATTTTTGGTGTAGCAGGAAATACTTTGAGCGGCTTGAAAACAGGTGGAGTGGGACACTACTCTTCCGGGAATACAGAAGTTTTGCAGTGCTTAGCATCGAAGAGATCTATTGACATCTGTATCCCAAGCAGGCCTGACTCTAGACACGGGGAAGAAGAAAGTCAGTATACTCCTACAGTACTACTTCCCCATTGTTTTCCTCACTGCAACCTTAACTGTCAGAAACCTGGCCACCAGTAATTTTCACACGGTGTGAAACCCCAGACCAATCATCTGTAACATGAACGTGCCTTATTGAAAGCATTAATCACATCTAGTACTAATCACACTTTTCATTTCATTTCAGTCCCTGTATAAAATTATTGAATAAAGCACTGGCATTACATGCTGGTGTTAAAAACACACACGCACAAATGTGCACAGGCGCACATAAAAATGGGCCTCAATTCGTCTTTATTGAAACTCTCCTAAAGCTAATGACGATGCCCCACAGGGCTGAACTGGGGCAATGTGTTTACTGTGCTAATTTTCATTCTTCACTTCCCTCCTCGGATATTTTATGAAGCTAGAAATAATCCCCTGTGCAGGAAATGGTATCAGGACTCCTCCAAAACAAGGCAGTGAAGTGAGATAATGTAGCGCAGCTGCTCCGACCAAGGGACAGAGAACTGCAATGGTCCCTACATTGCCGCAGCTGGTTTTTACACCTCTCCATCTAATGTTTTTTCTTTCCGAGTTCACTGCATCCTCAGATTAATGGTTTTATCTCCCAACTTCCTGGTCACATCTGAGCTCCTCTAGTTTTCCCCAGCAAACCTTCTACATCACTTCTCTGCACTCTTTCGGCCACTTCTCTTTGTCTCTGACTGCATCTTTCACTTCATCTGACCTCACCTAGCCTCATTTTTCAATCTCCTGGCAACACCCTGACCTCCTGGCTGTGTTTCCCATCTCCTCTGGCACACAAACGTGGCTTCAGCGAGCCCAGATGGACAATCCACGGAGTGAGAATGCCAAGGGATGGTTATTCCACGTATACCACTGCTCCAAGCATCTCCAAATGAATGTTTTCAAACCTGGCATGCCAGATCCCATCTTCTCCTAATCATGTTATCATTTGTGTTAAAATGATTTAATTCTATCTTCCCCTAAAATGCACGTGGAAAAGTACTTTCATGCAAGTCTAGAATGCACACACCTTCATCCCCCCACCTCGTGTGCATATACATACTCCAGTTTCTGTTCCTGTGCTGGCTATGTGTTATGTTTGCTAGTCAAAACATGGCCAAAGGAAATAGGCACCTTTGAACAACTGGGTCTGATGCTGGTGGTTCACCCTGACTGCAGTTACAGTTGTATTTCATGCATGGAAGCAATGCAGGATTTCCACTACGTTTCACTATAAATTAAGTTTTATTACCTGGGTTTTCCCATCTGTAAAATGGGTTGGCATGCACGAAGGCACTAAGGCACTGAACTTTTAAAGCCACTACCCCTTTGTGCCACAACCTTTTCACCTCTTACTTCCTCTGTGTCACAGAAACACCTGGGTTCTGTAACCAGACACCTCAGTAAACTGAGGCAGGGGCTGGAATTGGCAGCTTTGAATGTCTAATAGCAATGGGCATCTAATTCCTGCAACTGTACAAGGCCAAACTAAAGGGAGCTGCATGCTGTGGGGGGCCCATAGAATTACTCACATGAGTAAAGCTATTGGTTGTATGTGATATCTTCTATTAGACTGACTAAGTAGTTGGAAAAAATTGTTCTTTGCAAGCTTTTGGGTAGGGTGTTTGTGTTTTCTCAACTATTTCGTTGGTTTAATAAAAGATATCACATCTACTCACGGACCTTGTCTGCCTACGAGTAAAGTTATGCATGTGTTAAAGCATTTGCAAACTGGACCCAAATTCTGTTCTGTGCGAAGGCACTGCTGAAGTGATGTTGTAGCCGTGATGGTCCAGGAACGAGGTGAGAGGTAAGGCTTTTTGTGGGTGATATCTTAGTCCAATAAAAGATATCACCGGCAAAAATCCTTGCCCCTCATTCTACAGGAAGGGAAGTTATTAATGTGTTTTTTCCAGCCTACTTTACTTGGAGCAGTCCAGAGGCTTTGGGTATCTGAAACTATGGGCCAGGCACTCCAGTTGCTTCTAAGAACGTGGCATTGGGGTCCCTTGTGCTGAGCACCCGTGCTAATCTATGCTCCAGTCCTTGCGGTGGGTTGAAGTTACGGTCAGCCTCAAAGGGTATGTTTTCAAGAGCTTGTTGATCAAACAGAATTCACAGACCAAGACAGTTAGTGACAGGGCTGACAAAAGTGATGTTGCAATGATTTACACTCCAGGTTTGTTGTCAGAGCAAGGTATTTACCTGGGATTCCAGGAACAGTTACATTTTAATCTTCAAAGACCTGTCCTAGCACAGCTCTTCTGCAATGCCTTGGGAGGGTCTCAGCTCCTGGTTCGTTTGCAATCATCATGTAAATGACCCTGAGCGGAGGGAGAAGTCACAGCAGATTTAGTCATTTAAAATGGTTTTAATGGATATAAAAATTGCGAGGTGAATTGATATAGGTGCCCTCACTCTTATCCCCAAAGCACCATGCTTCATCATAAAATGCTTAGAATATATACACATTAGTCAGGATTATGTCTGGATGTCTAGCAGGCTGAGAATACGGGGCCTGGAGACGTCGGCAGAAGATTTCATTAGAAGAGACGGCAAGTGCTTGGAAATGGGAAATGAATTCTCTTATAAACACAGCCTGCACTGGGGCTGACCCTAGCATTGCCGAATATTAGCTAGGGAGCCGAGGAAGCCAGAAAATGAAAACAATGTTCCTACATAACAGTCTCCATTTATTGTAATAAAATCTAGCTTTGAAGCTTCTTGGATTTTTTCTCTATGTTTAAAATAGTAAGAACTCCTGCTCTAGATAATCAAGTCCATTAAAAACAATATTTGGCTCCTCGAGAAATATGCACATGTTTTGGGGAGTACCCAATCGAATTCAAAATACTGGTTTTATCTCTGCCGATATGCAGAAATCTGCTGCACGACCAAAGCATTTACAAAAAGTCCTTTCACATATTACAGAATATTTATTACTTTCCTTAGTCTTACTAGGTATTTCAGCTCTGCAACATGTATCCTTGGAGGAGTTTTTATATTTCAAATTCAATGAGAGAATTTTCAGGATTGTGAGACTATATTATTTCCGCCCCCTTCAACGTGGAAACTGGAAATTTGGAAAGTGAAACTTCCCGTTGTTATCAAATCACATTGTTGTTTCATTCGCCCACGGTAGGGTGAAATGAAAAGAACGCCTAGCAGGCAGTCTGAAAAGAGCACAGCAAGCTAACATTGACTCCTACCCCAGATCTATTAGCTGTAAATTACTTTAACATGAGTGACATCACACTTGACTCTTGGTAAAACAGTGTTAAGTTAGTGGGTAATAAAACAGCTTGACACTAATGATGGGTTCTGGGTGATAAATTACTGTCATTGATCAGATAAGGATTCTTGAGACTAACCTTGAACTAAATCTGGTTTGTTGCTACATCTTGTGTGAAACCTTCTGCTTCTTAGAGGGGAGATTAAGGACCCAGGGCCCCTCTTCTGCAAACCTTTCCATCTGCAAGGGAGCATTTGGAGAAGCAGTTTCTACACACTCGGGATGCGCTGCTTAGTAAAGCAACAAGGATGGAGCCCTAAATTGGAGATGATCCATCCCCTTCGGCAGTCCTGACACCATTTGATCCCGCTAAGTGAGTTTTGCCTCATCATGACATCAAAACCTGGATCTCTGTGTCATAGTCTTCGTCTTAAATAAAGGCAAAATGCAAACTAGATGCCTGATCTTGCAAGTGGCTGAACAGCCTCATCCCCCATTTACTGATCTCAGTGCAGGGATCGCTGGGTGAAATTCTTTGCTCTGTGTTATGCTGAAGTTTGCGCTAGGAGTCCCACTGATGCCTACAGGACCCAGCAGGATTGGCTCTAGTTCAGTGAGCTCGTTTTCCTTAAACAGCTTTGGTGAAAGCTTTGTATACAACAGCTGGGAGTCAGCCAAAGTCAATGAAATCACATGGGATTTTGAATGATTTTTACACCTATTTTCTTTGGAAGCGGACCAAGGCGCTGTTAGGAAACTGCTTCACAAATGGTTCAACGTTGTTATTATTACAGGAGGTTTGATTTTAATCCATCACCCAGGTAACACGCTTGGGAGATGTTCTTTGTATTACTTCTTGTATAAGCCATTGTATTAAAGCCTTCTTCTTTGTGCGGTTTCATGCCTAATCCATTGTGGGTCTGGCTTTTTTATTACAATGGGTATAATCCAGGCATATTTTTATCTTTCTCACATTACAAAAGTGCGTTGATGTCAAGAATCGTAATCCGCAGCGTATGATCCATAGAGCTCATTAGTCTATGATAAAGCATACGTTGCACATTAAAATGCAACTGTTTCAATGCAGGTCTTCATGAATTTATAATTCTAAAAAATGACTAGTGAGAAGTGTAAGTTTTTACCTCCGTGGGGCATTTTATGCTGGATAACCTTATACTATAAAGAATAACAAGCATTTAATTCCATGAAGAGTTTTCAATTGAAAGATGTTTCATCAAGCAACAATACTGCTTTCCCTCTTTTTTCATGTAGGGCTTGTCCGGTAATAGACAGACTACTGAACTTTGAACTGTAGCTTATTGGGGATGCAACTGGGGTGTTTCTGTGTTATTTGCACTATTTATGGATATTTCAGGTTCAGGATTGAAAAAACAGTCAAGGGACCCCAAATCAGAGGTCAGTTTTGAAAATAGTTGTCCCACTCTAGTTTTCATAACCAGATTTTGGCTCATTCTCGATGAGAGGCAAACAAAATGCGCAAGGGGTGGGTCGTGCTGATCTCTCTTCTAACCCCAGCCTCTCTCATCCCAAACGCTGGTGGCCTGCGCTGGGGTAGCAGAGCTGGTTGGAAGTGGAGCTACTTGGAAAAAAGGCATCACGAGCTCTAGCCCATAAAAGCTTGTGCTATACCTATCTCTAGTTAGTCTATAAGGTGCAAATCTACCCTGCTTCATCTTGTTTGCACTCACCATTTTAAATGCAACGAAACCATGATTGTGTTATTTCCTCCCCTGCCAGTCTAAGGTTGGACTCAAATAAAATGTTGCCTTTCAGCTGATGTGAAAAATCTCATCCCTCTCAGATTTAAATTGCCGAGAAAATTTTTCAAACGTTATTTTGTGTCCTTCTGTCTTCTTCTGCCTCATTTCCCATGGGAGAAAGGAAGAAAAAGGGAGAAGAGCTGGGGAAAAGTCTCTCAAAGATTAGGATGATTTTTGCTACAATTTGACTCAAAATGAATGTTCTTTAAAACTTCAAGCTCTACAAATGCTTGATGAGAAGGTTTCAACTGCTCGAGGAGTCTCTTTGGGGCAAAAACTGCTTTTAATGAAACCCTTTGCCCGGCTCTTGTGAGAAGCTATGGGATCTCTGCCCTCCTGGGGTTAGCACAGCCCGACTCCTTCATGGCCGACTGCTGTTGGAGGCAGGACTCTGCACATATGAGGCCTATGACCAATGCAAACATATGTCCATCATGTATGTGGCAAGTGATCTATATATTTAAAGTATACTATAGAGATATGTAGAACAGATGAGAACCATACCTCTGCTGTAGCTGCCAAGGGAAGGTGCTAGAGTGATATAAAGGGGCTCTGGCTGTAGGAGGAGAATCCCTCCACTTTCCCATCATGCATAGTAATGGAGGGGGAGAGGTGTAAGCTGTCTTTCAAAGTCCCTCTCACTTCCAAGGCCTGGTGCAAGGTGTGCGTGCTGGGAGCGGGGTGAGAGGGGCAGGGCACTCCACCGAGTGCTATGGAGGTTATGGGCAGTATCATGGCCCTTGAGCTTGCCTAAGTGATGCTGGGAGTTCCTCCAGCCCCCAGATGAGCCCTGAAACAGGCTTAAAGCCACCCTACCCTTCCCGCGCAGCAGAGCTGTGACCTCTGCCGTGCTGCGGACAGGGATCTCGCAAAACCTCACTTAGTGATGTACCCACAGAGACTGAATACAAGGATTCACTGTCCCCTACCACAATTATAACTCACTTTTAAAATTGAAACTCTCACTCTCATTAATCCCTGGCCCTTTCTCTCCTTTGTTCCATGGCTCTGGGCCTGTTTCTCAGCTGCCTAATATAGCGCTAATGAAGCTAAACTGACTTAGACCAGCTCCTGTTCTAAGTTGTGAGATGGGTTTGAACCAAGAGAGCTCGTGGGATCCGGCTACCCATGAATTCCGGGATGTTTGAACTGTGCAGATTGGTCTTGTCTACAACACAGATTTCTCCACCCAGAACTCGCCCTGGCTCTGGTCTTTTGAGGGAGAAGTGCATGGCAGCAGCATTTCAGCTGATCTGCATGTGAAGCCAGAACTTGGGCATTTCTTCTCTCGTCTGCTCGTTGATTTGCAGAGTTTGGCCATGGGCAGTTTTACTTTCCTGGCCTGTGACACACAGGCCCATGAACGTGTCACATGTGCTCACACATGTCTCAGTCTAACTGCTTTTGACTTCAATGTACCTTTCTCTCTGTTGCTTTACCAGACACAGCATGGACCCTTGGAGCAGAGACACCGTGATTAGCATGGTATGGGAAAGAAACAATCTTTGGATAGAGCAGCTGGCTCCAAACAGCTTATCAAACATGTGCATGAACGGGAAATGCAGTGTGTTGTCCAGTTCCATACCTTATTTATGACCGGTACAATCACTGAACACATGTAGCCCAGGCACGTGTTTCTGCTGCAACAATTTCCATTGCAAAATGTTTTGTGTTGGGTAAGCACCTTTTATACTCTCATTCCAAAACAGGAGCTTTTTTTTCCGAGTGAGGGTGGTGCTCAGAAAAGATGGTGGCAGCACTGAAATCACCTATTTGTTTAAGCAAACAGTACAAGCAGCAGCAATGCAAACTTACCTGCATTTGCTTCTAACTTGCCTGCATTGCTAATTAACTTTTGCTGGAGCTTCCAGGAGCTATTTTGGGGGGTGAATTATAAGGGCTAGGGACAGAAGTTACACATAAAGCAGTTTAACTAATCAGAAACGGGTTTAATTCTATAACAGAACATAACTTCAGTGCACATAAACCAGTTTCAAAATGGCTGAAATGGGTTTAAGAGAAACCTGGCTGAATGTAGTATCAGACTTAACTGGTTTGGGTCAAAGCGATTTATGAAACTTCTCTCCTATTCCCCTTCTTGGTTCAAATTAAATCATAGTCCCTCAACATCCCAGCATGCTTTCCAGCCCTGGGCTGGGCAGGGCTGTCTGCTCCAGCAGAGAAGGAATGGGCGGGGGCAGGGATCCCTTCCCCCACTCAAACTTACTGCTGGCTGTGACTGTGGACTACAAATCCCAGAGGCACCTGGAAGCAGGAAGAGGAAGTGATGAGCAACCCTGCAAAGTCCTGCTGCTGTAATTCTGGACTGCCAATCCCAGTGTCTTCAGGGGCAGCAGGAAGAAGCAGCAAATACCCCTCCCCAAGCTGGCTATGTCCCAGAGCACGGTGCTCTAGCACTCCCCCAGCTACTGGCCTGAGCCGCTGCAGGCATGCGGCTGTATTTCCTGAATCAAAAGTAAATGTGTGTCCAGTTTCTTCTCAGTTTCATCTCTGCAGTTTAGAGATTAACCTGCAAAGACTGAACTGATTCAGCTTCAGGCTTTTTGACTGTCTGTACTTAGCCCAGATGCTTTGTCTCTTGGTCTGTACAGTTCTTGGTTGATCCTCTTCCGTTGCCAGCGGTGCCAGGAAGGGACTTCTCTTATATGGAAACCACCCTTTGGGGACTGACCTGAAACTACCGATTCATTTCCAGGAAT
>NW_005842174.1:1843350-1875304 GCF_000455745.1 Alligator sinensis
AGGAATGCCTTGAGGACATTAGATGGTAAGCAGCACTGACCCAGGCTGAACCAGCAGGAGGTCCTACATCTCATTTACCAATCCTCAGCCACCTGTAGTAGCCCATGAAGCACTTAACAGCAGGTTGGATTCTCAGCTCAAGCGGTGCTATCTTTGTACCACCTAAACAGTGCAAAGGTAATGTTATCTGCACAGATCTACTAGCTGAGAAACACTTCGCAGAAGAAAGGTCTCACCTAGCAAAGTTGGCTGAACCAACTACGCTAACTATCCTGCCACTTCTTAGTGTAAGGCTTATTTCAATTTGGTGCCAGAAGACAACAGAGGAGAGCTTCACCATGCCAGTTCTTAGGTTGCATATGGTTCTTTGGGGACCATTACCTAGTTAGAGCAGCCTTTTTGCTGCTGTATTTTACGTCAGGGCAGGAGCTAGGTTGGCTTCAGAAACAGGGAGACACATTTATGTCCCTGTCATCCTCTCTGGTGCTGAGTTCACCTTGGAACCGGAGCAAAGCTGGCCCTGTATTTGAATTTATGTTGCTAACATTAAATTTTATATTATAGTCAATTAAAAAATATTCTTAAATAATCTAATGCATGATAGTAGCCACTGAAAAACAAGTACATCTCTGGAGAAACAGAACAGTTGATGAATTAGTTTTAAAGAAACCATTTGGGAAGCCAAGGCTACTCACTGCAAGGATACCAGAATCTGACTTTAACAAATAGGCAGCTCAGTACTATGCTGGTTAAAAGAAGTGGGACAATTCAGTGTTGCAAAGACCTGCAATGCCAAATCCAAGGATCCTGCAAAGTGTTTCTCCTGTGAGGAATGCTTACCCCTATCTGTAGTCCATGTGGTTATTTGGGCAAATAGACACATTTGCTTATGCCTGAAAGTCTAGCAGAAATCAGTCCCTATTCCTTCATGTTGTGAATTAACCCACATAGGTTTCAATCAAGATCATCACACCCTCAAAAGAGCTGCAAATGTGTCCAGACAATTTTAACAATAAGAAAAAGCACATACCCTTTTTTTTTTTTAACCTAAATTCCAATATTTTCCTTTCCCCCAACTATCTGTACAGTAAACGTTAGTAATAAATATCTGTCCACCCAACTAGCCGTACAGTAAACGTTAGTAATAAATATCTGTCCTTGGTATAATAAAAGCAATGTTTATATTCTTGACAGAATGCATTTGTGAACTTACAGTCATTAGAGATGTAAACCGAAGGCAACAAGATAACCCCTTTCCCAAATGTTCTATTTATTTCTGTAAAGTAATTTGTATGATTTATCTTATAGACTAAAGTTTATGGTTCACTTTGAACTCCAGGTTCTTAACTCAACGATTGCCTGTTTGGGCTGAAGAACATAAGTGATGGCATGACCTAAAGTGCCAGATGAAAGGAATGAGACAAAAACAAGGCAGGCTTCTGGGGTTTCGACCATCCTTTCTATATTCCATTGACGTCTCTGGGTTAAATATTTTTGTTTAGGGGCCAGTATGATCATCTCATCCATAGGCCATATCCCGTAGTAAAAAATGCTGGCATCTTCAGAAATATACATAAGGATTCAGGCAACAGACAGCGCAAGGTGGTTAGAGGCTGGGTTTAGACAAAAATGACAGTTTTCATGTACTTGTAATCAGTCTGCGATTTTAGACAAAAATCACAGTTTTCATGTACTTGTAATCAGTCTGCGAGTCATAGTCTCTGCTTGTTGCTGTTGCTACTTGTGCTTTACACTTAAAGCAAGGTCTCACCGGTTTCGTTTGACTGCACATTGAATGAACACTAGCCCGTCTTTAACAGCTGAAGCCTGACGGGCATCAGCGAGGAGCAATCTCTCACCTGGGTTGCAAACAAAACAAACAGGCACAGAGGTGTTCGTTCAGCTTTCTTTCTCCTCTAGGGTCGAGGCTCCAAAGCTGCTTTGTACCCCTAAGGCCCAGTGGTGGGTGGAAGCCACTCCTCACTTCATCTTCTGGACTCAGGAGTGGGCGCACAGTTCTGTATTATCTCCTGGTCTGGGTCAGAGCATGTGCCACGTCTACCCTCTGGCACCGCTGTGTATGCATTTAGCACTCTGAGCTAGCAAGCGGCCAGATGCACCAACAACGTCGGTTGAAATGACACCTTCCCAAGCAGGAGGAATTATCCACCCCGAGCAGTAGAGAGAGGTACGTTTCACCAACAAGTGAAGAGCATCGAGCGGTATCAGATCTGCAGCATGAAGCATGTGGGCTGTCTTCCTTCTCCTGCAAAGAAACCAGCTTCATGCTGTTGGCTTATCCCCCAGACCCCAGTCAGCAAGGATACAACTTTAAATACAACCATTTGCATTTTTAGAAGCACTGGACAGTTGCAATGTTGCCTCTGAAAATGGTTTTGTTTTGCAGCTTTGGATCAGAGTTTGTGGAAGGTGCTGAGATGTCTGACCTGGAGATGGGATCTGTTAGTTAGCCCCCAAATATGCATAGCACAGGTACTGGAAGCAGCAGCTGCCCTCGCCCTGTGAGCATGCCTTATTGTAGCTGGGAATCATCAAATCAAAGGGAGGGGGGCGTCCTTAGTAGTTCAGCTATTCATGCCACAGTTGCAAATATATTTTTAAGGGTCTGATCCTAGTACCCCAGGTTGTATTAAGCAATCTAATTAATGGGTTAATGGGAGACTTGACTGAGTAAGGACTGCAGAATTTGACTTATGACTAGCAGCATTCATTGCTCTTTGCCCCAGAAGAGAGGTTTGGAAGTTTTCAGCGAGTTCAGCACTCTAACGTACGGCTTGATTATTTCCTGATCGGCATAAACATGAAGCCACGGGTGTCACAAATGTGACAGGGTTGCATGTCTAACACTGCAGGGTGGGGGCAGGTGCGGGGAGGCTGGGGAAGGAGGTAAAATGTCACGATCGTCTCCCTTTATGCTCTGATGTACAGCAAAGCAACAAGGGGGAATCCTGTCCAGCTCCAGATGCAAAACCACTGCATTACCTAATCTCTGCCATATTAACATTACTCAGGATTTTGACAATAGTAACCACACACCACTGATACCTACGGGGCCCCTGGCCCTAGCTGGTACTATTAGTCACTCACTCTCTTAATAAAAAATGTAAGCGAGCAACCCGTATCTCTTCCTTTTCCTCCTCCCAGAGAAAATCACCTGCTGTCTGGCTCCTGAAAAAGACTGATTGAAGCCTTAAAGTTTATGGAAAAACCTCACATGGACTTCAGCATGCTTTGGATCAGGCCTCTTGATAGGCTTATGGTATAAAAGAAGGAAGTGGGCTCCTGGAAAATGAGAGCACGCTAAGAAGCTATCAAATGCATGTCTAACATTATTCTGGGCAGATTAGATAAAGTCATCACTTACTAAATAGGGGTGAAATCCTGACTCCATTGAAGTCAATGGGAGATGGACACTGACTTCACTGAAGCTAGAATATTACCTTGGGGCAAGTATAGAAGTCAGGAGAATGAGTATGATAATGTATAGTTTGGGGAGCCTCTTTGGGAGCAAGATACAGTGTTTTTCATTGCTTTAACAGATATATCTGCATTGATAGAGAATAAATATCCTTAAAGATTTTTCATGTTCCTGTGGGATCCAAATGAACATGGATTTGTAGAAGGAAAACTGGAAAAAGGCTCTAACGTTTTTGTGCAATGCAACTAATGTGGGGTAACTCTACCCACCGCAGCCCTCTCACCGTGTGCTACAACACTGCAGACGTGCTGAAAATGTGCCTCGATTCAATTAACTTTGGCCAACTGTAAAACAGCCCAGTGACAGAACACAATCACAGCCCTGCGTTTTATTTATGGCGTCTTCAATCTAGATGCTGCATTCGTTCAAAGAGTGTTACCTGGATGACATTTAAAATCCCTTCATTCATTTCAGGAGCTGTCTTGGCGTTGAAATATTCCCTTTTGCTGCCTTTTGACATTTCGTATTTTGCTCTCCAAGTGGGTGTGTTAATAGATTCTTGATCTTCGCTGCAGAGTCATCAGGATGCATCCTGTACGACGCGGCCTCGCAAGTTTGCAGCAGCTACACAAAGAGAATGAACAACTTCGGCACTGTTGAATCAGAGCCTTTGGATTCCATAAGCAAGCAAAGATCAATGCAGGTCTCTGAGCACAGACATCTCAAAAATCCTCTGTGTCATTGAATTAAGCTTGGAGGGCAAACTTTTCCATGCTTAGTCTCTAGCTCGGTGTCCAAAGCATTGTTGGCACAAATTGCAGGGCACTTGGAACTGAGCACACAGGCTTTGAGTCATCAGACACTTACTATTACTCCTGCCCAAGGGCTGCACCATCCCCAAGGAGCATTCTTGCCCAAAGGGTCTGCGTGCGTGCACATCCATTTTTGCACCACTTCTTGAATTATATTCAGAGATGAAACAGGGCTCGCTTTCCTGCTTCACAGAGGTGTCTCACGGCTTCACACCCTGCCTATTCATGCAGGGATAATAGCCCAGGAGAGTTTAGTAGTGCTAACCGATTAACTTCACTCACAGCACGGAAAGAGTCAGGCTGAGTGTGCCGTCCTAAAGATCCCATATGGGTAGCACAAGGACTAGCATGTACAGTAGAACATCTGTTTCCCTTGGTTTTTCTTCTTAGATTTGATCAGCCGAGCTAAAGAGAAATACAGACAGTCCGGCCCAAAACTCCCAGAGAATTTTAGGCCTATTAGAACACAGCTTTTCTAGTCCCAAGGTAGTGCTGTGGTGCAGATACCTCTAAGCAGGCTTTGCTTTATACATTTTGTGGCAAACTATGTGGGTGCTGCAGATTTGTATGGCGTTCACTTTGATTAATCAGTCACAAGATCACATTTAGTCATGAATCACAGTGAGCAAAGAAAAAAAAAAAAGGAAACAGCCCCTGTTGAATACACTGTTTCTAACTTAGATTCTTACTTTTAGGCGGAGCAGAATTGCAGCATTTGCAGTCTGATGAGATTATTGGTGCCCATTTCTCTCCAAATGTTTGCATGGAGGTCTGAGGAAGGGCTTGATCTGTGATTTTGCAGGCACGTGGACCTTGAACCAGCAATTTAAGCATATGCTTAAGTGTCAAGAGTTTCAAGCAAGCCAATGGGGCCACTCAAGTGCTTAAAGGTAAGCAGATACTTACTTACCGACTGTGTTGACCAAGGCCATGTTGAGTCTTAAGCATGAGTAGTCCACCGATTGCTCACCTGAGCCAAGTTAAGCCCATGCACGAAGTGCTCGGACCAAAGCCCGACTGCACGTAGAAGCCACCCATGCCACGGCAAAGCTTCTCAGGCCTGCCCTGCCCCACAATGAGCCTGTAAACGTACAGGACGCTGGCTGCATACAAACACCATTCATGATTAGGGCACGTGCTCAATTTTGACTGTCTTGGGTCTAGAAGAAGATCATTAGGCCAAAGGAGGCCAACACGCAATGCAATTAATCTGCCTTGGAATCTCGTTCCAGCATCAGGGCAGCTATTAACCGGTAACCCACCAGTGACCCTATCAGGCCTGTCCTTGACAGCCACCTTCTCTCCGCTGACCCCACCAGTGTCTCTGCACCCAGGGATAACACTGATAAGGCCCAAGGCAATTGCTGCTTTCTCTCTTTGGGAGCTGACCTCCACCTGACCCCCTAGTTTGGCAGGTCACACAGCAAACACGGCCTGGCAATGAAAAGGCCAGTAATGTGTAACTGGGGAAGGACGCAAAGCACTTGCACTCCAGGCAACAAGAGGCTCCCGTGACCAGTGAACACTTTTCCCTGGTGTTTGCTAGTCATCCATTGAAATGAATTGCCGTTGCTGCTGGGAGCATGGCAGGGCTGCATTTGAGGCTTAGAGCAAGTTTGTCGTTCCTTTTCCACCCCCCTCCCCGCGGCAGAGGGATGCTAAAGATGTCTCTAGTCACCACATTTTTTGTTCGGACTCGGACGCTCTTAGCTCATCCAAGACCTTTAGCTAAGGCAAGAGGAAGAGGAGTGAGGGGAAAGCACAGACATAGGTTCATTTATCCACCAATGGGTCATTACTGTTAATGGGGTTAGAAGAATTTACCCCTTCCAGCTGTGCAAGGGGAAACTGGGCCCATTTCAGGGCAATCATAAGAGCATTGGCATGGATATTACTCATGGTATTCCCCATACGAAAGTCATGAAATGAAGCCCCAAAAGATAAATGTTAGGGTTTTTAGCATGACCTTCAGAGGTGTGCTTCTTTAGGGATCTGATCCATAAGCTTCTCTTTGCAACCAAGAGGGCTAAAACCTTTCTTTAAGTGAAAGCTGGGATGATCCCATGGTAATGTAAAAGGGGAAAAACAACACCTAAAGATCCATGGTACAACCCTGAGTGCTGGCAACCCTGTCATTACAAGGAAAAACTGTGCATCAGAAAAGGTCCCAATACATGCCTGTATAATACAAAATCCCTAATACTTTTCCTAGCACACAGAAAAGCAAAAAACCCTTCCGATGATGCATGCTACAGCAGCATCTTATGGGTCTGAACTGAAACCATGATGCAACTGTACCAGGCACATTAGAAAATTTGCAACCTAAATATACAGCAGGCAAAAAAAAAATAAAGATCTCCCCATTTTACAAAGGGCTGGGAAAAGCAGAAAGTTGTCGTGACTTGTGCAAGGTCACAGAAGCAGAACCAAGAGGTGAACCAAGTATCCCTGTCCATTGTTTTATCAACATAAGTATTCCTGGTACAGGAACGGACTTGTTAAATATTTATTTTGCATGCGATCAAGCAGTCAATCAATCAATCTGGAGCTAATGCATAAAAGACCTTTCAAAAATCTAAGGAATAAACACATTGAAAAAGCACCTGTAGGCAAAACACAATAGAAAACTCTTCCGCGACAGACTAGATTTCTGCATGCACAATTTAATAATCTAGTGCAGGAGCAAGGTCTTCTTAATGGAACAGGAGACTTAAAAGGATGCAGTTTTGGTGCAACAAGGTTGTTTATTTCACAGGTCTTTACTGCTGAACTCCTTCAGAAAATCAGCACTTTCTCTGTCTTTTCTACCTCGTGGGCATTCTTTTAAAAAGTCTCATTTATGCGTTCAGCTAGGGGCTTTGCTTTTAAATGTTTCAAACAAACTTTTCCCGAGAATACCTTGTTTCAGTCCTTATTGTTCCAATAAATCACAGGACCAACAGTCTGAAATATAAGGATCAGTTGACTCAAGGAGTTTTAACATTTTGAACCATGATAAGAACTGAAAAGTTTCGGATGGCAACAATGGCTACAAGTATGTGGGGAAGGGGAAAAAAAACCCAAGGAAAATTTGCAAAGGGAATTTACAGTTAATGGAAACACAGCTTGAAATATTTACCTTGTCGGTCTACTGTATTTTCCCTATTAGTTTTGTCCTGTGTCCAAATAAACACTGCCCTCTATAGCTAATGAACTTTTGCAGGGCTTATCTCTGAATAATTCCATGTCCTTGGACTAGAAACCCTGGGGTTTTCTGATATGGGTATATTTATATGCTTTGCTTGTGCCTCAACTGAGCCTATCGAAGGAACCCGTGGCTATCATTTGTACGGGTTGTTTATATGAATGGGGGCTCGTGAAAAAACTGCCTGAAAGCCAACAGCTCGTCAGATTGGCTCGAGCAGACTTTTTAGCCTGTCTTCCCCACAGACAGAGCAAGTAACTCCCATCAGCGTTACAACGGGAGGGATGGGCAGAGGTTTGGGACCAGGAGCCGCTTCTCTTCAGACTGTATCTCATGCTTTGCTTGGTTATCCTCCCCCTGGGTTTGCCATGACCAAATGTTCACACTGGCTTTTTATGGGCAGGTAATACCAATGTAAACCCCCTGGGTCTCAAGACTTATGTGGGGACCTTGACTCCAATCATCCTCTCATCCACCCACCCACCCTTTCCAGGTCCTTTCAAACTCTGGCTGGCTGCAGCCCTTCCCAGACCATATGAAATTAGGCTCCTAAGTCATGGCTGCATTTAGCTAGTAGGTATGGGAATCTGGCTCTTTAGCTGCTTTTCCCATGCATAAACCCTTCCCCTCCCTATGGCCATGGGGATCTCTTCTGCACCAAGCCATGTACATGCCTCTAGGAGAAAATACAAAGCCTCTGGAAAGACCCATCTACATTTTTAATATTGATTTAAAAACCATTTCGTTCTAGCTCCCCCATGTTTAGTCTACAACCCTCTCATGACTCTCAGAGGGAGACAGGAGAGCTGATTTTCCAGGCCTATTACTTTACCCCTGGCTTCCTTTCAGAGAAAGGGGCCTGGAGGAGCAACTACTACAGCGGTGAATTTTATGATGAGGTGAGACCAACTTCATACACTTTAATGAGAATAATCACATGGCAACAACCATCAGGTCAATACTCATCTGGACCAGATTCAAACCACCAGCTAATAGGCTTTAATGCCTTATCAGTCACCAGTCCCCTGGGCCATCCAGTCCCTCGGGATCCACTTTTAACCTGGCAATTGATGTAGCGTATTGTGGGGGATGACTCAGAAGACACAGGACACCATGCAGAGGTTGCGGGGTAAAGTGAGCTGCGTGCAGCACAAGAGGAAAGTCCTCCTGCTTCCACCAGGCAGACCGTGGAGAAAAGCCAGGACTGGGTGAACACAGGGAGAGGCAGGCAGGTCTAGGGCAGAGACAGCCACAGGAAAGGGATGAGTATGGAGGGGCTTTTCCACTGCAGGCATCCTGGGAAAGGAAGTTCTGGCCCCACCAAAGTCAATGGGAGTTTGAGTAAAGACCTTGTACTTTGAGTGACCGCCCAGTGCTAGTTCAGGGCAGGCAGTTATTCCAGAATAACTATAATGGTTATTATAATTATAATTGTCATGTAAACTAGTTTAGACACCCACAGCTCAGAAGAGACCCTAAGCTCAGCACGTGCCCACTCAGACTGAAGTTACCTTGGAAGAGCTATTCAACTTTCAGGTTCAACCCGAGCTCATCCTGCAACGGTTTCCACACACAGACAAGCCCATAGGGCCAACTTCTGCCCTAGGCTTAGTGCGGCGCAACCCCTTCTGAAACAGCCTTGGGTGTAAAATCAGGCTGTTAAACTCCTCTTCCCATGAGGATGGGCTTGTTCCCAGTACGTCTCCTCCAGTAGACCGCCCTGAGGATGAAACAGTCGCAAGGCTGTGATGCAGTCATTCTGAGCTGTGGTGGTTTCGGTGACTGGGGAGCACAATACCCCATTCAGCGCCGGGTGGCAATTCTCTGCGGTGGAAAGGACCGATGGATACACGCCGCCATGCTGGGATGGCAGAAGCAGCGGCATTCACCCGTGCACCCCTTCCTTGGAGCACAGATCAGGGTGGACTGTAATAGCTCCACTTAGGCAGTGACTTAAAGCAGGTGGCGTCCGATGGGGCCACAACCTGATAAAAGTGAAGTGGAAACATTCCCTCACCGCCAGGCATCGCGAAGGAATTCAGCAGTGAAGCTGGGACTGCCTCTGCGCAGGATTCAGGCTACCGACCCCAATCTGCGTATGGGAGACACACTCATGACGGGGTCCAAGCCTCCAAAGTGCTCTCTCCCAGGAGCAAACATCAGGTAACCCCAGGAACTGGTAGGTCTGAAAACCAGGCTCTAATTTATGTCTCCAGGGAGGTGTCCACTCCACCTGAGTATGCCAAGAAAGACCACAGAGGGGTTGAGAAGTGCCACGGTCACTGCAGAGATGTGTGGGGCAGGTGGCAATGAGATTGCCTCTCTGGCACGGTCCCTGGCAGGGAATGGAGGTGAGACGGATACACCCAAAGAGGGGCCCTGAGTATTTCTTTTAGGTCTCGTGGAGATGGCTTGGTGCTGGAAGTCTGACCCGCTGCATCTCATATCATCAGGAGGGGCAAAGATCCTGGGCTCTAACTACTTCAGCCCTGGGTTCAGTCCTGCCATCCAAGTGCAGCATAAAGGATCGTGTTCAAAGCAGCTGTGGGAGCCGATGCCATAAACCCACTGTGCAGGGAGGGCAAAAACCCAAACCCCGTTTCCATCCGGGTTTTTTGTTCATTTTTGCCCCTTCACATTTTCGCTATGAGAGTGGCAACTCTCCCCCCCGGAGCAAAACGGCGGGGAAATAAATAAATGAATAAATCTGTGAGCACACTTCAGACTTTGAACCACAGGGCAGAGCAGCCCCGGCCGGTGTTTCCACAAGCTCATGATTAAGCTCTAGCCCTTTGTAAACTTTTACTGTATTGCCATGGACGTGGCAGGAGCAAACAGTCTGCCTCAGCAATTACAAACACTCTGCGAGGCTGAGGAGACTGGAGTCCAACGGCGAGGCCGTGCATGGTACAACCAGTTACCAAGTCTGTTGACTCACTCCCTTTTGAGCCATAAACCCGGAGTGACTTGTATGAATTACAGTACCAGTGGGGCCAGGGACAGAGAGAACCGGGCCTTCGAGTGGGTCCGAGGGTAGGGCATCCGGGCGATCCTACTGCTCCCGTAGACCTGGCTTATAGACGGGGTAAATCCTCTGCAGATCAAAGCAGGCCTGAAAGTCTCTTCCTAATGCTGCTTGAACTATGCTGACCTTTTCCTCTGGAACCTCTCTTAACTCCTTCCCATTACTCATTTTAAACAAAGGGAAGACCCGAAGAGTTCCCACCAGCCGAGGACGCAGGGAAGGGTTAGGAAGTTTGTGAAGGATTCCTGGAGAGATGACATGATTTAGGAAACGGCTTGAATTTTGACCCATCCAAACTAGGGGCTCAAAGTCCGTGTCGAAACAGCTTTAGCTGCAAGAGAACAGGTCTGGACCCAAGCCGAAGCATGAACTGAAATGTCAACACTTTAGGCCTAAGCTTCAGAGTCCCATTTATAACAGACAAAGGTGGACTGCTAAAGACAAACCCTTGTGAACCGCGAGGAAGTTCAAATGGGAACAGGCTCATCGTTACAATGGGTCAAGCCAGAACGTCAAGGTCAACCCTGAAGCACCGGGTCAGCTCCGAACCTGATTTTGAAGCTCTCTGCTATACCTTAAGCGCCCGTGTTATTTTATTTTTTCTTTAACTGGACCAGCCATGCATGCAGACAGGAGTCTGGACATGGATGCATGCAGACGAGGAGTCGCATTAAAACCTCATTGTGGTCAATGACTTGTCATAAAAATACCTTTTTCTACAGCTCATTAGCAATGCCTGGTTCATTCCCCAGGATGGCATGGTAAACAAGGGTGGAGTGGATGTAATGTTACACCCAGAGAGGACATAAACCCTGGTGGGGTGAAGTCAAAACACTGTGCTGCTAAGGAGTGTCGGGAATAGCTGTCTCCCAGCATGCTTCGGGTGATCGCTCTCGCAGATGGGCGACAGCGTGATCCTTGTAACATAGCCTTCCATGCAAGCCCAAGACCAGGGGTACAAAACCATGATGCATCTTTGATAGGAAAGCATCACTGACTGTGCAGGACCACAACGCTGGCTCCATGGTCATGTTCACCCACACTCCGGCCTCCACCGGACGGGAGGCTCTGCACGTCCAAGGATCACCAGTCCAACTGCACAGGGGCTAGAGCCCCATCCTGAAACTGGTCTTCCTAATCATGTCGTGCCTTGGAAGGCAGGAACTCAGCACCTCTTGTGCCTGGGGAACATCCGTGCAACTGGACCAACCAGCCATCGTGTTTGCAACTGAAAAGCTCCTTGTTTCCCCCAAATTAACTGCAGCCCTTCAGAGGGGTCAAGCCCTTTTGTTCAGCAATCTTCCCCTTTGAACTGGTCTAATTTTCTCTCCTGTGCAACCTCCCCCATCGTCCTCTATCCTCCTCCTCTAGGGCGGAAACAAAGCTTCAAGCACGATGCTCCGGTGACCTGGCATTCCACATTTTTGCTGGATTGGGAGGTTTATCCTCGTCCTTCCTGGCAGGGCCAGGGTGCTCAACATGCATCTGCCCCCTGCCAGGAGCTGGGGGCCCAGCCAGGCTGTGCTCCTCTCATGTGTAAATCAATTAGCCTCTGAGGTTTTCCTGGCACTGTCTTCCCAATCCCCCCCCCCCACAACCTGGCCCTGATCCCAGGAATTCTCCCAACATTCAATGTTAAGCCTAATAAGAATTAAAAGGAAAGTGTCTTTTTAAACATCCCAGTCCAAGCAGGCCCCTGGCTCCAGGTATCTGCCCCAGGAATAACAACTGATTTAGGCTTCGTGGCTTTGACATTTCACAGATGGGAAAATTTGGGCTGTGGTACAGGCCTGCAGAGGGGGCGGGACAGCGGGAGCTGGCTAACCTTCCACTGCTATTCCAAGTGGAGCAGCGCGGAGGGGTGACAGCTACCTCCCTGACCCTCTGGTTATTGAAAAGGTGTCAGATAATGTATTTAAATACATTAGCGCCAGGCCTTCAAGCCTGTCTGGAGATATTTATGCAGGTAGAGAAGCTACAGTGACAATATTCATCCTTTTCAGTCAGGAATAATTTGGATTAAATGTGTAACCTTGAAAAGCAAGAGCGCAATGCGGACTGCAGGATGCTTCTCTCCAAAGGCAAGCAGCATTTTCCCCAGGCACCTTGGGGTTTGCTTTCTGCCAGGCTCACAGTGACCTCTGCTGTTTTCTCCCCAGCAAACCCTAATCCAGCAGTCAAATGCAAGAGGACATGCATTTTTTATGAGCAGCGTGAATGGAGATTATTGGCCGGAAGGTGCTGTATTAATAGAACCACAAGTTCAGCCGTGGCCATGATTCAGCTCTCACGCTGCCACTGGCATTCTTTAGTGCCATCTTCAGGCAAACCCGACATATTGCTGAGATCAAAGAGGTGATTAGTGCACTTGCAGAGGCAGAAACTGGCTATTGGAAAAAATAAAAAAGGGGGGGAATGGGGGGAGCTTCTGTATATCTGTAAAAGGACATGTCAAAGCACCAATGCAGCAAAACACTCGCTTAATTTGAAGCATGCGAGTAGCTCCATCGAAGACAACAGGGAGCTTGAAATCGCTGACTTCCCTGCTTTCAGGCAAACCAAGGAAGCTGTTGCTTGCAAAAGCATATGCCTCTCTGAATGAGTCTAGGATGTGCCACTCTGCCTTGCCCCCTGCCATGTGCTGAAATGCTCAGTGTGCCGAATGCTCGGGCCCACAACAGACTGAATGACCGCTAAAGTCTTAGGGCTCTTTTAAAGTAAAGAATGGACTCCCTAGCACCAAACTGATTCTTTTGGGATAGGTTTGGAAAGGGGAAAGGATGAAGAGCTGTGGTGCCAATTCTGGCCCCTTCCCCATTCCACCTCACTGATCTAGAAGGGGCAGGAGGGAAGCATCCAGCATTGTGTGTATTAGGAGCGATCCTGGACCGGTCAGCGATGGCACTTCAGACCGACCATGAGCACAGGTCAGGGCAGCAACAGCAGCAGCCAAGGGTGCAATCAGTCCAAAGAGACCCTCTGAACAGACTTCAGCAAAACACCTGTCTTATTATTCCTGACCACCTGCAGCATCTATAAATGCTGGGCATTGTTTCCAACTGCTGCATTACAGCAACTACCTGTAATACAGAGCCATGTATTTTTGCCTGTGTATACACCCTTTCTTCTTGCGTGCAAAAAATGGCAGGGTGTTTTAACTTTGGCTGGACTGAGGGCTGCAGCTGTAATGTGAGGTTTGGACCAGCTCCTAGACTGGACTTGTCTGCTAGTTGTGCTACTTTCCTGCCTTGGGTTTCCAACGTGGGACACTGCTTCCTCAAAACACTTTGGCCTCTGATCATTTAAATACTTGAACTCTTGGTTGATGACATTGTACTGAGACTAGTCAGTACCATCCTAATTAATAAACTAGGCGACTGTGGCATAGACGCCTACACGGTCAGATGGATTGCAGATTGGCTGAAGGGTCGCACTCAGAGGGTGGTGGTGGATGGATCATATTCGACTTGGGGGGAGGTGGGTAGTGGAGTCCCCCAGGGCTCAGTCCTGGGCCCTGCGCTGTTCAATTTCTTCATCAGCGATCTTGATGCTGGGGTGGAAAGCAACCTGTTTAAATTCGCCGATGACACCAAAATTTGGGGGGAGGTGAGCACGCTAGCAGGGAGAGAGAGATTGCAGAAGGATCTGGATAGGTTACAGGGGTGGGCAGACAGGAACAGGATGCGTTTCAATACGGACAAGTGCAGGGTGCTGCACTTGGGTAGTAGGAACCAGCAGCACACTTATACGATGGGGAACTCCCTACTTGAGAGCACGGAGGCGGAAAGGGATCTTGGTGTCATTATTGACTCCAAGATGAACATGGGCCGACAATGCGAGGTCATGGTTGGCAGGGCTAACCGGACCTTGTCGTGCATCCACAGGTGCATCTCGAGTAGAGCCAGGGAGGTGATCCTCCCCCTCTATGCGACGCTGGTCAGGCCGCAGCTGGAGTATTGTGTCCAGTTCTGTGCGCCCCATTTCAGGAGGGATGTGGACAACATGGAGAGGGTCCAGAGGAGGGCCACCCGCATGATCCGGGGACAACAGGGCAGACCCTACAGTGAGAGACTGCGGGACTTGAACCTATTCAGCCTCCACAAGAGAAGGCTGAGGGGGGACCTGGTGACCGTCTATAAACTCACTAGGGGGAACCAGAAGGGTTTGGGGGAGACGCTGTTTCCCCTAGCCCCCGCTGGCATAACAAGGAGTAATGGGCACAAGTTGATGGAGAGGAGGTACAGATTGGACATCCGAAAAAACTACTTCACAGTTAGGGCGGCTAGGAGCTGGAACCAACTTCCAAGGGAGGTGGTGCTGGCCCCTACCCTGGGGATCTTTAAGAAGAGGCTGGATACTTACCTGGCTGGACTCATTTGAGTCCCGTTTTTGTTTTTAGGGTGAGTGGTTTTGTTTGTGTTTTTGGGTTGTTCTCCCGCCCTGGCGGGGGGTCGGGCTAGAAGATCTATTAGGTCCCTTCCGACCCTGAAACTATGAAACTATAGTCACACGCTCAGGTAAGAGTGTGACTATGAGTCTGCAGGATCAGGCCTCAAGTTGGTACTATGCTCATCATTGATATTTGTGCTATTTGCAGATAAGGTGTGGATTAAGGCATGATGCAACCACAAAAAGGTCACACCAAGCATGTACAACTGAGACAGCACGAGCTCTTTCTGCTCCCTGAGGTCTCTGCCTGGCTCTCCGATCTGCACAGGGTTTATTTAAATGACTCAAGCCCTCAGTTTTGATTGTGGTCTGAGAAATAGCCACGGGCCATACTTCAAACACAGGTGCTGAAGCCCCAGGTCCTGAAGCCCCACATTTATTGCAGAAGGAGAACGTGTCTGGAAGAAAACATCCTTTTTATCAATGAAAGAAACAGATCCTGATTCAAAGGCAGAGAATTCTCTGCCAGTCCCAATTATAGATGTCTATATGCAATATTAGCACAGGATGGTTGCTGTGGCTGTTGCTGATATCGCTACCAGCATCCTCATGGCCAGGATGCATTTTTGTTACGGACTTTGGTGTGAGGGACACAGGATCAAAAAGCCTTTGGCCCCTGTGCACATCTGGAGCAGACGCTGCTCTGGTTCTGCAAACTGTTGCTCATGTTCTCCGTCCTCCCTTGAATGTTTCAAAGACCAGGCTTTGTACAGCTGATTTACAGCAGTTTTTAAAGCAAGAGGGACTCTAAAGAAGCTACCAATTATGTTGATGAAGAGCCTGGTAGTAAATAGTGTCTTTTTTCCCCTCTAAAAGAAAAAGACAGAGAGAGAACTCAGCATCTCACCAACATCAAAGCTAATAACACAAGTGAAGTGGGACTCTGACCTTTAGCAGGCTGCCTGTTAGGGTGGATTATATCATGTCAGCAGCCATCTGCAATATAAACTATACCTGGCTTTGATGAGGCCCTGATAGGCCATTAAATGGATAGAAATACTACAGCGCTTTCTGTGAAAAGGAAACCATGCAAATACCAAGACATTAGTTACACAGCACATGGCAAGAGGCAGAATCACGGCAGACTTGGCTGCGTTTCAATCGGCATTTATGGTCGTTGCCACACTAGGGAAAAAAAGCCACCCTGAGCGGACTTTTTGAAGCTTGCAAAAGACACACACTGCCTAGGAGCCTGATGCGAACCAGTGCTGCCCCAAGGAAGAGTCACAAGTGGGGCATTTGAAGAACTCACCGATTTGGGCAGCCTGCCCATACCCCTCTGGAAGTGGATCACTGGTCCCTCTGGAGGCAACTTGACTTCTCCCAGCATCCAGCATTCATTTTCTGGCAAAGGAAATGCAGTTTTGGAAACAATTCCTTGCCATCGATGGGGCTTTGGATCGAGTCCCAGGTCCCAAACGTGACTCTTAAAGCAAGTGTTATCACAGGCTTCACAGCTTCCTAGGTTTTGCCTTCATCTCGAGGCTGGGGAATGGCAAAATATATATATATAAAAAAAAAAAAAAAATTGCCAGGTTAAATATAGCCATTGCTACTTCCAGTAACATATTATTCTAAGTGTCCAATAATTAAAGCTAAATGAAAATGGAATGTCTGTGAAAAGTACCTGCAATCCCTGCATGAATACCAAATGAAGTCATTATAATCAGGGGCATTAGAGTGACTGCCAGGTGAATCCAGAATGACAATGAGGTGGACCCTTGAACTATGAATACAAGCAGATGCTACAGGGAAGACACAGACAAAAATGCTTGTGGGGAAAGTCTTAATGGGATTGCCAGCTCTCGTGTGACTGAAGAGGAGCTGAAAGGGAAAGCGCCGCTCATATTTAATTATCTGAAATATTAAGTGATTGTTAGTGTGAGAGCTGCATGGAGGACTTAGAAGAAATAAAGGGAGTTTTGCCGTGTCCCTTTCCATTCCTGTTTTCTCGCCTGCAGCACACACTTCGCACATGTTTCTCAGCCCCAGTCATTGGCAGAATTACTTTTCTGAATAGGTCTTGGACCTCAACTGATCGTGATTCAAAATTTGAGCCATGGCGGTTGCTTTCAATTGGGTGTACAAGTCACATGGCGTAGTTTCTTTTCCTTGACCGGATGATGGACCTCTAACGTTCCTGGCTTCGGGTAGATACCCAGGAAAATAGGAAGTACCTAATGAATCAGAAGTCATCAGCAATCCAGCATCTTCTCCCTGAAAGTGGCCACTCACAGGTATTTCAGAGGAAGGTTTAGTCGGTTGAAGAATGCACTGTTATAACATAGTGATATCAAGGTAGGGATGTAGCATGTTTATGTCCCTTCCTCTCTTTCCCTCTGCAATATCCAAGTTCTCTTTCCATTAATATTATTCAGTATTTCAGAGCATTGCTGTCCATAAGATGCTTTGCCAGATTATGGCCCACAAGTGAATTCATGACCAACTAAAAGCCAGCTCAACAATTCATTATATCAAATGCTCCTGGGATTTAACGGCTGAATGGCAGGGCTGGAACAAACCTCAGATCTATGACTGGACAGTAAACACGAAGTGAAACCATGCATTTAGATCAATGGGCCATATTTTTAAATGGAGGCTGACAGAGCTTTGTTCACGTGGCATCAGCAATGAGGCAGAAATGTTCCCTGAGAAGAAGAGGAGACTTGTAACTCATGTGCTGCAGAGCCGTGTTTCTAACCGGTTCCACACAAGGGCATTGCAGGCAGTTGGGAATGCAAAGCATCTCCAGTGCAGATGTTTGTGGAGTTATCATTTTCACTGGGAGGCCAATCATCATCATCATCATCATCATCATCATCATTATTATTATTATTATTCAGGGATAGGCTGTAGCAAGGCTTGGTGGGGGTTAGGGTTCGGGTTCGGGTGGGGGGAGTAAGAACTGCACCACTCCAAAAATAACCCTGGAGGCAGCATGGCTGAGAGATGCAGCTCTCTCCATCCACTGTGCTAGGGAGGTGGGGTGCAAGACGTGACTGTCTTATGTTAGCAGCAAAGTGCAACATCACCTGGGCTGGGTGGCTTCCCCATCTTCTAGTTCACAATGCCTAATGCCTGGGGGTCTGGCCTGTGGTCCAGGTGGACTTAGCCGGGCTGTAGGGAAGGGTCTAAGGGTGCAGCCCCTGATATCTATTTTGCAGTAATGTGCTGAGGCCCAGCATTAAGCCCCCCACCCAAGCACCTGGCACTGGACAGATTTACAAGCAAGCACAGACTCTGCCCAAATGTCTATAACCAAAGGATCTAGGATTATGGAGAACTGCAATGCAGGAGCAGGGGAACAGTTTTGCCAAGAAATATCCCTCCAGCCATCACAGGCAAGAAGGGAGAGTCCCAAGCAAACTACATTCCTGCCAGGCAGGGATGCTCTGAAAGTAGGTGAGCGACCGTAGGTGCAGTCTAAACCAGCGTACTCAGTTCATAATATGTCTCACTTGAGGCGGGGAGGGCGCTGCCAGTCCTGCTGGCTCGAGGGAGCCTCCGCAGAGTAAATTGCTTTCTGTCGAAATGTCCTCTTGTTTTAAATCAGTCCTCATGAGCAAGTCCTCCCTGAATGGGAAGCTGACAGGTATAAAGGGAGCTGACATATTTATCATCTGCAGAGGAGCCCTTCTGTCTCCGGGGCTGTCAATTCAACCCCTAGTATGGACACACGATTCAAAGCGTGGATGGTGAATAGCTCTGGTGGATTGAGTGCTGGCCTTGGGTTCAGGACACCCGGGTTTGCTTCTGCCTCTGACTGCCTATGTGACCTTGAGAAAGTCCCTTCCCTTCTCTGGACTGTAAGCTCTGAAGGGGAAGAGGGCCCGTCCTCGTGCTGTGTACATGTACAGTGCCTAGCAGACTGGGGCCTTGATCCGGATTGCTGCCTGCAGGAGCGAATGCCATACTGAATGATAAGAGTTCAGATTTTTGGCCCTGATCCTGAATTAGGACATCAGACAGCTCCCACTACAGGATCCATGTTTTGGGTGGTCTTTTTATGCCTGGTTCTGTTGGGCCAGGACTTCCATGGCAGGAAGTTTTAACCTATAACACTTCATGTTAAAAATCACTTAAAAGCTCCACAGAAAAGCCTTTAAGAATTTAAAAGAGTCACTATAGATGGGGAAAAACCTCACAAATACAGCATGTTCGGGACTAAGCAAGTGCTAGAAATTTGAAAATGCTGTTTTTTTAAACCGGCACTGTAGCCGGTAAGAGTGGGGGGTAGCAGCGGCCGGTCCTGGAACACCAGCCACGCATGGAGGCATTGTAAAAATCACTTGGTCCTGGCTTCCAGGCACCACAGAGCCAGGATGTGTCTGAACCAGACCCACTGGAATTATTATATATATAAGGGTGACGACATTTCCTAGAGGACGCGTTGTCTGGCCTGGCACCACCGAGGGTCTTTTCTGTTCTGTTCAGTGGTGGCACTAAGCCAGTGGAGCAAAGCAGGGAATGGTGGAAAATTTTGCCAAACAAAACTATGCCTAGTGTGGGCAAGTCCTCAGGGAGCTCAGGGATGCGATATCTGCATCAAAAGGGTGCCCAAAATGCAAGAACTACATGGTAGATCCTCTCTAGTGAGAAAGGCCATTTCTCAGTCAAGCCAGCAGCAGAGGAAAACGAGCATGCAGATTTTATCTACAGGGCTAGGACTGCCCTGTGCCACAACTGAGTTGCACACGCCTCCTGGATCCCTGGCAAAACACATGGACAGTGCCAGATTTAGGCACAAGCTAAGTAAGCTGCAGCTTAGGGCCTCACATTATTAGGGGCCTCTAAATTACAAAAAAAATACAGTAAAACCTCACAAATCCAGCATGTTTGGGACTAACCACGTGCTAGAAATTTGAAAATGCCGTTTTTTTAAAACCGGCACTGCAGCCGGTCGCGGAGCTGGGGAGGAGCGGGGGGTAGCGGCGGCCGGTCCTGGAGCACCAGCCACGCGCGGAGCAGAGCAGCGGTGCGGGGTGCTTAATGGAGGTGGCAGCAGCCACGTGCAAGCTTCCCCTGCACCTTCCGGGCCGGAGGGGGGGAGTGGCAGCTTTAATATTTCTATTTTCATTGTCCTTTCTGTTAGAATAATGCACTTTTTTTTGGTAATGCTAGGGGGCCTCTTAAGCTTGACATAGCTTAGGGCCCTGGCATGTCATAATCCGGCCCTGCACACGGCAAATGCATTTTGACCTACAAACAGGGCAGGAGGTAGAGACTCTGGCATTTGTTCCTGCAGGACAGTGAGCAAGACATCTCATCCCTCCCTGGGTTTTCCCCTCTTGTTCTTTTAATGTCTATTTAGTCTCCAGGCTCTTTGGGCTGGAACTGTCTTACTCTGAAGATATACAGCCCATGGATATACAGCCCACACCCTGGGGAGTGCCTGTGCAACGTGCCCTCTGGCCCACGGCAGGTTACCCCAGGTGGGGTAGGGGAGGCTGGGGTACTGTGTTGGTCCCAGCAGCTTTACCTGGGGTCCCGGGGGGGGGCTCCTGGGGCTGCAGCAGCAGTGATCCTTCAAAGCCACGCTCTGGTCAGGCTCTGAGCAGACCGGCCAGGATCCTCTTTTGAGTGGCGTGCACTGTCCCCCCACCTTTTTTGTTTTTGCACAGGTTTTTTTGACCCCTGGGTATCCTTGCAGCACAGAGGACAGCTGAATGTGCGGTATATAGCACCGCAGATGTGTCCGTGGTGCCACATACCACACTGCCACGCTTGCCTGGACGTGGCCACAGAGTCGCTAGGCAATTACTGTCATGCATAGCACAGACAGAGTAAAGCCCTTATACCTTCAGGTGCTGCAAGAGGGCATAATGACACACTGAAAAGCAAGGGAATGCAAATATTGCCAAGATAGAGCCCCTTTAATGACAAGGGAAGACCCACTGATGTGCCTAAAAATTTTAGAGGATTGGGGCCTGTATTTCTCCGGAGAACCCAGGCCTGTTTTTAATCTGACAAGTCCCAAGGAAGAAAATTTAGATTATAATCCAATCTTTTTCAATACATAAAATTATCCCTTTTATTTCTCAGGGGATTCATTCCCCTAAAGGAAGCTTTTTTTTTTTTTTTTTTGGTGTGGTTAAGAAAGAGGCATCATTAAACTGCCATTCTGTAACACCTGGAGATAACTTTTATAGCCAAGCGTTGGCTAGTGAAAGTGATAACTATGTTCCTGAACAAAGCTGATTTATTAAGGAAACTCATCAGTTTACTGTCTACAAGTTAAGGGTTCAGGGTCCCGTGCACTAACAGTCATCAAGGAATATGGTAATAATGTTTTATTGAAACGTTGGAAGCTTCCCTTCCACGAGCGCCCGCCCGCCCGCCCGACCATCTCTGTTATGAAATACACAATGCTTTCCCTTCCAGAAGTCCTACACATTGAGCCATAAAGACAAACATGAGTGATCTTGTATCTTCTGGGGCTTTATGGTGTTATAAAATATGTTTTATGTTCCAATCAGCAGTGACAATTTATGAACAGAGAGGCTCCAAAAGATATAACATCAGACTATGTATTTTAATATAGTTTGAGAGAACTGTAATGCCTTGAATGACATTTGCTCTCCACATGCATGGCAAATGAATAGTAATGTGGGGAGATTGATGGCTTATTTCATCAGTAAGGGTCTTCTGTGAGATGTGTTTTATGAGTAATACAGACAATAACTAGTTGGCTTAAGGACGAGGATTTATTTGGCCATGTGGCTACCTTCTTGCAGAATGCTAACATTTCCTTACTGCCCTGCTTGTATAATTTTGTTAGCAGCAATTCTGCATTTTTTTTTTTTTTTTACTATTAAAATTAGAGGCAGCGGTGGGTACCAGCAGTTTTTATTAATGTATCGTTTTATTTATGTGATGCAGCCGTTATAAGTGAGCATTATGAGGTAACATTGAAATGATCCATTTTATATGCGACTCCCTTGCGGAATTAAAATAAAGCTCCTTAAGAAGTGGAGGCAACAACAGAGTCATGCCAGAAATAGAGCTTACTCTCTCTTCGTATCGGTCATGTTTAAGTGTCCTGTCTTTAAGAGTACATTGGGTATTTATGGCTGCTGCCTGATTGCAGTGGATTCAGTCTTTGGGCAAATCTCATGCAAGCATTTCACTGTAATTCAGCTTTGGCTAAGCATTGTCGCACAGTGAGATACTCCAAGGGACACAGCAAATTTATTTGTAGTTCTGCTCCGGACCAGTGATTTCCGGTCCAGGTTTTATGATGGTCTCGATGTGTCTGTTCTCGTTTCCTGCAAACTTCTTGTGGGTGCTACAGCAAGCGGTCTGCCTGCAAGGGTAAGGGAGGAGAGATTTTACTGAGCAAACCAGAAGGCAGCCACTATGTTTTTAAAGACTGCTGGAGCGATGCTCCAAGTAAGAAAAACTTTTCCCCAGGTAATTGGGTCCATGCATCGGTGATATTTTTTGCTTCTGTTATCTTTTCCCATGCAGCAATAGCAGCCATATACTTCCAGGTAGCATGACCTTGACTTCAGAGTTACAGAACAAAACTAAAAGCAGGAGTCAAGCCTCCTTGAGAACAGAGATGTTGCTGCCAACTTCTGTCATGTTAGTGATCCTTACAATATGAAGGTTTTTTTTTCTTAAAGCACCAGCTCCTGGAGCCATGTGATGGCAGAACCTTGGCTTTCATGTAAAAACAAAAGCATTATTTGTAGCCCTCATGCTTGCAGAGGAAAGCTGGAAAACATGATCCTGAAAGGCTCCAATGCCCAGAGGTGCTAGGAAGAGTGGGATGTTGCTTTATTCTTGCTTGAAGATATATTTTTTTGTGCCAAATCCTATGAAGTTTGTGAATGACAGGGGTTGGCAGTCACATAGCACACATCACCTTTGATGGCCTGCAATGAAACAAAGCCAAGAAGACAGCTTGGCTCTATGGAAAAGCCTTTAAGAAATTAAAAGTTTCACTATAGACGGGGACAAACAAACCAACACCTCATCCTTACATAGCTGAGCTAATTGCGGTATCCATTTCCCTGTCTAGGTGGGGAAAGCTCATTTGGGGCATTCAAATTCTGATCTCAGATATATGCAACTATCACTGTATTTGGCCAGAGCCACGGACATATAACCATGGGCAAAATTTGCCTAGCTCTGTCACCGAGGCTACATTCATACAGAGCCCATCACACAAATGCCAGAGCAATTTATAATTCAATACTTTAAAAATCAATGTGGAATTACGTTAGTACCAATGGAGGGAACTTAAGGTTGGAGCCCTTGGGTCAAAGGAAACTGCCCAGGCCTGTTAGCAGTTTGCACAGTCGTGTCCAAGGGTGGCCGCAGTCTTAAAAAGCAAAGGCCAAGAGACTGGAAAAACGGAAACAGGTTTTTGATGCCGGACATGTAACCACAGCACGGCAACACGTGAAACGACAGATTTGCAACGCAATCAGTTGACGGCACGAAACAAGCATCATCATGCCACCGTGCGTTTCCACTTCCGATGGCTTCTCTGAACGGCAGAGCTAGAATCTGCCCTAAATCCAAAACTTTGTGGAGGCAAAAGATGCTTTTTTAGATGCACACCCAACAGCTGAAATGCCGGCCCCATGGCAGCCAGTGGCAACCCTCCCCCCCGGAAACATCAGGGCACTGATTTCCACCTGAGACATTTTAATCACGGTGCACCTATTTGACTTTTGTGTCCTTATCACATGTCATTCTGTAGTAATTAAGCATGAACTAATATCTGCTCATTGAAAAGCATAAGAGAGCTTAATTGTCAGGCAGAAAAAGGCCGCATTGATTTAGAAGACACGATTCACATGGTAATTTCTATGCCACCTTAAACATCACGGCAAAGAGCAAAGCGATCTCTACAAGGTAGTAAACGAGATGCAAAATCACCAAGACGAAATAAATCACAATGGACTCACTTGATATTAATAGTGCATGTGCCATGGGTACGTCCAAGGGAATTGCTTTGTAATTCAGGATCAACGTACCATTATTTTAAAGTGTTACTAAAGTAAAAAGGAAAATGGGATTCTTTATAGCATATGCGGGACTTTGTCAGGTTCTCGTGGGATGAATGGGAATAGATGGGGATTTCTAGAGAGTCACAGAGCATTTTCAGTTTGCCCTTTTACGTGTGAGAGACCTCGTCGTGGGGTATGGAGCAATCGATGATTACAGTAATGGTTTGGATAAAACAACAGATGGCATAAACCTTCTTCCCCGGTCCCCATCAAGCCTAACCCCTCTTTGAGGATCTCTGGCAAAGAAGCACAGCTTCACTTGCTTGATTTGGGTCATTTCCACCACCTTTTAGATGGGCTTTTGTCTCCAGCAGCATCGGTTTGTGCAGGGTTGGCAGGAACCAGTCTGGCACATGGCCATAGACTCTCCTATCCCCAGAGGAATGGGACTGGCAGAAGAAGGCTCTGCTATCTGACAAGGAAGGAGCCCTGACCTCCAGTGTCCTCAGCCCCCACCCCTGTACAGCTCTAATTCCTGCACATCTAAATAGTAAGTCCTTCACCCAGAGGACAGGCAGTCAAGGACCGCGTGAATTATTTTCATTTTACTCCAGCCTTCACCACTGCCATCATGTTGGTCCCCAAAAGGCCCTTTTTTCCTCACCACCCAACCAAGTGCTTTCATTTTCTGGCACCCTGTGATGCAAGGAGAAAGTCAGAAACCTGAGCCTTGAAGGCAGAAGATGAAGGTGGATGCCGACAGGTTGGAAAACAATGAATTCTTCAAAGCTCAGAAAGAGGCTGAATCCAAAGCCCCGCATGAGCCTCTGCTGAGCTTACCAAATCCCTCCCCCGAGGAGTTGTCCAGCAGGTAGCAGACTGCTTCATCGACCCTCAAATGCCTGCAGCTTAGTACCAAGTACTGCAAAAATCGATCATCCTGCTTTGCAGATGAGAGCCATGTTTAGGAAGCCTCCTCACAGCACGGATCCACAAGCCAACCGTCTGTATTCAATCCCAGAGTTCAATATATTCACATATCCAGCTATATGTGGACTCTAAAGGGATTGTCAAAGACTTCTGTGATGGCCCCTTGCTCTTCCTGACTCCTGAGGGCTACTCCTGGCGGATACACCCAATGCTTCATTTAGAGAAGGAATCTTCCCATCCTCCTTCAAAGACATGATAGTTGGGCTAACGCTTGATAAATCATGCCCAGGCAGCTACTGCCCAGCACCAAACTTCCTATTAAAGCTCACAGAGAAGACAACCAGAAGCCAATTAGAAACTCATTTAACTGAGCAGAGACCCTAGGCCTGGGTCAATCTGAATTCAGGCCAGGGCACGGGCTGGAAGCTGCTTTTGCAGCCCTGATGGATGATCTCCTTCTGTCTGTGGATAGAGGGCAGACATCCATTTTCATTCTCCTGGATATCTCTGCATGACACCGTCCACCATGAGATACTGCTGTCTGGCCCGGCAGAGGTGACACTAATCCAGAGTAATGCACTGGGATGGTGGGAGTCATTCTTGGAGGGACAACCCCAATGAATGATGACAGGAAACTGCTTCTTTCACCAGGACTTTCCCCTGCGCAGTCCTGCAAAGGCCAATCCTCTCTGATCCTGTTCAATGTCTCCGTACGGCCATTAAATGAGCTGATCAGGCAACATCGACTGAAGTGCTAGGAGCAGACAGATGAGACACCGCGCTGCCTCTCCCTCGCTGCAGACGATCAGTCTAGATCTGGGGGCTTGCTTTACAGCCTGCGGCTCTTTCTAGTCCAAAGTGAACCTACTACATAAGGCAAGTGGAAGTTCTTTGTAGCTTCCAGGCAGCTTGGAGCAACTCATCACACAATGCAGGGGTTTTGGATCAATTTGAGCTCCTTTACTCCTGGAACAGTTCCCAATGGACTCTGAGCAACTCAAAAAGCCATATAAGCTGCCAACAGGCTAAAGTGGGCATTACAGCAGCAGAGATGCAAAAGAAACTTAGTTTTGCCTCCTTCCCCATTGTAAATTCTCCTATGCCAGCTCTAGATTAGGCAGGGGGTACACAGAAGCTGTTGAACGGCTAGATGCCCTTATGTTGCCTGATGCTTTGGTGACGTATTACACTGGTTTGAACTGGTATGGGCTTGCAAAAGGGTACAGGTTGGTTCTAATGCTGACCGTGACTGGCACAACCAGCGGGCTTCACTTTCCCCCATTTACGTTGCAGAAATGCCATTGACTTGGCTGTAGTTACTCCCAATTTACACTAGCATGAGGAGGAGGAGAGTCAGGCCCCTGGTACCTGAAGTCTGTTCTCTCACCATTCCCTTAGATGCAAACGTGGAGCCCCAACTCCCACGGATGTCAATAGGAGTTATGAGTCTGGAAGAGGGATTGGATTTTTCTGCTCAGAATGCAATGAGTTATACGTCAGCTACACGCACCGTAGTTTGGCAGAGATTTACTGATTGCTTTGCTCTAAACTATTTGTTTTAAAAAATACAGCGTATTTCATTACATAGGATTTATTTTACCTGTTATGAATCAGGGCTAAAAGCACTTTAGAAAGACAATGCACTTTGCTGAACAGGGGTGTTGCAGTCAGTCAAAGTAAATGAGAAGACCGGTCTAGAGCCAAAAGGCAAGAAATGGGGTGTTATCAAGAGAGAGGACTCCCAGAAGCATCTGCAAACCAGGTGCTGATCAAGTCTTTGCTGGGGACGACGAGAGGAAACCTAGCACTTGGCGTTGATGGCAGAGATGGGCCTCAATCAAAACTCCGGTTTCGGCAGCTGCCAGTTTGTGCTGGTCTGGCAGAATTAATAAGAAAAATGATTCCTTTTACTTTCCGAACTTAAGATTTCCTTTTGGTTATACAAGCCAGTGCTCTGTCACTCCTGATTAGATGAGAACTAGTAATTGCCGCTGTCAATCTGGGAGCACCGTTCTCTTTCTGCAGCACTTGTACGAGCTATCGGCCTCCCTGTTCATTTGAGAGGATTTCTAAGAAGGGGCCATTTAAGACGGCAGTAGGTGTTCACACAGCCGAAGGGTGCAGAGCTGGGGTACCCACTCCTCAGCTGCAAGACAAAGACGGTACCAAAAGCCAAATCCTTCCACATCCCAACATGCGCCCACCAGCTCAGAGCTGCTCCAGAGATTGAATTTTGCACAGTATGGCCTAATATTTCAATCCATCCATTTCTCTAAGATGTTCCTTTGCCAACAGACCATCATCAGGAGACCCTTTACAGACAAATCCAGCCCTACCAGGAAACTCTGCAAAAATTGCCTGGGTTTCATCAGAAGATGTGGTCCTGATGCATCAATCATTTTTGGACTTCTGTAGATTATGCAGATGATGCCCAGCTGAAGCTCCGGCGTGACGACTCCACATACATCAGTAAAGCTCAGCCATTTCGTTCCAGCGGAGAGCTTGGCCCTGGAGTCTGTGCCATTCTCCTTCCACTAGACTGAAGGTTTACACTAACCAGAGCCAAATGCTACATCCCAGCACAACACTTGAGTTTGTCTCCGCTCCACTTGTTCTACAGGCCGGGAATTTCCTTGGAAAGTGGATTGCAGCTGCTAAAGCAAATCAAGTGTAACCTTAAATCACAGGGTTTTAAAGAAATTCTTAGAGGGTCTCTCAATGAGCTATATTAAGTCCCAGAAGCATTAATGGGTGTTAAGTGGTACACCGAGATAAGAATATACCTCAGGGTGAAGAATGCCTGATATAGCTCAGAGGTCAAGTGAAATGACACTTATCTACAGGCAGCTCAATCTTTTTCTTTTTTGCATTTGCCGTCTAGATTTTTCCTACTTGAAAAATGTGTAAACCAGCCCCCTTTTTAAATCAGGAGCCAGGCAAGGATTCTCCTGGGTCCATCAGCAGATAAAAGACAGACGCAGCACTTAGGGCAAAAATGCCAGGGTAGGCCTTCCTAGGGTAATGGAGCCCAAGAGACTCACCCAAATTACTAACAAATTACGAGGAAGTCAGAGCTCCCTTCATTAAAGCAACCATGCAGGGAAAAGTTCCCTTTCAGTAAATAGTGAGCTCACCTGAAAGCTTGTCCACTTGATTGACTTGTTCTTAGAGAGCAAAAAAAAGGCCTCTCATGCTCTGTCTGGTTTCAGACCCACAAATTTGGGCTTGATCCTGGAGACACTTCCTATCAGACATCTTGCTTGCTGCAGAGACTCATGATTAGGGCTTTGGTGGGGTTTGCTCTCATTAGTAACATAGCAATGAACCCTGTTTGCAAGCTTACCACCTCTCTGCTTTTCCCAACACCCTTCCCTGGGGGAGGACTCTTTACTTCTAGTCCACCAGACCTTCCTGTCATGGCCATGCAAGCTTGGTAGGCAGCAAGGAGGCAGCCAAGCCGTGGTCCTCCAGTCCCTGCATCTGAAGGGGATTCACAGCCTAGCACTTTCACCTGAGGGGTTTGCTGTGCTGGGGCGGTGCAAAGCCCAAGTGTGATAACCCTCAAGGCATCTGGCATGTGTATCCATTCACCCAAGATTTCTATTAAGAGGGGTTAAATCTCAAAAGATGAAGCTTTCATTCTTGTGGGTTGAGGTGCTTTGACTGATGCCGGTATTGGACTGGTGCATGTTTAAACTGCGTTTCAGTGAATGTGGTGTGCTGGTAAGCACTTCAGTGGTAGCTCTCTACACGGTGATTTCCCCAGGACGATTCACAGAGCCAGAACAGCAGAAACTGAACCCCCACGGGGAAGGACATTTGCTACCTAACAGCGTTTTTATAAAAGCCACAATAAAGAAAAAAGTAGTACCATTAGATCTGTATGCTAAGCCATGTGATGCCGACCTGCTGCAGCAGAGCATTTGACTGCCCAAGTCTGGGATCTTTCTTGAATGGTAGGTTAAGGTTTCCTGTCACCTACAAGCAAGGGGCAGAAAGCTGGTCCTGACAGGCTACCCAAACCTGGAGGATCCGAGATTGAGAACTATGAGTCTATCATCTTCGGACAGGTAAAATCGCAGCAATTTGCCTTACTCACATATGCAGTTACTTCAGCTGCGCACGCAAAACAGGGGATAAATCACAGGACCAGATGACCACAGCTGGCCAGCTGCAACTTTCCAACTTTGGGATTTAGCATCTCCTCTCTGGCTGCTCTGTCCTGGTCCGATCCACCTCTTCTGCAGTGCTCTGGTTTTTTTTCCTGTCCTTCCTTTTCACCTCTTCCCCTCAGACCTTGAAGTCCAGTGTGGGAACTCCCCTACCGGGATGAAATCCCGATTCAGTGATCATCACCTTTTGAACGGTGCAGTCCGTCAAAGCCTCAGTACCATGAACAAAAGCTCCCTTGCCTGTGCTTAAAGCCAGTTGAATTTCCCTGGTGATCTGGCACGAGTGCAGCTAAGCTTATTATCAGCCTAATGGGAGAAGGTTGTTAATCGTGGGAGATTTCCCAAGTCAACCTGTATTGGATTGATCATGAGATTCAGGACCAGTTTCTACACCGACTTGCCACGCAGTTGTCATAGACTTCAATAGAGTGGAATTTAATGCAGAATTTGGCCCTTTTCACATTAGAGAAACAGTAACGCTCAGATTACTACGAACACATGGCAACAGTTTTATTGCCCTGTTACTACCCTTACACTGGTCTGAATCAGGGGTAACCACACTGAAATGAATGGGGTTACCTTACTGAAAAGCTGAGATCAATGGATGGAAAAAGAAAGCGAGAGAGAAGGAAGGTAGGAACTTTATTAGTAGAAAATGATTATATATCATATATCATATATAATATATGATATATTAATATATCAGCTAATATGTATAGATATATGCTACTAATATATATATATTGCCGTTGTTCTGGTAGAAGGATCTGATTATGCAAATTTTTATGAGGAATTTAACGAGCAGCATCAAACGAGGCAGTTTGAGGTGATACATTTTGTAAATTAAATTATAACTTTGTAAAAAAAAAAAATGTATTTTGATTGTCTTGTAAAATGTTTCACGCTGCAGGCTTACAAGCAACCCCTTCCAACATGCGAATAGCCCTCCTTCCAGGCACTGCTGTCACTTGGAGACCTAGATCAGTGCTAGGTGCTTTGGGCGAACTCCTGGCCCAGCAAAACCAATGGGGGTTTCGCCTTTTTATTTCAGTCGGGACTTCACCTCTTTCACTGCAGCACCGATCAGCGCATCAAAAAGCTTCGGGAGCTCTTCAGGGCAGCACAACCGCCTTTAATGTGACTGGCCTCATTCCACACGGCCAGAGTTTAGCTCTGCAATGTAAACACAGACCATTTTAAATGACTCGTTGAAAACTCTTTATCCTGCCTCCCATTCTGCCTAATGGAGTTGTTAAGATGGCAAATGCATGACCTGCTCCTATTGGAATTTCAATATACCCAGGAGTCATTGGGAAAATATTATTTTGCAGCTGAAATGCTCAAAAATACATTCTTTTCATGGACTAAAGCACAACCTTTATATACGACATTGGGTATTTAAACAAACAATACAAGAATAAGCCGCTTTTCTGCTACAACATGGAACAAACCGTCGGTGAACGGTAGTAAAGTGATGGGCTGTTCAAGGACGTTTCTCAAAATGGGTCTGCTTTAGGTGGCTCTGTGAAGATGATCTGGGTTGCTGCAAGATTGTGTGGGAGGGGCTTTTGCTGTGCAGTCAAACATGACCAGAGAAATCAGAATGCATATTCTCCTTCCCTCTGATTAATAGTCCCAGTCAATGTCAACTAAGTTATTCCTATTGACATATCTATGAAATACTTGCAGAATCAACAGCTATAAAATGGATAGCAATGCAGTGGCACCATAAAGCCGTAACGTTCGTGTCTATTGCAATCAAGGCTTTTAAAACCTAATTACTTCTGGGTGACATCAGTCATATATTTTCATGTAAAATCACAGTGGCATGCGACTGCCCAGCAAAATAAAAGAAAACAAATGATGTCCTATAATAATGGAGAAATGGCCTATCATTTTTAATCTGGCAAGAAAGCTCCAACTGATGAAGCTTAATACAACTTGTTAAAACACCTAACAAGTGAGGCAGTGATTAAGTATTGTCCTTTTGCCTCTGGGAAATGGGATCTGCTCTCACCAGGTACAGAGTGATTGAAATAGCCTTTGCAACTGATTGAACCGCACATAAAGTAACTTCTAATGATCTCAGTCCACTTTGAGCCATAAAGATTTAGAAGGAACAATATTTTAAAAATGATCAAGTTCCACTCTTTTTATTAGTGAGGATAAAACACCTCTGTGGAGGAAATTAAACAGAATAAATTGCTTAAGCCTTCTGCAGTTTCCATCATTTAGCTGTGCTGGAATGGCACCGTTTAAGAGAGGAAACTCTTCAGAGGACCAGATCCAAAGTCCTCCCTCTGATTTCAGCTACTCAGATCTTACTCAATGTGAAGCTGGGCTTAGCAAAGTCCTTAGCGTTTCCTTTTTCAAACAGCTCTCTTGCTCAGTCTAGTTTAGTACTATTATCCAGGCCCCGGTACCAGAACATACATGCAATGCATCCCCCGATCCTTATACACACGTGCCCTGCTGCCTTCTCCATTGCACATATGGGGAATAGAGGCACCGAGAGTGGCTAAGTTGTTTGCCTAGGTACACAAAGCCTGCAAGGGGCAGCTCTCCTTCTCCTGAGCTCCAAGCTAGTGCCCTTCTCACAAGAGGATCCTGTCTGATCCCAGCTCCAACATGCTGCATTGCCACCAAATTACCTCTACCTTAATCTCTCCACAGGGACAGACAGTCACAAACTCCCAGAACAGGTTCCAACCTTCTCACCGGCTACGGCAAAGCCTGCTCCATTTTGTTCTTCTCCCTTTTATTAAGGACACGCTTCCACACTCTTTTCACAGTACTTAAATTAAGTTTTCAAGGTTAATTGCCCAATTTGATGTCTTTGGTTCAATAAATAATTCAGAGACAGTTTACTTCCTTTCATGTAAAGATGCCTACTGAGAGTACAGCAAGCAGGCACTTCCTTTGCTGTGCTGTTAGCTATTGGGTAGAAGGGATTTTTCTCATTTTTGGAAGCACTTACGCTCTT
>NW_005842174.1:1875314-1882114 GCF_000455745.1 Alligator sinensis
CCAGAGGACAGGGGGACGAAATCAGTCATTGGAAGGGATCATAGCAAACACAGCCCAAAGCTATCGATTTAAGTTATTTCCAAAGTTAGCTGTCCAGCGATCATCCTGTTCCTTCCAACCATTGTTAATATAATAACACTGCTGTACCTTCGGCAAACCACTGCTGCCTGAGTGTTTGCTAGGGCAGGTCGACTGATCAAACATGTGTAGAAGCCACCTGTATGCTCTTGGGGACTGTCTGCCCTCCCCTTCTCCTTCTCTAGCCCTTCATGTCCACCACACCAGGTACAGTAAGGGCCCAATCCACAGCCGAAGGGTTAATGCAATACAAATGGGATAAAAATTCAGGTCTGTGTCCATCTGCACACTCAGAGCCAACTAACCTAAATCAGCATGTTTGCAATGCAGTTCTGCAGAGTGACACCAGCTGAGCAGGAGACGCCGGGATTAGCTATCAGATGATCACAACATGTTGGTTTGGACTAAACTTCCTGGGTAGGAAGAAGGAGAAGTCTCTTTCTCTCAGAAAACATCAGCCCTCTTCCCCCACAGCACCCAAAATAAGAGCTGGAAAATGGCCTGACTTGGGTTTATCCTTGTGTGAATGGTTTATGCAGCTAGTTTATCAAAAATGTTAGGCATTATTTTTCAGGACTCAAGGCAGGAAAAATACTCGGGAGTCCAAAGTTGGCCAGACTCTTAAAAGCTGAGGCCTCTTCAGCAATACCAAGTACCTAATCTTGGTGTAGGACATAAATGACCCAGGTGCATTAGGATTGTGTTAGAAACAATCCCCAGGGAGCTGTGTTGGGGATTGTTTTAGTTCCCCGTAACCAGAGGATGATGAGGCAAGTAGTTTTATCCCCACTTCTTAACTTACCAAAGTTGAAAGAGCACTGTACAGACCAACTACCTAACACATGTGCGGTGCTGTCCAAGTGGCAGATTTTCATTGCCTGCTAAACACAAGTATTTTAGCTGCGGTTAGTAGTGCATGAAGCAATAGCAGGTGCTAAAGGCACGGACACTTGCATAAGGAGAGCTATGGGTTCCCTAAAAGGTTAGAGTCGATCGGCTCAGGCAGTGCCAGTGCTCTCATCAGTGGGTCCGTAGCTCATGGGGCATTCAAATATCAGGTGTAACTGGGACCATTGCTGCGTGGAGTTTGTACCAGAATGGAAATGATTTGGCCTTAGGGCTCGATTGAGACACAGGTCACCTTGCAGGATGCGGTTCGTGGATGGGGGTTATATGGAAAGGAGCTCATGCTGTGTGTCCATACTCATATCTGCACTATTTTGGTGCCTTGATCCAGGTGGTTGAAGTCAATGTGTGTTTGCAGTTGCTCTGATGGGGCTCTATGTGTCAAGTTCACTCGCATTCAAAGGTTCCCCCCACAAGCCTATATAACACTTAAAACCAGCTTGGCTTCCACCCTGGGAGCCCATGGACTGCACAGCCAGATGGGGGTGAATTTAAGCCTCTGACCATGAAACTATTTTTAATCCAGCTAAGTGCTATTAAAGGATATACAACCTGGGATCTAATTGTCTGCCCACTCTTAACCAGGCCTATTTTTGCTTGCCCCCTCCAGTCTGTAAAGGGAAATAACAGTATAAGCCATTTATATAATCATGTAAAAGCTTGGTACCTCATTTTTTTGGGGTGTACTCAAATAGGAAATATGGGTCAGTGGTTAGAGCACAGGCCTAAGCTTAGACAATGCAGGTTCAAGTGCCTGTTTCTCCACAGACTTCGGGTGAGACCTTGGGAGAGTCCCTCAGCCTCTCTGTAGCTCAGTTTCCCATACGTAGAAAGGGGATATTAGCACTGCCCTCTCTTACAGGAATGTTATAAGGATAAATACATTACAGGTTTGAGGCACCCAGATATTGCAAGACCAGGGAGTATCAAAATCCTGTAGGCAGATGTAGGTGGAAAGATCAGTTACTCAAATGCAGAAATGACCTACATTGTGCCTACAAATAATCCCAGATGGAAAAATTGTGCTGACCAATATTAGCTCTTGCAAACTGCAGGTTTGGGCAATCTGGTTCTCAGCTTAGCTAGTCTTCCCTGAGCACAGTGGATTCAAATGTTTGCAACCCGCAGCATATTCAGCATGCATCTGATCAAAGCTAAAAGGGGGGAGGGAGGGTGGATCAGGAAGGCAATGTTGTAAAAGATGATAGTTGTTAAATCTAATTTCAATACTGTGTATACATAACCTTTAACTGGGAGAGGGCTAAACATTCCAGACATGTCCGGTATATTGTAATTTTTGCATCGTTTCACATTACTCACAAGGTACATTAGATGGACACTGAAGGATGAATTATTCTTTTCAGCAAAACATTTTTGTGGAGTAAGTAAATTTATCTTACAGGGAGAGTAAAAGGAAGAAATATGGCATTAAAATGTGCAGATCTGAGTTGAACACATCTCTCTTTTACAGGGAAACCATGATTTAAGTGCACTCTATTACTAATGTTTAATAAAAGCCATAATTCAGAATGTCAGCAAAGGCTGTGTGCATTGAAACTATGATTCGGGGAAAAATGACATGGACATTTTTCAATACAGTAGCTCTTCTTTAAGCCATTTGTCTGGAGGCCTAAATTAGCTTTGAAATATACTTTATCTTTTATAAAAAGGCATTGATACAGCAATTATGCATCATCAATTAATTTTACCTATAGTACTGGAGGGGACAAAGTTTATGCAAATGGTCATTCCTTGACCTTCCATCCCATAAGGAATATTTTGACCGTGGAACTGTGGTTTATAGAAACGAGCAAATAATTTTAAACATATAATTTACCCAGTCAATACAGCCCCTTTTCCTTCTGGTCTATTATCAATGGGCTGATCATGATTTTCTTGATTTATGAATACCTTGTGATGTTTTTTAAAGTTTGCATTGTTTGCATACAAGTATCCCAGGGTGCTTGATACTGAATATTCAACACCGGCTGGTTAGTTGCTATTGGTCAGAAGTCACATGGCACCTCTGAGCTCTAACTAGAGGACGGTGAACGCTGCCGGAGCATCAATGTTTTTGCCAGCGTATGAAAGATGAGATTTCTATAAATATTTAGGCCCATGACACTGGAATTCGCTTTCAGCATATATTCCTGAAGGTAGAATGCAATTGTGTGAAGGCTGAACATCAAAAGAAATGCAATGGTAATTGCAAAAGCTCTGGCAAACTTCAGTGGAACTTATTTTGCAATATTCCTCCAGCTCTACAGGTGGTTTAAGAGAGCAGGTCAGAAGCTACACCATACGCTAAGCTGACCTGAAAGCAAGAGATCCAGAATGGCAGTTTAGGGCCCAGTCCCATTAACCATGAAGAGCCCTGACTCAGGTGAGCAATTCTCTGCTTTCTTGGGAAAGAAATGAGGGTTCAAACCCTTCATGCTTGCATTGCACAGAGTCAACATTGCGCACCAGACAATGCCCCGGAGCTTGTGTGCATCTGTTCAGCCAGTGCAAAGTGACCCTCGGGTGGGTGACGTGATGCAGCAAAACTCCAGCGTGCCAAGACAGAGATAGCACCATGCCTTCCACGGGAATCTATGGTGCATGCAATGGGGAAGTATTGCCTTTACGGGGTTGCAAATGAGGGGATTCAGGACTGAGAAAGCCAAGGTCCCTTCCTCCACAGTTCCGCTGCATGCTCCTTGGCAATGTGAAAGACCCCAAACCAGGACTTCACCCCAAGTGCATTTATATTAAGGCTACGTCTTGATGATGGCAGTGCCCTCAGGCCAGCTGGGCTGCCCTGAGCCCAGAAGCAGCATAGCGGACTAATGGGCACAGTCAGTCCAGCTGTCTGCCACATGGATGCTCTAGTTGGGGCTGGTCCTGCGTTGAGCAGGGGGTTGGACGAGATGTGACCTACTGAGGTCCCTTCCAACCCTCATTTATATGATTCTATGGACATAGCCAGAATGAGATAGCAAATGGTAGAAGTGGGCTCCAAAGTGTCTCCTGGCAGCCCACGCTCAGTACTGACTTGCAGGAGAGCAGAGAGATTTGGTAAACGGCAAATAAGCTGTTTATAAGCCCCCCACTCCCTGTACTATTGCCTAGAGGCAGCTGGGAGGCTGGAGTGCAGCACTGCAGGGAGCTGGCTGCAGCATGACCTGGCCTGAAGGATTATTTTTCATCTGCTGCAAACTCTCTCCTTTTTTTTTTTTTTTTTCTTAAAGCAAATGCTGAAGACTCTCGAGCTGCTTGCTCCCAGGTGAACTCCAGCTACTCTCCAGGTGCCAACTTGCTGAGCCAATGCAAAACAGGGCCTGTGCCACTGAGATGAACTTCGGTACGGCCCACACAGGTGGTGCAGAAGGGCTAGAAAACAGCTGGGAAGTCGGTCTATCCGTCACAGGTACATACTGCCCTCAGAGGCATTAACCCAATTGCAGCCTTCCCTCGTACTGGGAAAGGCCCATGCATCTTGCACTCTGCTATCTCCTCTGGCTACACGTTTGTGCTCTCCTGAGCACTGCTTTCTGCACTTCGGAAAATGAGCATTAGCTGGGTCTGCACAGGCACCCTTGGGTTTCATATCCCTGGGAAGGGCGATTCCCACCTCAGAGCTATTGTTTCTGGCTCTTGCTCTGGATACACTCGGGTTGTCTTTGAAGGATTTCAGGAGAACCACACAAAGAGCCAAACCTCCTTTTTATGACAGCTTAATCTTGAGGGAACATTTTAGAAGCTTCTCCACTCCCCAGCGATGCCTTTATGCCTCCCACCTGGGAACGCTGGATGTTCAATTCCTACTCAGACTACTTAGCTTGTAACTCATGATACTCCAAGAAGGACCAAAGCAAATCATCGTGTCGAATATCCCCATGATCTTTAGGGCATGGTTAGCTACTTTCACTGCATGTTTCCCTACCAGCCTTTCAGTAGGGCACTTCCCCAGCATCTGGAAGGCACCTCACTTTGTGCAGGGCTTTCAAACACAGGCTGCGTGCAACCAGGCACCACTTCATTTCCCAGTGCAAGTTAGGGTATTGCATATGGAGAATTAGAGGTGCCCATTCAATCTTTGAGCATGGATAACATAGTCTGGCTACCATTCAGTCGTTGAGCATGGATAACATAGTTTGGCTACTATTCAATCTTTGAGCATGGATAACATAGTCTGGCTACCATTCAGTCATTGAGCATGGATAACATAGTTTGGCTACCATTCAATCTTTGAGCATGCATAACATTGTCCATGAACCTCATGTTGTTCCATGCAGGTAATGGGATTCATCCTTCCCAGCCTAGGATGTGGCCCAGCACTGCCGTGTGCTGTTAACACTTGGCATCTTGGCTCTGCTTCAGTGGTGTGGTGCCACCATGCCAGAGGGTTTCTATTGCTCTCTCTTTGGATCTTTATCACTGTGGCTCTTTAGGATTAAACGGGGCTATTCAGTTTGAAGTCCTGTATGCTGCAGATCATTATGAATGCAGCAAGATATTCAAAGATCTTTTTTAAATGTATCCAGCAGCCCAGTAAAGCTGGGCATTAACAGTGCCAGATCCTCAGCTTGGGCCAATAGGGACTATGCCACTCTACATCACCTGAGGATCCAGGCCATCAACTCTGCCGTCCTTTTAAAGTCTGACCTGCAGCTAAAACCTTTCCTGGTGCTAACTGAAGCCCTTTTAGGAAGACTGAAGCTGCAAGCTACAGGGCAGGACTGACCCTCTCCGCTCTGTTCCCAGGGAAATGCCACACGGTAGTAGTTCTCAGCCCAATCAGCATACCACCCCTCAATTAAACTCTCTTTAAACTTTAAAGGTATACTTAAATGTATTTTTATGGCCCCATTACTTTCTCTTTATAACCCGAGGTGAAGGCTGGAATCCTGTCTGAGACGTTTTAAAGGTTACATGAACAATTCAGCTCTCTCTCATCAAGTCCTTTCATATTTTACTTTAAAATCCCAAACAAGCCCCACCAGCCACCCTGTGCACAGCAGGGCAGGCCACGGCACAGGGGCTGGAAGAACAAAGGGACTCCTGCTACCCACAGCAGTTTATTCCATTGGCCCCGCTCCAGCATCATGCCCATGCGATTCCAGCACAATTACAGTGAAGGCAACACGGAGACGTCGTTGTAAGACGTGCACAATGCCCAGATCCTGCCCAGCGCTTAAGCATGTGCTTAACTTGAACTAAGAGTTCAAGCTGACTTCAGTTATGTGTCTGTCGCCTGTGGAGCCATGATTTGTCAGTGTTTCTACTCCCAAGTTTAAGTGCTTTGCAGGATTGGGATCAAAAGAGAACCAGACTTACACGGCATCATTGCTAGTTTATGCCTATCTGAGAGAAGACTCAAACCCAAGACACACAGTTTGGCAGAGCTCTGTAAGCTCTCTCTTAACTTCCCTTCCACCCCTGGGTTCACCAGGGGCCCAACCTTTCCAGTCCAGTTTACCAACCTGTGCATGATGTGGAGGCAGAATTGCTAATGATGGGTATGTAAACTTTGGCATGGAGCAATGCCAATATTTTGCATGGTTACGCAGTGCTGCCATCAATATTAATGCGGTGCTAATATGTGAAGTTCCACCAGCTGCGTCCATTCTCGAGGGATACTTCAACTATTTATATTCGTAGTAATGAGCAAGCTGTTATTATATAATCAGGCTGTTTGAGAAGGCTTTGGAATAAAATTCTCTCTGTGAATTAGTGAGCAACTGAACCATATTTAGAGCCATGAGACACCATAGATTTAGTGGCTCAGGCTTACATAGTTGATAGAGCCAGAGAAGGATGGTTTTGAGGAAGAG
>NW_005842174.1:1882145-1887215 GCF_000455745.1 Alligator sinensis
GGGAAGAAAAGGCTAAACCAAGGTAAAAAAATTAATTGAGCTGAGACATTAATTTCAAGATCATGGGTTTTGACAGAATCTGTCTAATTCAAATCCTTCTGCAATGAGTAATATTCAGGAACTACTGCTCTAAGGGCTTTAAGCATTTAATTTATGTTAAAAAGCAATAAATGTGAACAACCCAAAGGGCACCAAAATCATGAGAAATATGCCAAAATTATCACAGAGTTGGGCCAGGATAGTGTAAGGCAGGAGATTGGATGCAGGAGGAAAGGACTGTGATCAACTAATGCTTTGGGGCATAAAATTCATTACCACCAAGGGGCAAATGGACTCAACCTCTTGTCTCCAGCTGTTAGCAATCTGCAACAGGGACATTATGGACCATCTTTTGACCTTCTTCTGAAGTATCTGATATTGGACACAGCAGGAGATGAGATATTGAACTTGCAAGGGCCACTATGATCCACCATCACATATCCTATGCTGTCAGCAATTGCACACTCTCCATTTGGCACTATTCTGATATAGGAGGCTACATTTCTTTTCAGGGGAAGATGTATTGGAACATTCAGCCAATTATTGGATACCTTTCTAGGTTATTTAGAAAGGAGAAGATAAATCCTGCCATTCCAAAAGTGATCGCCTGAAATGGATGGCTTATGGGGCCCCATTCCTCAGCCATAACAAGCACTGCAGTTCTGGAGGGGGAGACTGCCAGGCATTAGACAGTCTTGGGCTCAAGTCCCAATAGAAGCTCATTTGGATTTATAGCCTCACCAGGTCCTTAGAGTTGGATCCCGTGGTGCTGTGGCACCTCGCCCCATGCTGCCATCCCAGCCTGTTCCTCTGACATACGGACTTCGCGCCTCCTGAGCGCTCTACCAGTGAAGAGCTAGGTTTGCCTGGCCTCCACCTTGCAGTCTGAATCACAGAACCGCATGCAAAAGAGTTAAACGACTGTAACTGTTAAAAGACTGTAGCTGGAAACTGCTCCAAACTTGGCTTTGGCCAAGATAGGCTTCACAAATGCATGCTGAAGTCAACAGGAGCTTCTGAGTTCTTATGTCTTTGAACATCTGGCTTCTTAGTTCAAATGTGGACACAGGACAGTTAATACAGAGTAATTTATCCCAGACTTTACTCCAGAGTAAATTTACTCAACGGTCAGCAGCGGACACCGAGTCTCTCCCCCAGGCTGGCTGCCTACAGTAGGAGATATGCCTCCTCCTGACATTAGATGATAGTGGGACAGGTTTGCACTGAGGAAACAACTACCCTGGGGCAGGAGGGAGGGGGATTAAGCAGGAGAGCAGACACACAGCTGAATCACTGATGCAAGTCACCCTCCTGAGAGGTAACTTTATCTAGGTGTAAGGCCACATGCTACACCTATGCCACTTTTACAATGGCATAAAGTCAGTGTACTCCATAATAAAAATGCCATGTGTGCACACTCTTAAATGTCTAAACACATACTTAAGAGCCAAACTTTGGGACTTATTTCTTGAAAACAGCTGAAACAGCCATCCCCCACTCACTCAGAGTCTTCCACCAATGCTGGAGAGGTGGATAAAGCAAAAGCTTATAGCTGCATGGCAGTTCCCACCCCACCAAGAGTTCATGGTTGCTTTCCCCTGAAGTTGGGTTTGGGTTGATTTCTAGAGACTGACCTAATTCCTACTAGCCAACAGTACTTTTGGCATCAGTTTTAATGGGGACTAGATCAGGCTGATAGGTTTGCATACAAAACAAGGAGAAACCACATCTGAATTCTACTGTTACCGACCAGCAAAGACATCACAAGACTTTGGTACCAAACACTGAGATCGTGTGGCAAAAATTATGAAAGGGCATTATTTTCCTAGCAACATAACTGCCATTCAGAATGAAATCCTTGGGCTAGGAAAACTTCGAAGCATAATAAAGCACAACTCACTTGCTTTAATCAGAGCTGGAAGAAGGCTGTGATTGCCTGAATTGAAAAACAGGTTTCTCTTCCAGTGGCAAATCTGAAATTTTGTCAATTTTTATTATTGTTTTGGGCTCCCCCAATAGCAAATGAATGATGTGCTATATTTCTGAATAGATTACACACTCTTTGTCTTTTGGTATCCAGTAAGGAACAGGGACAAGATACACTTTCCCTCTTAAAACAATCTGAAAATTCCCTCTTTTCAAATCTGAAAATGCTTTGCAAGTGATTTAGCTTTTTTTCAAATGATGAATATTTAATTGAGTTAAAAGTGGATTAATGACCATTTTTTTCCCATCCCGGATTGCAGCAAGTTGTAAACTTCATTACCAGGGAACCTGGTTCTAATTGCAAAATTGATAACAGAGGTGTGAAAATTTACACCTGTGATAATAAAAACTAGTTTCTCCTCATGCATCTGCATTATATCTTCTGAGTTCTCTCAGACACATAGTCCAAATATGTCATACACGCTAGCAGTAGCAGTTAGGCTGCAGTGAGTAAAAACCCACCAAAATCTCTCCCTCAAACACAGACGCAGACCAGATGAGGAATGCAGTGCATATGAAACCATGTCTAAGCCTATCCCAACCATACAGTTGGTCTCATAAAAAGACATCACCTACAACAATCCTTGTCTTACACACACACATACACAGGCACAGGTCAGTGTGTAAAACGTGCTTGTGGGAAGAATATTGGGGAAACCAGTGTAATGTGGCAGTGCAGAGATTATAAATGTATAACATTTGACTGGGGTGATATGACCGTGGCACCCATTCCTGCCTGGGGCAGGGGGTCAGGCCTGATGATCGGTTTAGGTCCCTTCCAACCCTAAGCACTATGAAACTATGACATGGTTTTGCAGGGGAAGGGGGAGAAGGAAGACACAGGGTTGGATCCAGAAGCCTCTAGAGCCCATTGAAAGACTCCAGCACAAGGCTATGGATCAGACCACAGTTACGCTGAAGTGAGCGCTGTGGAGCAGATATGATCTCTCTCTCACACGATATATTTACTCTTTATTTTTAAATTGCTGAGGAAAGGGAAATGCTCAAGCTCCTGTTCCCAGTTCAGCAGCCATGGTGTGTTATTCAATCCCTGCTGGGAACCAGGGGATTATCCGAACGCCCAAGAGCCACAGTCACTGACCAGGATCCCACTGTGCAAGGCTGCAAAGCAACACGCTTTACAGCAAAGGACCTGCCCAAATGGACCCCCACACAAAATGAAAGACTATTATGCACAAAGGCATAATCCCAGGAATCCCATGAAAGAAAAAAAAAAAAATCAAACCCTTTCCATAAATTAATTGGCAGTAGAAACAGCCCTGTCAGGACACAACAGGCATCTCAGCACTAACTCCCAAACTAATGCCATAATCTCTGGCCCGTGGACTCAGAGCTAATGCTGAAAACTCAGCAAAGTGCCCAGGAGTTTTCCTGGGAAGACTGGGAAGTTTGGATCCAGCCCCAAAAGGAAGTGCTGTCACTCAGGATACTGTGCGCAGTCAGATGTGTAGATGAATTAGAGCCGTCAGAGTGAATCTAAGTTGAAGCCATTATCACCTTTGCACGATGCGTCTGGAAACTGGAGCGAAATACCTTTCATTTATACTGAAACAGAGGGTGCTTTAACAAGTTTGGTTTGGTTAATAACAGTATATTCAAGAGTCTTGTGACAAATGTGCTAAAGCCATAAAAGACATAACTCACCTCTTTTTCCTCCCCTGAGCACATCTTCTAATGATTTTTATACATATATTTTACTATGCACTCTGTTTCTTAAGAGATCATTGTCTCTATCTTGGCTAATTTATTAAAGATAATTGGTATGGAAGTTCCTGTTCCTTCTCCAGTGTTAAAGCTGGCTGGGTCTGTATAGGAGCATTATCTCAACAGACTGTATTTTGCTTCAGAAAAGAGATTTTTGAGATGATGCTTTTTCCACCTTCAGATGTTTTTCTTGCAGCTCATTTTAGTAGCGAGACATCCTCGGCTTCCTCTACTAACGCAAGAGACAAGAAGATGCAAGATCCATTGATTCACCTTAGGGAATACTTTGGAGAGATCAAAAAGTGCTAGTGTGCAAGCTGTTTCCTGTGGGAGGAGCACGACAGTACAATCAATCCACGAATGCATTGTAAAATCAATGCTCTGCATAATTAGGGCACTCCAAGGGTAAAAAAAAATTCCTCTTCAATGCATAACAGGAATCTTGAAGGCTGGAGATCTTACAAGCCCCTGAACAAACAAATTTTAAATAAAGGTTCAGAGGCAGGGGCTGTAGATCTTGGATTGATACAAAAGCCTTTTATCTCGGCAGTGGCTGCACAATGACAAGAGTGCTGAAGTTATGATCACACATGAGACAACCTGCTCTGTTCTCAGTGAGGCTACCCAATATTTCAAAACGCCGTCCCCTTCTACCTGTTTGCGGAAATTATGAATAGAAAGATCTCTGGATGGGCCGTCAGCCAAAAGACGTGGTGTATTTGCGCGGAACAGAGGTCTTTCAGGAAAATGCCTACCCTGAGACCAAACGAATTTGGTGTATGCTCTGGAGCAGCTTCAATTCTGCAATGTCCCAGGGATGTTGACCTCCGAGCGTGACCAAAGGAAACCCGAGGTTACGTCCATCAAAGGTTACCCTCACTGAAAGGACTAAGTCATGATAGGTCGAATCGGTACAAAACACATCAGACACCAGTTCTTGCCTTTCTTCAACTGTAGCATCAGCACCAGGATGGCAAACGGGGATGACCCAAGTGTAGATGAGATTGCAGACCTGCTTTTTCTTCTTCCTGAATAGGGCAGAGGCATTTTCAAGGTGAAACTCTGCTGTCCGTGGGGATCTGTTCTCCATAGTCAATGCCAGGGTCTCAGTTGGTGTCAGGAAGCACCTTCTAACCTCCCTGCCTGTACGGATCTGCATGCAGGATTGGGCATTTTAAAAGGTTTCCAATATTTTCTAAGGACCACTTGAGGCTGCATCATAACCCCCTGGGTTTGAGCCCCGTGTCCCAGTCAATATTGTATTCTGCACTGCTCTTGGAACATGAAAATAGATCCAGGCATACACTCCTGGGCTTCCCT
>NW_005842174.1:1887246-1902685 GCF_000455745.1 Alligator sinensis
TACCGTTGAATGACAAAGAGGTCGAATTCTATAAGAAAAAGAAATTCCTCTCAATAAACTCCCTCATTTTGGGGTCAGTAGAACAGGTCAATAAATAAATAAATACCTCCCCCCGCTTTTTTCTTAAAATCATACTTTGTGCCACAAAGCATCATCTTCCACAACAGATTAGTCTTGGAGAGGGGTCCACATGGGCCTGAACTTATTACCCTGCTTGCAAAGAAATGAATGAATTATCTGGTGAACTTTGCTGAAGTTCATTCCAGTTTCCATACCCATAATGGTATCCATGCCCTGCCTAATTGCTATTGAATATTCATTCATACAAAGCTCCAGACAAGAGCAAGACCCTAATGTGTTTAGTATGAAATGCGTGGACTCCACGTGAAGCCAGAATAATAGAGCTACCGTGTGTCACATGCAGGGGGTTGGCAAGTTCAAGTACAATTGCCCAACTCCTGGAGCTGTTGCATGCTCTCTGAAATTGGCTCTCCAAAAATGCAGAAAAGCAGAGATTCCCCTTACTCAGTCTCCTCCATCACCATACAAAGGCAATGTGAAGATTGTGCAGCATGAAGGACATTCCTTGGTATTGGTGGGTGGGTTTACCATATATTCCTAAGTGATGTTAATGAGCATTATCTTATCTTGGTCACTGCAGGGCATATTAACAGCACATGTCATAATAGAAATATGACCAGGAAATGGATGAATCCCCACAAGCTGAGTTCAGGTGGAGTCAGGATACATCCCAGAATTTTTATGTTGCTCCAACAAGCTCTGCCATAGGACTTCAAGCATGTGTCCTTCGATTCCTGGATATTAGCCATAAGACAAGAACCATTTGGCATACGGGACTGCATTAGTAGGAGTGTTGCCAGCAGATCAATGGAAGTGATTATTCCCCTCAATTCAGCACTGGTGGGGCCACATTTGGAGCAGTGCATTCAGTTTTGGCCCCCTACTATAGAAAGGATGTGGATAAGTTGGGAAGAATCCAGCAGAGGGCAATAAAAATGGATAGGGCTGGGGGACATGACTGGTGAGGAGAGGCAAAGGGAACTGGGCTTAATTAGTCTGGAGAAGAGAAGACTAAAATGGAATTGAATAGCAACCTTTAATTCCCTGCAGGGCGGTTGCAAAGAGGATGGGGCTGGACTGGTCTCAGTGGTGGGAGGTGACAGGACAAGGAGCGACGGGCTCAAGTTGCAGCAAGGGAAGTTTAGGTTAGATATTAGGAAAAAAATTCTCATGAGGAGTGTAGTAAAGCACTGGACCAGGCTGCCTAGAGAGATTGTGGACTCTCCACGCTTGGAGATTTTTAAGACCCGGCTAGACCAAGCCTTGGCTGGGATGATGTAGTTGGGGCTGGTCCTGCTTTGAGCAGAGGGTTGGACTAGATGTGACCTCCTGAGGTCCCTTCAACCCTCATTTTCTACGATTCTGTTATTCTCCTCTTAAATGCTTTGAATGTCTGGAAAGGCCCATATCTATGAAGGAGGTAGAGGGGGCAAAGTCCAGGGGAGCTAGGTCTGGAGTTCAGGCTTGGGGGCGATTCTTATGGCAGCAGTGAATTTGAAGCACAGCCTGAGTCTGCAGGGTCCTCCAAAGCTGGGCTGTGTTCAGCTCCAGGACTTAAGCAGCAAGTTTCTTCCCAAGCTGAGATTCCCTCCAGACCTGGAGGTTCAGATGCAGGGCCTGGATGTGAGACATCTGATTGCTCTTGTTAGTGAGTAGTCCCAGTTCCTACAGGTTAGTGATAGTGAGCATCATCCACTGGTCAGAGATGTCATCCCTTGGGATGCTAAAGCATGTGTGGATCAAGGCTTACCAAGAAAAACATGGAAAAAAGAATCAACATTGGTTGGCTTCCCTGCCTACAACCTTTCCTCCCACTGCATTGTACATACAGCAGGATTCTTCCTGGCTCCACTCTGTCCTCTACAGTCCCCCCCCCAATCCATCGCAATGTCAATTTTATCTGCAACTCCATTTTCCAGATGAGAGAAGCTGCCTCCTATTAAGTCACCCTCTCGTTCTGCATGTCCTAAAGGAGTCTCATTAGAACGAAGGTCGTTACCCTGGACCAGAGCAGAGCTAATAACCAGTGGAGAAGAACCTGAACTGCTGACTGAGAGTGTGAGAGGCGCTGGGCCCGTAACGGAAACGAAGTGGTGGCTGTTCCAACTTGGCACGCAGTCCTACTCCCCTCCATGGCACTTTGTTCAGAGCTGTCACATAGGATCCCGCTCTCCCATCGTTGCACGGAGTGAGACTTACAATGAAACCAAGCAACTGCTTAGAAAACACCAGGTGTCAGATCAGAATAGCAAAGTGATATGCCTGCCAGCTCCCCAATGACATTATACTCCAAGTGCACAGACTACTCAGCTGCTTCCTCGGGTTTACTCACAGGGGCTCTTCCTAAGGCGGCACTCACAATAACCCAAGCACCACGCAGATGGTCATTTTAAGCAAGCCTGACCTTTGTTCCTAAATCATGCACCGTCTTAGAACAAAGCACGTATCCAGCAGAACGTATGACGTTCATGATGGGTTGGGGAAGTTAAGAGGACATTTCCTTGTGTGGAAAAGAGGTCTCCACCAAAGCATGGCTTTGCCGAAAAGATGGCTGTCATGGAGATGTACTATTTTAAAGTCACCAGAGTTAAAATGCACCATGGGGCAACTTCAATGTAGCTAATATGGACGTGCCAAACTCTAGAACTCTTGGTTCAGAGATGATACCTTTTATTAGACCAACTGAGAAATCGCAAAAAGAAATGATCCTTTTCTGCAAGCTTTTGGGCACGCGCGCCCTTCCTTGGGCTCAGGGAAAACTAAAGATGGAAAAAAGTCCCCATAGGTAGAAAATAAACTTCATTTTTGCACAGAGGAAGCCAAAGGTGGACGTCTGTCCCTCTGAGTCCAAAACACTTGTCTAGGATGGTTTAGCTGGGGGTGTTTCTGCCTGGAGCTCAGACCAGGACTAAATGACCTCCTGAGATCCCTTCCAGCCCAATTTTTCTATGATTGTGGTGCAGCTGTAAAACAAACTTTCAGAAGTTCTTTCAGTTCTAGGACACGTTGTACCTAAGCTCCTGGGGGGCTGCAGGTGCCTTTCACCCTGTTTGCAGAAGTGAGTCCCACCCTGTGTAGGTATTGGAGGAGTTATGCCAGGGTTTCTGATCCTACCTTGGTTGAGGTCGGTGGCAAAGCTTCCACTGACTGCAATGAGTGGACCTGGAATAAATAGACCGGGCCTTAAGAAAATGTAGCCAGAATTCACACACCAAACATCCAAGAGCAATCCTGATGTGCAGCAGAAAACTCAGCTGACTTTCTAGAATAAAGGATATATCTGTGAGCTGTAACCTCTATCGTCCACTGCGCCCATTTGGTTCAGCATCTGCTTCTGGAGGTATTAGCAGGAGTGGCAGATTAACTCGTTGGCACCAGTAACAACTAGTGTCGTTTTTATAATGGTATAAAACTGCACTAATGAGATCAGCAGCTCAGACCCAGGTCAATTAGAGAATTAAGTTACTTACCTATTAAAGGAGTTAAACTGTGACATACAGATTTCCCCAGGACCTCTCCCTCCCTGCTTATGCATTTTCCATAATTGGACTTCTTCACCTGACATGGGCAATACAATTTGCCAAGCATAGGTAGCCCCATTTTTTCAAATGGAGACTGGAAACAGAGAGATGAAGATAGTGGCTTGGAGCCACACAGGATGCCTGTGGCAGGGCTAGGACTTGAGCCCAGGTCTGGCAAACCCTAGCCTGTGTCTCAATCACAGAGCCAGGTAGAGGAGATCGGCCTGCACTGCAATCATCCATGAGAGCTGGCAATTCCTGTGCACATCAGCACAAATCAGGGATGCTCTGAAAAAGACATCCCTGCCCTTCTCAGAGAGCTCCACAGTTATTAATTAAGGTCTGGCAATCTGAGAATTTAAAAAATGGGCTTTAAAGATCAGGGGCAATGAAGATGAAATGATTATCCCCCCCCTTCACCTTGATTTTTAATTATTTGATACCACAGGGGTCGGACATGGAAATGCTCCTGAAATGAGAACCAGACGAGGGATGAGCAAACAGGAGGCAAACAAAACATTGCCCCTCCAGTGGCCACCTGGCTAGTTAACTTCTCTCCAATGCACCATTAGGTCTTATATGTATTGTCAGCATGGAGCCTGCTCTTGATTCCAGGGCAAAGCAAACTGCTTCATATTAAAATACATAGCTCTTGTGGGACATGGTGCTTTCACAGGGCTGCCGGCGAATTTGGCAACTGCCCTGAAGTTTAGAAAGACAGATAACTCTGAGAATCAGAAAAGGCAGATTTTCATCAATAGAAAATTACACATCCCTGGTGGAAACCCCAATCATTATCTCTCAAGAAATAAATTGGACTGAGCTACTCTTAACCGGTTTATTGTGTCGGGATTTTCGGGGTGGGAATGTCCTCTGGTTTCCAACCTGTAATCAATTCATTGGGTATTTTAATTGGTTGTTGGAATAACAATGGCTGGCTGGTAAAGCAGCTTATGCGCTGATTCCAAATATAATTAAATAATTACTAATTGTTTTTAAATGGGATCAGCGGACCAGAAAGTCCTGATTGCAATCAAAGGCAAGAAAATATAATATTCATGCACAGAAGAAAAGCAGAAGCATATCTCCATCCTCCAGCCGAAATCTGTTGCTAATAAAATTCTACGTGTATTTAAACTAGCCCCAGCAAAGAAAATGCTCTGTAACAGGGACTTGATTTTTCACGCTAAATAGGAGAAATACCCACCGGTAGAACTGGGAGAGTTTTGCACTGGCAAGTTTAAGGATCTGAATGCACTCTTTGGAGGATGCTTGGATTTATTCCAAACAAAGCATCGAGGAGCAGGAAAGGTAAAGGTACAATTTTCGTAGGGATTATCACAATGTAGGAGATAATGAAGAAAAACGACAGTGAAAAAGCTTGGTGGAAGCCCTTTTATTTACCGTGAACGTGGGGGAATGGGAGAAAAATCACAAGTGAACTAACTCAGCTGCGTTGAAGCATTGTTTTGCTGGGGAAAGGTGACAGGACGCTGCTACCCACATGAGCCTGCTAACATGGCATAGGTATTAATTATTGCAGGGAATATACAGAAGGCATGGTTAGCTATTAATCTAATAAATACATCAATATGGATATTATACTAAAAATATTGCCGCTAGGATTTCAGTTCATTCAGTGCAGCCCCTACCTCCCCTTAATGCACAAACGCAGCAGATTATTGCATATTTTATTCAACTGTCACAGAAATACAGAGTAGATCCCTCGGAGCATTAGCCTCAAACCCACTGATGCAGCAATTTGTTCTGAATAAATGCAACCGCCTCTCCTTGCCGACACGCAGCTACCATTGCAACATGCTCTAAAATTGAGGGACTTTCCAGGAGAGGGCAGTGTTGAGAAACAGCAGCCTCTTGGCTTCCCAGCATCTCCACCGAGTATTAGAACAAAGCCAGTTGCATAGGCATTGAACTCCTGTGGGAGCCGTATTGTTTCATTAAACCACAGAGATGAGTGGTGTCAGCATTTCAGATGCTCACGAAATGTATGCGATGACTAAAGAATTCATTAGAAAAATGAATACTTGACTATTGTGCAATATCAATATCCCTGTTACTGTTCCATATGGCTACCATCTCATGAATTCTTAATGTTACTTATATGACATATGAATGCTACTGTATGCTTGCATTATTTCCTTTCAGATTCTCCAAAGGAAAAAAAACGAAGAGGCCTCAGGCCATTGCTGCTTTATACGAGAGGGAAACATCTTGTATGCTAATTGTCTGTAGGTACTTACAGCAAGATTAAGGCAACAGTAGTGTTGCCACAGACGGTTAGAAATTCCTTCGATAAGCTGACAGATGAACGAGTCTGTCTGCGGAAGAAGTGGGATAGCGGTAAAATACTTCCGAGAGCTCAGCCAGAGAGGCAGAGATATCGCGGGCATGTCAGCGCGGAGGCAGTGGGGTGAACACTGACCACTGGCCGCTGGAAGGTAAGGAAGAGCATGAGAGAAAGAGCAAAATAGGCCAGGCAGAGACGAGAGGTATATGCAAGGCAAAGAGCAAGAGTTACGCTTTATGGGCCGAGTCCTGCCACCCTGCTGTGTGAAAAACCCTGTTGATTCAAATAGGAACGGTCACAAAGCTCATTCATGAATAAGTGTCAGGGTGTTGTGAGCAGGGATATGGCAGGAGAGAAGATAAGGAGTGAGGACTGTCTTGCTAAAGCTTATGATAGGATCTGCTTGAGCCGTGAAACCTTTCGGGGTCTTTTACATAGGCTGGAGAATGAATTCTTCACCTCGCCTTGGCAGAACTCCCTTTCCTCCTATCACAGCCCTTAGCGTCCTCTGGGTGGGTAAGTGCTGCATGCGAAATAGGGACACCGGTGGTGCACGGTCCAGCCGTCCAGCCGAGCCCTGCACCACGTCCTCTCACAACACCTGTCCAAGCTGCAGAAGGTTTACGCAGGAATTTGGCACCGTCTCCTGCATCCCGACAGACACCGTCAACTCAAAGGTTTCTTTTGCATTAAGGTCACTAATTGTGCATGTTCCAGGAATCCTTCCTCAACGGCCAGATGTGCTGAGTCTGCTCCTGATAGTCACACTGCTAGAGGACACCATGCAGGAGCAACCCAATGAGCGTTACTACCCCATGTGCCCAGAGCTCCTCATACACCCTTTGGCGCAAGGCTTCACCTTCGCTATGCAGTGCAAAAAATGAAAGAAATGCTTTTCAATGAGCGCCTGCCATGAATATGGCACTGTGCTGACTTGCACAGAATATTCCTGTTCACTTCTGAAGTCACAAGCAACTCCTTGCTGCAAAGGAGAGGCTACATAGCCATGCAAAATGCTCACAGCCAGACTTGCAAGAGAACACATTTTCAGGTGATTTCTTTAGTTATGAACCCAAGCCTCAGATCACTGAGTGTCACAAGCACAGAAAATCATTTTGGAGGGTTTTTGACTACTTTTTGACTGGGTGACAGAGATTCCCCTTGGGTATTTGCTACTGGCAGAGGGCACAGACAGATGGACATGTGGCCAGCGTTAAAGGAGGGAAGTATTTTGGTTCATCTGACCTGCTGTAACTGTTTCATCTGCCGACCCCAATCCTGCCATAAGAGGAAGTTTATCTGAAACCACTTACCCCAGAATGCTAAAAGGCGAAGTTAGTGCACTTAAATGTCACTAAGGGATAGGCGTAGGCAGACAAAACAGGTAAGTGGATCAGTGGATGTATTCATGAGTCTAGCCCCTCAAACTGCTTGCCTGTCTGCACCCTAGGCTTGAATGAAGAGGGAGGATAGTCTCATGCCATTTGATTTGGGATAAGGAAATCGCCTTTGATTTGGGATAAGGAAATTAATGGCAGAACCAGGAACTACACACAGGTTTGAATTTGGGAGATTTCCTTATCCCAAATCAAATGGCATGAATCTCAAATCAAACGGCGTGAGACTATCCTCCCTCTTCATTCAAACCGTTCCCTTATCCCAAATCAAACGGCGTGAGACTATCCTCCCTCTTCATTCAAATCTGTGTGTAGTTCCTGGTTTTGCCACTGATTTCTTTGTGTGACCTATTTAGTCTCTCTGTGCCTCAGTTGCCCATCCATAAAATAGGCATAATACTACCTCCTTCCTCCAAGCTCGTCTCTACCTGGTCCCATCAGACTGCAAGCTCTTCAGACCGAAGACTCCGTATTATGTCTATGCACATTGCCTAGTTCAATGGGGCTTTATCCCATATGATAACGGAGCTCTGCTATAATGTTCATAATACTTTTGCCCTCCCCGCTCAATTGTTTTAATGTTATTGTGAAAAAATTCCCGCCTGCCCCATCCCCGCCCAGGGGAGACGGACGCAAGCATGCAGGGTGCTCCAGACCCGGTGGCTTTTCCGCGCGACGGCAGTGGGAGTTGGGTTGATAAATATTTGACTCTTCCAGCCAATAGAAGAAGCTAGTGTAAATATCAACAATGGGAACAAGAAACACGCGCAGCTCGAAGTGGCGGATAGAAAAGTGATTATATGGACTCCCGTTGGAGTGTAAATATTGACACTGCCGCGCTGACAGATGACTCAAGTACGTAGATGAAAAAAAAGACATTAATTCACTCTTCCCTCCATTTCCCCGGCTTCGCTCTCCGATGGAAACACCCCGCAAACTCTTGTCTCATCTGCCTCTTCTCTAGTCGCCTCGCTCCTGAACGGCAGCTCACGTGCTGCTTTTAGGCTCCAGAGCTATACAGGGATCACAGCATAGCCTTCGGTCTCCTACAGCACCCTGCAAAATGCTGGGCGTGAATGACATAGTGCAGTGCCGTGATCAGTACAGGGGTGCAGGTTGCAGCTGTGCTGGTCCAAGGACATAGGCAGACAAGGCTCTTTGGGGGAATCTGATCTCTTTGATTAGACCAACTTAAATCGTTGGAAAAAAATTTGAGTTGGTCTAATCTGGTCCAAAACTGGATGCTTATCTTGCTGGGATCTTATGACCCCAGCTGACTTCCTGCCCTTGGGGCAGGGGGCTGGACTCGATGATCTTCCGAGGTCCCTTCCAGCCCTAATGTCTATGAAATCTATGAAATAATCAAAGAGATCAGATTCACCCAAAGAGCCTTGTCTGCCTATGTCCTTAGAGTAAAAAAAAATTTCTTTTTCTAACAACTTCAGTTGGTCTAGTAAAAGAGATCAGATTCACCCAAAGACCCTTGATCAGTACAGAGCTCAGACTATTGGGCCAGATCCTCACTGGAGGTAAATCCACCCAGCTTTCATGATTTTTACTCGCTAAGGGGCTCACCCATCAAAGCAGAGCTTTGAAAAAAAAAAAAATCACATTTGCAGAGGTGTGGGGGGTGGAGGGAAGGGTTATTCATGAGATATTTTATTCCCTGAAGGAGAAACAGGAAAGCAAATGACTGGGGAAGCGGGCTGGCGAGTTCTGCAAGCCGGCTGCCGTTCCTCCATCCTCCTCTCCTCTTTGCCCTCCTGGAATTGCCTTGAAATAACTTAAATGAAGTTGAGCTGTTCTGAGGCTGTCAAGTTTGTAGAACCTCCTTTGCAATCAATTTAACCTCCTGGAATCATCTTTTCTGCTGCCGCAAACCGCTGAGTCAGTGATCAGCTGTCCAAGAACTGCCTGCAATGCTTTACTCGTTCTGGCATTACTAAAGAGTGGTTTAGGGAGCTCTTTCTTATACATAATTGCACATGGATAAGGCCCCTTATCGCATCCCTTGGTTTCTCTATTTTGGGGACAGCGCTCTGTTTTAAAATGACCTGTGCCCGTAGTTGAACTTACAGTGCATTTACAGCTAAATGAATGGGTGCCAGGGTTCATCTGCGGTTATGCAGCATGCCCCTGGACACCGCTCTTTTACGTCGTCTTTTCTGTATCTGACCCACGAAATGACGCTCCTCCGATGAAGCACCCGGCAGCCATCATATTCTCCGAGCTGCTGCAGACTGTTCCCGAAAAGAGACCCACGCCACCGTCTCTCCTTGACATGTCATTTTTGTTTCATCTTATTCTTTCCCTTCATTTAAAGCAGATCGATTAAGGGGGGCACGTTTTGTTCTTTGCTCCTGGGAACCTAGCTCTCAGGCACACGGCTTCCCCCTACTTTTATGGTTGAAAATTATTTACCGCAGAAATAATCAATCACAAAGCAGGCACTTCAGGAAGAGGCGCTCGCACAGAAGGAAGGGAATCTTGTGGCCTTTTCGTTTCCCATCATGAATAATCGTCGTGCCCCTCCTTTATCTCACCTTGGGCCCCGCACATTGTCTTTTCGGGCTGAGAGCTATGGCGAAGGGGACCTCTTTGTATTTGGTAGCTAGCCGGTCAAACTGCCAAACTTCAAGAGAATAGGATTTGGTTGCTGAAAGCTTAGTTTGAGCAGGTTTTTAATTCTACGTTGCTTCCAGGAAAGTTTTGTCCATGGACCTGGCCTGAGGCCTGGCTTGAAGCTACGGGAAAACTAGAGGCAGGGGACGAAGAACAAAAAGAGCAGAGGGAGAACAACGTCCCAGATGTAACCCTGGCAGCAGTTTCAAATCGTCTTGAAGCTTAAAAGAAGGGAGCCAAGCTGAAATGTGGGGAACGCTAGGTGTGTTTGCAAGTACAGGCTGGGGTACGTAACCTTCACCGACTTTGGATCAGGATCAGGCCCCGTGCGGGGGAGTCCGAGCGGGTCTGAAACAGCTTTGCAGAAATGAGGCGTTTTCAGGAGGCCGGAGGAAGGCTGGATTTTGCTCTCTGCGGATCAGAAATTAGTGAAATAAAAGACACCGGTTTCTGGTTTGCATCAGTATCAGTGGCTCATGGCATCAACATTTAGCATCGCAGCAGTACTGTGGCTCCTGGTCTCCAACACAGCTTTTCCCAGGGGAGCATTTTGGTCCAAATTAAGCCACCGTCTCTTCCCAGCCGAGTTTAGCATTGCAGCACGTTCCCGCTCTTCACCGTAACATAGGCGCACCACCCATAAGTATGCACATGCTGCCTACGGTCTGCCTCCATTGCTCTCTTCTGTCAACTCCTGCCCTCTATACTCTTGCAAATAACTCGGAAGACTTTGATAAGATTTCCCCCCTGGATAAGGGCTGCACAACCTGACCTCTCTCTTGGAAAGCTAACTTCTTCTTTTTTTCTTATTTATTTAAAAAAAAATAAAGAGAAGATATACACGCTGGGTATAACTATCCATTTTTCCCACACCTGCTTCTAAGTCCTGGGTGCAGAAAGCATCTGCTGAAGTTACTGTAATGCTTCTGCTGTAGACAGCTTTCCTCACTATCCATGTCACTTTGATAGGGTCTATTCGGTACAATATTGTGCTGCGATGAACTAAATAGGCCATTTTTCTCTAAAGGGTCGACACATGCTGTGCCTTTCCGCGTTGTTTTGAGTGCAGTTATCTTCTTGCTCAGTCTGAATGTGTAGGTTGTCTTTTGCTCTGTTAGACCTAGCGTTGGGTTTGGAAATGAGATGTGCACCTGCTTGTCTAAAAGTTACACGGGGGATCCAGGGGCAAGAGTGAGAGCCGAGGCAGAAGCCTTAGAGGCCCTTGAAAAGGTGAAGGAGTCTGTTGATGCTTCTAGTTAAAGGGGAAATGCACAGCTGATTTCTCCACTACGGCATGGCGAGTGCAGGCATGCAGAGAAAGAGAGGACCGAGCCCACGCGAAGGGATGGAGAGTGTCCCCTTAGCAACCCTTCACATTGCAGGGCTCTATGACAAGAGTGGACGGGACGGGTGATGGAAGAGCTGCATTAAGCAGTTTCCCCCATCAAAAGGCTATGCAGAAAAACTTCTCCCCGGGAGTTAATGCTGGCTAAGGGAGAATCACGGCTCGGCTGCACGCTTTGGGACTCCCCTCCCTGGAGCTGAGCAGGGGCCCGCGAGCCGGTGGCAGCTCGGCATCTGGCCATGCGGCACTGCCACGGCTGAGAAGGCGGGTTTGGAAGGTCACCCCTTGCATCCCTGGCAAAGGCCCGTCGGGGCTGGGAGCGTGCAGCCCTGACCTCCCCTGCCTTCTGGGGCCCTTCTCCTTCCTATCCCATTGCCCTCGAGACCCTCAGGGGAGCTGACTCACAGGATGGGAGCGCGCGGGCCCGCACGCATGCGATTAGGCAGCAGCGTGCAAACAGAACCGACGCAGGCGCACACCAGGATTGTTCCCTAAGAGAACTAGAAATATCTGATTTGTTTTTATTGTCTCTCTTTATCCGAGGGACGCCGGGAGCTCTGGGATCTGCTCTCTCCTCTGCAAGCGCTGGCTTGTAGAGCTATTGCGGTAGAACATCTCTTATCTTTGCAAATTAACTATTTCATAAGCCAAGGGTAGATGTATCATAATGCGAATGTAATGCACCAAATATTGCACCAGAGACTGCAGACAGAAGCACCGAGTGTTTGAGTGCTGAATCCCTGACACCCAAGAATAAATGCCTATTCCAAGCTGCTTAAATATACAGAACAATTACACTCCAAGTGTCTTGAAGAGCTTTTTCTTAGCAGGGACTGGTTTTTTCCTTCTTTTTTACATCTTTCACTAGGATCCTTTTATGTTGCAATATCTAAAAGACCATTCTGTGCTACTTATAATAAATTATAATTGCACAGCTTCATTATCACACCCGCATTAGTTCTGCTGACCTATAACTAAAATTGAATGGGCTCTGTCTTTAAAATGCCTCGTGTTTTTAAGAGAGGAAATCAGATAAAGCGAGGAGGTGGCAAGTCAGTTCCCCAGATGCTTCTATTCTTCTTTAGAGAAGCGCCCGCAATTATCTCCCAGAGTTGTTAATGAGAGTCACACGTGCTCAGGTCAGCAAGCAGACCACACTCCTTCTCCCACAATATTTATTCTAATTGTATAAATGTTTCCAAGGAAGAAAAGCCAAGAACTGATGGCGCTTTCCTGTGACCCAAACCCCTGCAACTTCAGAATAAATCTCCTGATGGGACACCACTGTGTTATTTTAATTGCTCCTTTCCTTACAGCAGCACAAAGTGGGTTTTTTGGTGGGGGCAGTTGTATGGGCTTTGCTCCTTCATCTCTTTCCCACTCCCACATCCCCCTGCCTGCCTGCTGTTGACTTCTCGTAGGTCATTTGAAGCAACAAAGGCGAGACAAGCAAACAGCAAAATTGCAAGATGCAAATGCCCTTCATTTCTGGCTTTGTGTCAAAAAATAATAAGTTGACAATAACCCTGCCAGAGTATGCAGCAAGGGTGACTGCATATTTCTTCTTGCCAGCGTGACAATATTACGGAGCTGGGTACGAGCATGGAGGAGAGACAGGGCTGCGCTCCTTCTGCAGCACGCTGCCTTATCTAGGCTTTGGAGGCTCCTCAGGAGGCTGGGAGTAGTAGAAATGATTCGACTGCAGCCATCGTAGTTCTTTCCCCTTAGTGTAAAATCTGATTTTCTTTTGGGGGATTATGTTTGTTGGGTTTAAATACAATATTTTAAACAACAATCAATGAAATGCAACTCCTTTAAACAAATCCTCCAGGAGATTCAGAGGAAAGAAAGAGAAAACGTAACTTTGAAACTGGAAGGAGACCAGACCATTTGGTGCCATGGACCAGGTTGAGACTGGATCCCCCTGAAATTCAGCATTGCCAGCTCCAGCTGTGGAAAAGCCATGAGCCAGGCCCTCTCTGTAGGCCCTACAAATCATAAAACTGGCTGAAAACTCATAAGATTGTTGTTTTTATAAAACAAAGTGCAAACAGAAGTTTTTGGTTTACTTGGCATTTAGCCTAGGCTGTACCAGCTTCTTTCCCAGACCCGAGGCAGAGCACTTTGTGCCTGGAAACTCATCTAACATCTCTCCTAACTATACAGATGATCCAGTAGTAAGTATTACCCCCTAGCCCAAATATATTTGGAGTGCTTTTTCAGTAGCTTTCTGGTTTTGAAGCCTTCAGGGTAAAATTGGTTCATGGTTCCAGGCATTACTTTTGCACTCAAAAGGCTAGAAACTATTTGAGGGGTGTAGCTTGCTTAAAAATTGTTTTCCAACTATTTAAGTTGGTCTAATAAAAGATATCAGATTCACCCAAAGAAACTATTTGAGAAATATATTTTTTAAAAAGCTTCTGCAGGAACCGAGACCTGAAGGAGATGAAGCAAGCATCCCATGACTGGCAAGAAAAACCAGGGAAGAGTCAGCAGTGCCAAGGAACTGGGGATCGAAACCCAGAGCTGCAAAGGGCTGAGCATCCTTCACTACCGGTGAGGCTACGGAGACTGAGTGAGTGGTGCACACGCAGCAGCTGGCAGAACCGCACACAGCTGAGCCCTGCAATCCTGGTCCTTATTGCAAAGCCCAGCTACCCTCCAAATCGAACTCCAGAGCAGCTTGCAGTGACACTAGGCAAAGACACCACAGTTGAACTGGGGGTCTGACCCCCAGTTGAGTCACCAGGAGGGGCTTCTTTGATAGTCTTGGACAGGGTAAAGGGTAACAGTACCATATCACCCAACTGGCAACTCCTTCAGATCAGCAGAACTAGAGAAAGCCCCTGGCTGGGAATGAGATAGGAAGGCAGAGTGATCCTGGAGAGACATCCCCACCAGTGCCTGTGCTGTATCCACCCACCCACTCATTTCACAGCCCCCAAATTCACCAGCAGGACCTTTTTTAGCATCTTCAAGAAAAGAGCTGGTGAGAATGAAATCACGGCTTGGATACGCTGGGACAGGGTGGATCTATATGGACTTTACCGGGAACAGATTCTTCTTAGGGCAATTGAGGATATTTTACTCCTTTCCAAATTCAGGTTCGCTGCAGTGTGAATTAGGACATGTCCACTTGACAAAGGCCACACTGCAGTGCCTTCGCTGCTCTACCAGGTGCTACATCCCAAAATGGACGGGAAGCGGCTGTCTTAGTGTGGTGTAGGTGAGCTTTACCTCTCCTATTTGATCCTTCCCTATAGCTTCTACAGTCTATATTGCATTTCGTCTTTCCAAAGCCTCCTTCCCCCATGCATTCCCTTTCTTATGGATGGCTCATTTCCCTCCTTTAATGAACACATCTTTCTTCTTTTGTGTCTCCTGGCCTCTCTGCGTATAGATGCGCCTTTCCCTTACCACTCTTCAAAAGCCCCAGCCTGGCTCTCAAGTGCCTTTTGAAGCCTTCTACCCAAGTTAGCAGGATCAGATTCAACAGAACTGAGGCAGCTGCTCAAGCGCACCATGTTTCATTGTTATGCAGCCCATCTTCCACCTTCCACTGCAATCCCTTCAGCATCCACTTATGATTGCAAGACCTGCCTGATGCAGTTAGGCTGGACAGACCACTCTGAAAGCAAGTTCAGGGGAGGTCGCAGATCAATCATATTCAGCCCCATTTCACCTGCATTTCCCCAGCCTTGGTAGCCATCTCGTGCAGAGGGGACACATAAGCAAAGCCTACCTAAAACACAGCACAAACCTGACTACATGTTTAGAACGACTGCTTCTGGGTCACGTCTTCCTATGCAAAATTGCACAAGCACGTGTACACCGCTGTAGTTTTCAGACACAAATGTGCACGCGTGTGTGCAAATGGCACTTGCACGGGCACTGTTATTAGATGACAGGCATGCACAGGGTGCTGCACTTTCAAATTGCATGTAAATGACCGTGCAATTCTGGGTGCATGTATGTGTTAGCATGCTTGTAAACTCAAGCATTGGCAGGACACAAGTACTCATTCCTCAGCCCGTGTGGCTCAAAGGCCATTCCTGAACCAGCCCTAAGAGAGAGAGCAGCCAGAGCCCAGAATGGCTCTATTTTCTATTCCAATTTCCACTGCTCTCAGACCAAAAACAAAACAAAATCTGCAGGAAATGTAGGG